>NC_091978.1:18842895-19154646 GCF_044704955.1 Pristiophorus japonicus | reverse complement strand
TTGTGGATACATCGTTGATGGTATTTCTCCAGCGATTTGAGGTGTCTACGTCTCTGAGCCATACAGGAGGGCGGGTATCACCACATCCCTGTAGACCATAAGTTTGGTGCCAGATTTGAGGGCCTGGTCTTCAAACACCCTCTTCTTCAGGCGACCGAAGGCTGCGCTGGAACACTGGAGGCGGTGTTGGACCTCGTCGTCGATGTCTGACCTTGCTGATAATAGGCTCCTGAGATATGGAAAGTGGTCCGCATTGTCCAAGGCCGGGGGTCAGTGCTGTGTTGCGGGGTCAGGTTGGTGGAGAACCTTTGTCTTATGGATGATTAGCGTAAGGCCCATACTTTCGTACGTCTCGGTGAAGATGTTGACGATGGCTTGGAGTTCAGCCTCTGAATGTGCGCAGATGCAAGCGTCGTCAGCGTACTGTAGTTCCATGACAGAGGATGGGACGGTTTTGGATCTAGCTTGAGGCGATGAAGGTTGAACACTCCCGAACCTCTGCGCTCCTCCAATTCTGCTCTCTTGCACATCCCCGATTTTCATCACTCCATCATTGGTGGCCGTGCCTTCAGCTGCCTAGGCCCTAAGCTCTAGAATACCCTCCCTAAACCTCTACGCCTCGCTATCTTTCTCTTGCTCCTCCTTTAAGAATTCGTACAGTTCTGGTCAGCACATTACAGGAAGGATGTGATTGCACTAGAGAGGGTACAGAGGATGTTGCCTGGACTGAAGAGTTTTAGCTATGAGGAAAGATTGGATAGGCTGGGGTTGTTTTCTTTGGAACAGAGGAGGCTGAGGGGAGACTTAATTGAGGTGTATGAAATTATGAGGGGCCTAGCTATAGTAGATAGGAAGGACCCATTTCCCTTAGCAGAAATATCAATAATCAGGGGGCACAGATTTAAAGTAATTTGTAGAAGGATTATAGGCGAGTTGAGAAGAACTTTTTCCACCCAGAGGGTGGTGGGGGTCTGGAACTCACTGCCTGAAAGGGTGGTAGAGGCAGAAACCCTCACCACATTTTAAAAGTACTTGGATATAAACTTGAGGTGCCGAAACCTACAGGGTTATGGACCAAGAGCTGGAAAGTGGGATTAGGCTGGATAGCTCTTTGTCGGCCAACGTGGACACAATGGGCCAAATGGCCTCCTTCTGCGCTGTAAATTTCTACGATTCTATGAAGACACTCCTTAACACCCACCTCTTCGACCAAGCTTTCGGTCACCTGTCCTCATATCTCCTTATATGGCTCGGGGTTAAAGTTTTGTTTGCTAACAGTCCTGTGAAGTGCCTTGCGACCTTTTACTACGTGAAAGGCGCTTATATAAATGCAAGTTGTTGAAACAATGTCAAAGGTGGAAGACTGGACTAAAATTGGAAAATGTTTGGAATACTCAGTAGATGTTTCATCACTGCAAGACAAACAAAAAAGCGGAGTTCATGTTTTGGGTGCCTCCCTTACGAGACAGGGTACAGAGGAGATTTACGAGGATGTTACCAGCACTGAAGACTTTTAGCTATAAGGAAAGATTGGATGGGCTGGCATTGTTTTCTTTGGAGCAGAGCAGTTCTGCCCAAAACGTGAACCACACATTTTTTTTTTCAGATGCTAACAGACCTGCTTTGTTTTGTTATAATTATTGTTATTATTTAAATATTTTGCTGCATAGTTTTGGGTATACACCCTGTTGTAATACTGCTGGCTTCCTGCCTTTCAGTATATCTCCCGGATTACTGGTTCGGTATGACATGTCTAGACAACTTAATTGATCGGTGGTGATGTTTTAGTATTGCACAATCCTGTCGCTCCAATCGTGTGTCTGGGGTTTGTTAAATTCCGTGAGATAAATCTTTCCTGTAAATTTTGGTGGGCTGGACTATAGATTATTGTTCTGCAATTTCTGTTGCAATTTATGTTAGCTATGAGGAAAGATTGGATAGGCTGGGGTTGTGTTCTTTGGAACAGAGCAGGCTGAGGGGAGACCTTATTGAGGTGTATAAAATTATGAGGGGCCTAGATCATATTATCATAGGCATTCCCTCGAACGAGGATGACTTGCTTCCACGAGTTCACAGGTGTTTCGGATAAAGGACCCGATGTTCCAGTCCTGAACTCCAATTGAGAGGGTGGAAGATGCCTGTGTGTGGATTTTTTAACGTGTGGTGACTGTTGCACACCAGCCACCACACGGGCTTGACAGAGCTAGGCCTTTATCAAGTGGCAAGGGTTAACCAGGACGACTGGAGACCTGCTCTGTTGCCCGGACCTAGTGCGCACACATATCGCAGTGTGGGCTGGCCCGTGCTGCCTCTGGGCCCTCGGCTCTTCTGAGCCCCGTGCCCTCATTTGCCGCACGTCCGCTATGATCTCTCGCCGCTCCTCCCTCCTCCGCCACAAAACAATCGCCGCACCGCCACCACGATAGAATGGATAGGAAGGACCTATTTCCCTTAGCAGAGGACATAGATTTAAAGTAATTGGTAGAAGGATTAGCGGGGAGATGAAGAGAACTTTTTTCACCCAGAGAGTGGTGGGGGTCTGGAACTCACTGCCTGAAAGGGTGGTAGAGGCAGAAACCCTCATCGCATTTAAAAAGTACTTGGATGTGTGCACCTGAAGTGCTGAAACCTGAAGTGGGATTAGCCTGGATAGCTCTTTTTTAGCCGGCACAGACACACTGAGTTGAATGGTCTCCTTCTGTGCCGTAATTTTCTATAATTCTAATGCTTTTGATCTTCTCCATTAAAAGTAGACTCAAAGGCTACACTGTGTGCTACCCTGATCTGTATCAGCTTACAAACATTTAACACATTTGCATGGCAACCCAACATTTTAACAGAAGTGTTAACCTGTAGTTTGAGGACTCTGTTAAAATGGCGAAAGGAATTCCATACGAACATGTTAATTGTTACTGCGCTACTGTCATTTCAAGGCCCTAGTCTCACAGAAAGAAACAAAAGGGTTGTGGGCCTGAATTTGTGCTCCCCACAGGCGCGTACGATGTGCGCACACGCCCGAGGGGTCCCCGCAAGTTCCAGGTTTAGGCATACAAAGCACATGCACCTAAACCCGGAGCTTGCAATCTGTCAAGAATTCTCCAAACTAAAGGGCCTCCGCGTGCGGAGAGTTGGACTATTTGCCCAACTCCTGCCCAGCGAGTGTCCTTCAAACACTTACAACTGATAGAAGCAGGCTTAAGGCCTGCTTTTATCAGCGTAAGATTTTTAAAGTACAGAAAAATACATTTAAAAAAAATAATTTAAACATTTAAAATCCTGTTATGTTTATTTTTAGACCCTTTAAAATATGTAAATTTATTTTACAAAAAGTTAAATTTTTGTTTTAAAAAATTAACTCAATTCCGTTTTTATTAATTTGATGGGTTTTTTTATTGGTAATTTTCAGTGTTTCTGTATTTTTTGGGGGTATTCCCATTCATACTTATAGTGGTTTGGAACCCACATAAGTATGAATGGGGATTCCCCGTACTCTGATAGGTTGGACCGGCCCACGAGATTCCAGCGATGCGTACGAAGCCCAACAGCTCTTGGGATACGTGGGCCTCTACCAAGGCCTTCGCGTGGAGGCCCAGGACCGCAAGTCTCCGAACCTCTGGGACCACCAGGTACTTTTGTAGACATTTTTGCGGTCAGAGGCAGATTCTGGGCCTGTATTTCTGTCTAGCTGTGATATTCAGATGCTCTAAGTGCCATATGCATCCAATAATCATCTGTTGTGTACAATGCTCATTTGTTTCCCACATAGATTTCCGATATCACATTATTCCGCATGCTGCAAGACCTAGACGACATTCAGGCTTGGGCTGATAAGTGGCAAATAACTTTCGTGCCACCCAAGTGCCAGAAAATGACCATCTGACATGAGAGTCTAACCACCTCCCCATTACATTCAACGGCATTATCATTGCCAAATCCTCCACCATCAACATCCTGGGAGTCACCATTGACCAGAAACTTACAGAAACTTAACTGGACCAGCCACATAAATACTGTTTTACAAGAGCAGGTCAGAGGCTGGGTATTCTCCTGACTCCCCGAAGCCTTTCCACCATCTACAAGGCACAAGTCAGCAGTGTGATGTAATAATCTCCACTTGTTTGGATGAGTGAAGCTCCAACAACTCAAGAAGCTCGACACCATCCAGAACAAAGCAGCCTGCTTGATTGGCACCCCATCCACTCCCTCCACCGTTGGCGCACCATGGCTGCTGTGTGTACCATCTAAAAGATGCACTGCAGAAACTTGCCAAGGCTTCTCTGGCAGCACCTCCCAAACCCACGACCTCTACCACCTAGAAGGACAAAGGCAGCAGGCGCATGAGAACATCATCACCTGTAAGTTCCCCTCCAAGTCACACACCATCTTGACTTGAAAGTGTATCGGCATTCCTTCATCATCGCTGGGTCAAAATCCTGGAACTCTCTCCCTAACAGCACTGTGGGAGCACCTTCACCACACGGACTGCAGCGGTTCAAGAACGCGGAGCACAACCACGTCCTCAATAACAACATGTACTTATATAGCGCTTTAACGCAGTAAAACATCCCAAGATGTTTCACAGGAGTGCTATAAGACAAAAAAAAAATTGACATCCAGCCACATAAAATTAAATTACGGCAGGTGACCAAAAGCTTGGTCAAAGTCGTAGGTATTAAGGAGCGTCTTAAAGGAGGAAATAGAGGTAGAGAGGCGGCGAAGTGATGAGATAGAGCTTGGTGTCATTAGCATACATGTGGAAACTAATGCCTTGTTTTCAGATGATGTCGTCAATAATGAGAAATGGCAGCGGGTAAAGGATAGAGCCTCGGGGGACACCAGAGGTAACGCTGTGGGGGCGGGAAGAGAAACCATTGCAGGTGATTCTCTGGACACGATTAGATAGATAAGAATGGAACCAGGCGAGTGCAGTCCCACCCAGCTGGACGATGGTGGAGAGACATTTGAGGAGGATGGAGTGGTCTACCGTGTCAAAGGCTGCAGACCGGTCGAGAAGGACGAGGAGGGATAGTTTACCTTTGTCACAGTCACAAAGGATATCATTTGTGACTTTGATGAGAGCCACTTCAGTACTGTGACAAGGACAGAAACCAAATTGAAGGGATTCCAACATGGAGTTCCAGGCAGGATGGACACGGATTTGGGAGGCGACAACACTTTCAGGGACTTTGGAGAGGAAAGGGAGGTTGGAGATGGTAGCTTGTAAGCACAGTGAGGTAAAGGGTTGGCTTTTTGAGAGAGGGGTGATGACAGCAGATTTGAAGGAGGGGAGGACAGTACCCGAGGAGAGAGAACTGTGAACAATGTTGGCTAACATGGGAGCCAGAAAAAGAAGTTGGGTGGTCAGCAGTTTACTGGGAATAGGGTCAAGGGAGCAGGAAGTGGATCTCATGGACAAGATGAGCGTGGAGAGTTCAAGAGGGGAGTAGAGAGAGAAGATACGAGTTCAGAGCTAGGGCAGGCAAATAGGGATGAGCAACACATGCTGGCCTTGTCAACGAGGCCCACATCCCAGAACAAATTAAAAAAATAAACAGTAACTTTACAAATCTGTAGAAAAATACTAATCATTAACTGTGTGTATGTTATTGGGGGGGGGGGGAATGACTTCGTCACACCTAAAGGGCCTGTACACTTAGCATAGAATTATACAGCACAGAAGACAGCCATTCGGCCCATCGTGCCTGTGCAGGCTCTTTGAAAGAAAAAGAAAGGCTTGCATTTCTATAGCGCCTTTTCACCACCTCAGGAAGTCCCAAAACATTTTGCAGCGAATGAAGTACTTCAGAAGTCTAGTCACCATTGTAATGTAGAAAGCAAATCAATAAGTCCCACTCCCCCTCTCATCCCGTTGCCCTGCAATTTTTTTAATTTTTTTGTCCTGTCACTGATATTTCCAGCATAGACCTGGTGCTTATAGAAACACAGCAGGAAGTCGAAAACATTGATTTTGCTCCTGTCACAGAGCCAAAAATAAGGTACATTGTTTGATCCACAGTCTGTGCTAAGGACAACTGATTCCATAAGGTGGGATACAATATTAATAAGTCAATATTACAAATCATGAATCATAGACGGCAGTGTCAGCCAGGGCTCCAAATCCTGATGCTTATCCAGTGATCATGGCTGGCAGTCCTCCAGGATATTGGCTGTGTTAGCTGTGACTCAATGGGTAGCTCACTCTCCTCTGAGTCCCACTCCAGGAACCTGAGCACAAAAATCTCAGCTGACACTCCAGTGCAGTGCTGAGGGAGTGCGGCACTGTCGGAGGTGCCATCTATCAGATGAGACGTTAAACTGAGGCCCCGCTTTTTCTCTCAGGGGGGCGTAAAAGATCCCATGGCACTATTTTGAAAAAGAGCAGGGGGAGTTCTCCCTGGTGTCCTGGCCAACATTTATTATTCAATCCATATCACTAAAAAACAGATTATCTGGTCATTATCACATTGCTATTTGTGGGAGCTGGCTGGGGTGCTGATTGGCTGCCGCATTTCCTACAATACAACAGTGACTACTGTAAAGCGCTTTGGGATATCCTGAGATTGTGAAAGGCACTAGTTAAATGCAGGTCTTTCTTCTTTAGGACAGGATGGAGCTCATTTGTCCTGCTTCACCGATAGTGATCAAACAGCCTGGTGACACTCACTATTAACCCTCACATTGGAACAGTGGATTTGGATGAGGTACAGAGGATGGTTGAAATCTGTGAAACCACAGCCAGCAAAGAGTGAATGAATTTGGGAATCATAGAATGGTTACAGCACAGAAGGCCATTCGGCCTGTTGAATCTGTGCCGGCTCTCTGCAAGAGAATTCAGCTAGTCCCACTCCCCCAGCCCTTTCCCATAACTCTGCATTTTTTTCTTTCAGGTACTTATCCAATTCCCCTTTGAAAGCCAGGATTGAGTCTGCCTCCACCATCCTTTCAGGCAGTGCATTCTAGATCATAGCCACTCACCGCATAAAAAAAATTTCATCGTGTCGCCTTTGGTTCTTTTGCCAATCGCCTTAAATCTGTGTCCTCCGGTTCTTGACCCTTTTGCCAATGGGAACAGTTTCTCTCTATCTACTCTGTCCATACCCCTCCTGATTTTGATCACCTCTATCAGATTTCCTCTCAATCTTCTCGACTCTAAAGAGAAAAATCCCAGTTTCTCCAGTCGACCCATGTAATTGAAGTCCATCATCCCTGGAAAAATTCTCAGGAATCTATTTGCACCCTCTCCAAGGCCTTCACATTCTTCCTAAAGTGCGGTGCCCAGAATTGGACACAATGGCCCCAAGTTTCGACATGATTTGCTCCTGATTTTTAGGAGCAACCCCCTGGTGTAGAACGGAGTATCTTAGAAATCAGAATTCTCAACAGTTAGTTTGCTCCAGTTCTAGTCAGTTAGAACAGTTTCACTTTGGAACAGAATTTTTTTTTCAAAAGGGGGCGTGTCCGGCCACTTACGCCTGTTTTCAAAGTTTCGACAGTGAAAACTTACTCCAAACTAACTTAGAATGGAGTAAGTGAAGATTTTTGTATGCTCGAAAAAACCTTGTCTACATTTTAGAAAATCAGGCATAGGTTACAAATTAGGCGTAGGGAACGAGGTGGGGGGTGGGGGGGGGGGGGAGAGAGGGGAAGGGAAGTCATTAAATTCTACAATCAATCCTTAGTTATACTTATACAAATATTATACAAATAAATCCAACCTGAATAAAAATTTATAAGCAAGGAAAAGATTAAATAAACCAGGTTCCTACCTGTGTGAAATAGCATCAGCCTTCGAGCTGCTGTGCTTCAGGCAGGCCTTTCATGTTGGAGACAGGCAGGGGTGTGGCGTCAGTGTCTCGACGGCAGCGGCAGCAAGCTTCGAGCTGAGCTGCGGTGCTTGAGGCAGGCCTTCATTCTCTTCGTGGCTGGCCGCGAAGAAGCAACACCGGACGGACCCGAGGCCATTCGGCCATGAGATATCAGCGGCGTCAGTGGCTGGCCGGCAGCCGAAGAATCAACACCTGACACACGCAGCTCTTTATGGTGCTTGAGGCCATTCGGCCACGCTTTAGGGGCGGCGTCAGTGGCTCGACGGCAGCCGAAGATACAGCAGCAGCCTTCGAGCTGTGAGGGGGACTGAGGCCATTTGGACAGGGAGAGGCAGCCACATCGACAGTTTTATATTTAAATTTGCAGAATGTGTGCTGCATTGTCAACACCACATATTATGCAATGGTTTGCCATCAATTCACTGCATAGGAGAGAATTGATTAGAGCTCACCGCACCAGGAACGTCGTAGCCAGTAGGTTGATGGGTAGGAGACCTTACTCACGTCGACAATATCGAACCAGGCGCTCGTACCTGGATATGAGCGAGGCTGATTGTATGAAAAGGCTGCGTTTTTGCAGAGAAGTTGTCACTGAGATCTGTGATATGCTGAGAACAGATTTGCAGCCCAGAAGCAGAAGGATAACTGCCTTGTCTGTTGAAGTGAAGGTAACAGCTGCACTTTCTTTCTATGCCTCGGGATCGTTTCAGGCTACAACTGGAGATGTGTGTGCCATCACTCAACGTGCAATACATGCCTGCGTTTACCAGGTCACGGCTGCACTTTATGCGCGAAGGAATGACTTCATCAATTTCCCAATGACCGCACAAGCGATCCATGAGAGGGCTGTGGGTTTCTTCAGGATTGCCGGCTTCCCAAAGGTACAGGGCTGCATTGATTGTACCCACATAGCCTTGCGAGCACCTGTGGAGGAATCTGAGCAGTACCGAAATAGGAAAGGTTTCCACTCTATCAATGTGCAGCTCGTGTGTGACGACAAGCAGCGCATCATGTCAGTCGATGCGAGATACCCTGTCAGCACCCACGATGCGTTCATCCTACGCGACAGCGTTCTATCTGACATGTTTGAGCAGCAGCCAGAAGGGCAGAGCTGGCTACTGGGAGACAAAGGGTACGGCCTGACCACCTGGCTCATGACGCCCCTACGCGTAACACAGACAGAAGCTGACCGTCAATACAACATGGCGCACATTGCGACGCGCAGCATCATTGAGAGGACCATTGGCATATTGAAACAGCGTTTCCGATGCCTGTACCATTCCGGAGGACAGTTGCCATACTCTCCTCAGATTGTCGGTCACTTCACTGTTGTGTGCTGCATGCTTCATAACTAAGCCATCATGAGGCAGCAGGAGCTGGTAGTGGAACCCGAAGACCGACGTGAGGGTCCAGTGCATGATGATAGTATTACGGAAGACCAGGATGTGGATGATAACGACAATCAGGAAAGCATGCAAGTGCCTGATGCCGGAGCATGAGGTCGGAGGAGGGCCGTCCATCGTGCCCCTTTAACGATTGCTCGAGACTTGCACCAGCAGCTCATCCGTGAACGCTTCAACTACTGATGCCCGAGGGCTCTGCGACCACTTTTGCATATGGACATGTTTATTCTTTGCAGTTGTTCCTACGTTGTGTTGTGTTAATGGAACATGAAACAGTTTTAATGAAAAAATATTTTGTTGAAAAGTTAACGTCACTCTAATAAAATATTTGTTGTATCAAACTATACTTTTTAATATGACTCTTGAAGATCACTTAAAAACTTTAAGATCACTTATAAACTTGTAAAGTTACAAAAGTTACAAAACACTTTCTATGTGAAATGTTTTACACTCTGAAGAACACTTAAACTTCAGGATCACTTTTTAGGTGCAAAATTAAATAATTTACAGAATGTGAGAGCATTTACACTATAAGATCACTTGAAAACCCTGAGATCACTTATATGTTGTAAAGTTACAAAACTTACAAAACAGTTTCATTGTGAAAAATCTTACACTCTGAAGAACACTTAAACTTCAGGATCACTTTTTAGGTGCAAAATTAAATAAGATACAAAAAAATGTGAGAGCATTTACACTATAAGATCACTTAAAAACCATAAGATCCCTTATAAGTTGTAAAGTTACAAAACTTACAAAACAATTTCAATTTGAAAAATGCTACTACAGCTACATCAAGAACAAGAACAAAAGCAGCAAAGAAAGGCTGCAACCATGTCTCATCCATATCTCAGTGAATGTTCACTTCCTCATGGGGGTGTCATTTGATTGGCCGGGCTGTGTGCCCTTATTGCAGCAGCTACCTCAACCAGGCCCTCCCTGATGGCTTGTGCCGACACTTGCATGCCCTCCCTGACGGCCTGTGCCGTAATTTGCATGCCCTCCCTGACAGCCTGTGCCGTCGATTGCACTCCCTCGGACATTCCCTCCCTAAGTTCCCGTGTCATTACTGCTATTTCTCCCGTCAGGACCGTCAACTCTTCACCTACTGCATTGATGCCACCGATGAGTGATCGGGTAAGCTCATTGGTCTCCATACCCAATGCCACAACCTGAGTCGCATCTGTTGCACGCTGCATCTCAGGAGAGCGTGTCTCCAAT
Source organism: Pristiophorus japonicus (assembly GCF_044704955.1). Lineage (NCBI taxonomy): Eukaryota > Metazoa > Chordata > Chondrichthyes > Pristiophoridae > Pristiophorus > Pristiophorus japonicus. Next base: position 19,144,196 of record NC_091978.1, on the reverse strand, counting down.
CTCCTTCTCCTCTGCCTGGGTCTGCCTCGTGGCACCACTACACTGGGAGGCGCGGGCACGGACGGTGGGACGCTCGGTGTTCCAGACAGCTGAACTGGAGGGAGAGGCTCGGGCTGGAATGGTGGGATGCTCTGTGTTGCAGACGGCTGAACTGGAGGGAGAGGCTCGGGCTGGAATGGTGGGATGCTCTGTGTTGCAGACGGCAGAACTGGAGGGAGAGGCTCGGGCTGGAATGGTGGGAAGCTCTGTGTTGCAGACGGCAGTACTAGAGAGTAATGCTCGGGCTGGAACAGTAGGACGCTCGGTGTTCCAGACGACAGCACTCGAATGCGAGCCGTGGACTGGGATGTTGGACGAATGGGTGTAAACTGCTCCATGATATCAGCAGCAACACTCGGACCCGAAGCCATAGTAGGTGGAAGCAGAACCTATGCGAGAGGGAGGCGCAGGCTGGGACGGTAGTGCACTGACTGTAGAATGCTGCATTATACCAGCAGCACCACTGGGACCCGCAACATCGGAAGCGAAACCATGGAAGGTGGAACCAAGACCTATGCTCTGATGCCCCTTGATGGGGGTTCATAAACATTAAATTGGAAGCTCCCCCCTGCAGACATTTCAGTCATCGCTGCCATCATCCAGTCTGGATTGTCCACAGCTGGTTGTACTGGTTCTTGTTCTGTACCCTCAGGATCCTCAGGGTTGGCAGCAGCAGCATTGTCATCGTCATCATCATCATCATGTTCTGCAAAATATATCAGAACAGTCAAATGCTTAACAGCAAGGGAGGGGGCCGGGTGGGTGGCATGAGTACTCTCACACATAGCAGGCCAGGCAGCAGGTTGATTTAAAGGGCCATGATGCATTTTCAGGACTTACCCTCTTCCTCGCGTGCGGACCCAGCTTGTGCTGTACTGATTGCTTTTCTCCATGTACGACTCATCATAGCAGCTACTCTTTGTTCCAAGGGTGTCAGTGGATGCAGATTGGGCACGCCTCCTCCTGTCCGAGTTGCCTCCCTTTTGTTGTGGGCCAATTTCTTCTGCAAAGAGTAAAATATAACTTTTTACAGAGTGTGTCAGTCTGCAAGGTGGGACATACAGATAGCCAGGTTACAATTACGATTAAATTAAAAATGGGAAATATTACTTACACTAACTACTTGACCAAGGTCGTGCCATTTCTTTTTACACGGACTTCCAGATCTCCTGGTATGCACCACTGCGCAGTAATCTTCTGCAACTTGGTTCCAGCGTTTCTTCATTTCTTTTGGTGGCACTTTTATGCGACCTCTGTTGCTGGTATCTAGCTCCTGCCATCTCTGCTCAATTACGTTGACTAATATCTCCACTTCCTCATGCAAGAAATTCTTTGTTCTTGGTGGATGTTGATCCATTGCAAAGTTGAATTGGCACTCTTATTTCTTCAAACACACAGTCCTTAATTTGCATGCACCAATACAGCACCGGTTCTGCAAGTTTAGCAGTGAAAAGCTGAACTCACTGATTTCAGCAGGTGATTTATTCAGCAGTGCTGCTAAAAGCACTCCCTCACACACAGAAATATCAAAAAAAATTTAATTACAAGCCTTTGCAGGGGTCCAAGAAACAAATCTTCACTTTTTCTGCAGTCCTTTTAAAAATGGCCGAGTGCCAATGTTTGTGTGAGACTGCGCATGCCCGCACGCTCCAACGCACACGCGCAGAGTTTCCGGCACCACGAAGGCTAATTTAAATTGTACCCGCCCCCTGCTACTTAGAAAATCGGCGCGAGTGTTAGGCTCCGCCCCCTGCTGCGAAGAGCACGCCGCGCCAAGCAGACATCGAGCTCCAAGGAGCTCGAGAATATCGGACTTTTTTTTTTAAGCGCAGTTTTCGGCGCGAAAAACAGGCACCCAGCTCGGAGGTGCGCCGTTTTCGCCGCGGGACGAAACTTGGGGCCAATACTCCAGTTGTGGCCGAACCAGTGTTTTATAAAGGTTCATCATAACGTCCACGCTTTTGTAAGAAGAGGATGAAAGGAGAAAATGAGAAATGCAGTGTAGTGGAGTATTTGAGATAAACACTCAATATCAGATCTAGGTTCGAAGATTCAAGTAGTCTTTATTTGCACCAGTGGGGAGACCACCTGTTCTATGTCTGTAGCCAGGTTTCTCCGATGATACAAAGTTCCAAGCAATCTTTTATACATTTAATGATGCACATCAGCCTCGTGCATGGTCCCCCCATGCCGCTTAATTGGCCCAAAGCACGCGAGCTGATTGAGACATTCCCTTTCGCATCACACAATCATTCCCCCTTGTCTCATATTATCTGAATGGTGACAGATTAGCAAAAGGGGAGGTGCAACGAGACCTGGGTGTCATGGTACATCAGTCATTGAAAGTTGGCATGCAGGTACAACAAGCAGTGAAGATTACCAACCAAATTCTACTTCATCCTGTGTCCCCTGCACCGTTCAGTGGTGGTCAGCCATGCCGTTTGGGGGACACTGGACGTGACCTACATCTCAAAGTATTTCAGGTTATTCAGCTAACAACTTTCGCTGTTCCATAACCAAAGCTTTTGCTTTCCTTCTCCGTTGCCTCTTTCTGCATGCCATGCATAACCCAATTCACCATCTGGCGGCTAGCCCTAACTGTATGACCACCAATACGTGAGAGGCTATAAGAATCTAGGGATTGATATTAACATTCATTCTCCAGTTCCATACATGTTCCCACCACTGACCTTTCAGGGTTTCCTCAATGTTCTTCAAATGCTATATGGAATCTCATGATAATGTCGTATACTTCTCTCAGTGTCCTTTTTCAATTGCGTCAAATGTTCTTCGAGACTGGGAATGTCTTGCAAACTTGGTATCTCATATTGTTCCATTTCATCATCCCATCTCGGGTTGTTTAAAGTGATGTTCTCGATGCGTTCCTTTCTTTGTGGGAATAGGTATCGATGGCCTATTTTGACCACAGCTTTAGGCGTAAAACAGAAATTAGGTTGCGGGATCGCACATTCAGCACTACCATATTCCTACTTAGTTTCTTTGGTGGATATGCAGTACGTCCTGTCATCCTGGGCTGCCACCTCAGTCCCTCCATGATTAATGGGACTAAGCTCCAACGTGCAATTAACCGTCTGAGTGAACCTGCACGTTGTGCATTGCTCTGCTTCCATGGGGTGTGCGCACACTACCACATCCAAATATTAAGTGCAACCATCAGTATGCACCCCTTGAAATGTGCCACTGAGTTTTACCGCATAAGGGGCCGTATTGTGGAACTGAACACTGGATTGGCCTTGTATTTCAGTCAATTTCAATTCTCTGGTAATACAATTACTTGGGGACAAGAACACTTGGGAACATCACAGAGGGTAACACCGTCCTTAGTCCATTTGGACAACTGCTCATTACTTATCCAATTGGGTATTTTTCCCTATTTCATCTGGTTTACATTGTATCGGATGTTCACTAATAAGCATGTGCCGTACATGACACATTCTTTATGTGTTTCTTAGATTAGATCATTTAGTTGCACACTTATCATTGATAGTTTGTGTTATATACCTTGTTTAACTACCAGAGGGCTCATCCTCTGGAGTCCCAAGGGATCCCACAATCCCTTGGGAGCACCTGTACATAAGGAGGCCTCACAGGCTGGAGAGGCACTCTGGAGACCTGTAATAAAGGATTACGGTCACACATTACTTTAAGCTTACAGTAGCTGGTCAGATTCTTTATTCAAGACATAACAACTGGCAACGAGATACAGATGACGAATCCCACCGCAACAATGCAGAGAACCGTGGGCATCCTAGAGAAATTTTCGGAGGGAGATGATTGGGAAACCTTCGTGGAGCGACTAGACCAATATTTCACGGCCAACGAGCTGGAAGGAGAAGCGAATGCTGCCAAACCAAGGGTGATCCTCCTCACTGTTTGCGGAGCACCAACGTATGGCCTCATGAAAAATCTGCTCGCTCCAGCAAAACCACAGAGAAGTCGTACGATGATTGTGCACATTGGTCCGGGACCATCTAATCTAAACCTGAAGGAAAGCGCTCTGATGGCGAGGTACCGGTTCAACACATACAACAGATCTGAAGGCCAGGAAGTGATGAGCTACCTTGCCGAACTAAGGCGCCTTGCAGGACATTGCAAATTTGAAGGACATTTGGAGCACATGCTCAGGGACTTCTTTGTACTTGGCATTGGCCATGAAGTAATACCTCATAAACTTTTGAGACCCCAACCTTGAGTAAAGCCATAGCGATAGCCCAGGCGTTCATCGCCACTGGTGACAATACCAAGAAAATCTCTCAGCACAGGAGTGCTGCTGCAAGTACCGTGAACAAAGTAATGTTGTTTTCGAATCGGAACGTACAGGGCAGGTCACACATGCCTGCAGCTGCAAGTCCGCAGATGTCTCAGAGTCCACCATCAAGGGTGGTGAATGCAAGGCCATTAACACCTTGTTGGCACTGCGAAGGTGATCATCGCTTCCATTCATGCCGCTTCAATGGATACGTTTGCAAGGGCTGTGGAACAATGGGACACCTCCAATGTATGTGCAGGTGAGCTGCAAATCCTGCAAATCCTGCAAACCACCATGTTGCAGAGGAGGACAGATCCACGGTGGATCATGACGAACCAGAGCCTCAGACTGAGGAGGCAGAGGTATATGGGGTGCAAACATTTACAACAAAGTATCCCACCGATAATGCTGAAGGTTGAATTAAATGGACTCCCAGTATCAATGGAGCTGGACACGGGCGCAAGCCAGTCCATAATGAGCAAAAAAACTTTCGATAAATTGTGGTGCATCAAGGCCTCAAGGCCAGTCCTGACTTCCATTCGTACTAGACTGAGAACGCACACGAAGGAATTGATTCCCATAATCGGCAATGCTACAGTAAAGGTCTCCTACGATGGAGCGGTGCACACTTTACCACTCTGGGAGGTACCGGGCGATGGCCCCACGTTGTTTGGCAGGAGCTGGCTGGGAAACATACGCTGGAACTGGGATGACGTCCGAGCGTTCTCATCCGTCGACGACACTTCATGTGCCCAGGTTGTAAACAAGTTCCCTTCGCTGTTCAAACCAGTCATCGGGAAGTTCCAAGGAGCAAAAGTGCAGATCCACTTGGGGCGCGACCCATCCATCATGAGTCGAGAGCGGTACTATACATGATGCGAGAGAGGGTGGAGATCGAGCAAGACCGGCTGCAACGAGAGGGCATCATTTCGCCGATCGAATTCAATGAGTGGGCCAGTCCAATTGTTCCAGTCCTCAAGGATGATGGCACCGTCAGAATCTGTGGTGATTACAAAGTAACTATCAATCGTTTCTCCCTGAAGGGTCAATACCTGCTACCAAAGGCAGACGACGTATTTGCCACGCTGACGGGAGGAAAAACGTTCACGAAGCAGGAGCTGGAGGAATCATCGAAAGGCACACCTGCATCAACACGCACAAAGGTCTCTTCATTTACAACAGATGCCCACTTCGGATTCAATCAGCAGCGGCGATATTCCAGAGGAACATGGAAAGCTTGCTGAAGTTGGTCCCGCGCATCGTGGTCTTCCAGGACGACATCTTAGTTACAGGTCGAGACACTGTCGAGCACCTGCAGAACCTGGAGGAGGTTCTTAGTCGGCTTAATCGTGTGGGGCTTAGGTTAAAACACTCGAAATGCATTTTCCTGGCACCTGAAATGGAGTTCCTGGGGAGAAGAATCACGGCGGACGGCATCAGGCCCACCGATTCGAAGATGGAGGCAATCGAGAACGCACTGAGACTACAGAATGTGACGGAGCTGCGGTTGTTTCTAGGACTCCTGAACTACTGTGGTAACTTCTTACCAGATCTTAGCACACTATTAGAACCACTGCACTCTTTACTGCATAAAGGAGATGAATGGGTATGGGGTAAAAGCCAAGAAAATGCCTTTGAGAAAGCGAGGAAACTGTTATGCTCAAACAAATTGCTTGTGTTGTATGATCCATGTAAGCGTTTGGTACTAGTATGTGATGCATCATCATTAGGTGTCGGGTGTGTATTGCAACAAGCTAATGAATCTGGGAAATTGCAACTGGTTGCTTATGCATCCAGAAGTCTGTCTAAGGCTGAGAAGGCCCACAGCATGATCGAAAAATAAACTGTGTTTATGGGGTAAAGAAAATGCATCAATATCTGTTTGGGCTCAAATTTGAATTGGAAACCAACCATAAGCCGCTTATATCACTCTTTTCTGAAAGTAAGGAGATAAATACGAATGCATCGGCCCGCATCCAGAGATGGTCGCTCACGTTGTCCGCATACAACTATGCCATCCTCCACAGGCCAGGCAAAGAAAACTGTGCCGATGCTCTCAGTAGGCTGCCATTGCCCACCTCAGGGATGGAGATAGAACAGCCCGCAGATTTAGTTATGGTAATGGAAGCATTCGAGAGTGAGCAATCACCTGTTACCGCCCGACAGATTAGAACCTGGATGAGCCAGGACCCCTTACTGCCCTTAGTAAAAAACTATGGGCTCCACGGGAGTTGGTCTAGTGTCCCATTAGAGATGCAGGAAGAAATAAAGCCGTACCAGCGGCGCAGAGATGAAATGTCCATACAGGCAGACTGCCTCCTATGGGGTAATTGGGTAGTGGTGCCAAAAAAGGGCAGGGACACTTTCATTGGTGACCTCCACAGTACCCACCCAGGCATTGTAATGATGAAAGCAATAGCCAGATCCCACATGTGGTGGCCCGGTATTGATGCAGACTTAGAGTCCTGCGTGCACAAATGTAACACATGTTCACAGTTAAGCAATGCACCCAGGGAGGCGCCACTAAGTTTATGGTCCTGGCCCTCCAAACCGTGGTCCAGGGTCCATGTCTACTATGCAGGCCCATTCTTGGGAAAACTGTTCCTTGTGGTTGTAGATGCGTACTCCAAATGGATTGAATGTGAGATAATGTCGGCAAGCACGTCCGCCGCCACCATTGAAAGCCTGCGGGCCATGTTTGCCATGCACGGCCTGCCTGATGTCCTTGTGTGTGACAATGGGCCGTGCTTCACCAGTGCTGAGTTCAAAGAGTTCATGACCTGCAATGGGATCAAACATGTCACATCTGCCCCGTTTAAACCAGCATCCAATGGTCAGGCAGAGCATGCAGTGCAAACAATCAAGCAGAGCTTGAAGAGGGTAACTGAAGTCTCACTGCAGACTCGCCGATCCTGAGTCCTGCTTAATTACGGCACAAGACCCCACTCGCTCACTGGGGTTCCCCCCGCAGAACTGCTCATAAAAAGAGCACTAAAGACAAGGCTCTCGTTAGTCCACTCTGATCTACACGAACAAGTAGAGAGCAGGCACCTTCAACAGAATACATATTATGATAACGCAAATGTGTCACGCGAAATCGATATTAATGATCCTGTATTTGTGTTGAACTATGGACAAGATCCCAAGTGGCTTCCCGGCACTGTTGTGGCCAAAGAGGGAAGTAGTGTGTTTCTGGTCAAACTTTCAAATGGACTCACCTGCAGATAACACTTGGACCAAACCAAATTCATGGACTATCCAGAACAACCCACGATAGAGTCTACCTTTTTCGACCCCCCAACACACACACACACGTGGCAACCGACCCAGCGGTTGGCCACGAAGCAGAACCCATCACCTGCAGCAGCCCAGCAGGCTCACCGTACCCAGCAGCCCTGCAAGGCCAGCTGCGCAGCAGCCCAGCGAGGGCCCAACAAATGACTCACCAAAACCAGCATTTGCACCGACACAATCAACCAAGTAAAGGAAGGCCCCAGATGGACTCACATTGTAAATAGTTACACAATTGACTTTGCGGGGGGGCGCGGGGGAGTGTTGTTATATATGGAAACCTGTAAATACCTTGTTTAACCACAATCCCTTGAGAGCATCTGTACATAAGGAGGCCTCACAGGCTGGAGAGGTACTCTGGAGACCTGTAATAAAGAACTACAGTTACACATTACTTTAAGCTTACAGAATCTGGTCAGATTCTTTATTCAAGACATAACCATGAGGCTCTCGGATTTCCTTGACTTGCAGCATTTGTCTGCCGACCTCATCCCCTGTTTCTGACAACTGCAAAATCAGATCGTTTCCCTTTCTTTAAAAGAGTTCTCAAACACTGGGCTAAGTCTTGAACTTCTTGGCCTAGACTGGCTATGTCAAGTGTGTTAACAGCTGCCAACCCCACCGCATACCGCTGGTGTGTGTCAGTTGTTGTTAGACATGAAAACATGAAAACCACACATCATCTCGTGGTTTATTGTCGGACTATCTTGATCACCTCAGCATTTAGCCATTGTGACCCTCTGTTCCCCATTTCGCTTAATGCCCATTGTACTTGGTCCTCATTTGGCTCAATTAACTATCTAAATTCATTATATCTTCCCTTTGGCAGTTACACTTTTAACTCCTTTCATACAGTGATATTTACTTGCCTACGCAAATAAATATTTAATGAAACCCATACCCCAAGTCTCACAGTTTGGACTGGGGTAAAACAAACATTCCCGTCGTGATGGGACAAGTCAGGGTGGTACCGTACTGGTATTCCCTGTGTATGGTTCTGACGCAATATTCACCCTTCCCTTGTACGGGAAATACTGCCCTGCAACTATCTTTGTGGTGCAGTTCCATGTTATCCCATCCCAATTGAACCCACCTACAGAGGCTGCATGTTCTATCACATTGTAGAGACAAATGAACATATCCTGAGCTTGAGCACACCCAATTCGACCTGGAGCTACACTTGTTTTTCCCACCCACCCGGGTTACATTTCCAGTGTTCATTGTATCGTACTAAATTTTCTCAGGCGTGATTGGATCCATACTATCTCTAACAGGGTGATTTCATTCTGTTCCTGTAAATGACACTCGTGCCACCGGGTACACCTGTACCAACATAGAAACATAGAAAATAGGTGCAAGAGTAGGTCATTCGGCCCTTCGAGCCTGCACCACCATTCAAGAAGATCATGGCTGGTCATTCACCTCAGTACCCCATTCCTGCTTTCTCTCCATACCCCTTGATCCCTTTAGCTGTAAGGGCCATAACTAACTCTCTCTTGAATATATCCAATGAACTGACATCAACAACTCTCTGCGGTAGGGAATTCCACAAGTTAACAACTCTCTGAGTGAAGAAGTTTCTCCTCATCTCAGTCCTAAATGGCTTACCCCTTATCCTTAGACTATGTCCCCTGGTTCTGAACTTCCCCAACATCGGGAACATTCTTCCTGCATCTAACTTGTCCAGTCCCATTAGAATTTTATATGTTTCTATGAGATCCCCTCTCAACCTTCTGACTTGGCACAGAGTCTTAGTAAGTTGATAAGTGGACATTGCCCTAGGTCTCAATCAGTCACCCTGAAAGAGAGCTTTCCTTCTGCAATATGCTGTAGGTTTCCTTGAGCTTGATCCACTAACCAAGATCCAAACATTACTTGGATCCGTTTCATTGAAGACGATTTGTTCCCATTATATAATGTGGTTTACTCCCTTTTTAGCATTAAACCAGTTGCAATAAATGACTCAGGCCTCACCGCCTTCTGTTATGATTCTCCCCAATAGTCTCGGAAACATTCTTGTCAAGGTATGATCAAGCCCATCACTCTCCCTGAATTCAGTGCAGGTTGTACTGGCCCTCTGCCAAAATCCTTTGATCATTCTCCCATGTTTTAGGCTTGCGCCACCCAGGTAGTCCCACTTTGGTCAGATTCAATATCACAGGTACCACTTCGTGATGCACATCATGGTACAATATCATCTGAGTTGAGATTACCATTAGTCCATTTGTTGACAAACAATTCGCTTTTCCCACAAATCTGTTTATTTATTGGAGATAGTGCCTTTGGATGAGTCTTTTTTGAACTCTACTGCTCGTACAACCATGCTCCCGTCCTTGCACCCATTGATATCATTGACGGTTACAGTAATATGATTACCATGCCACTGCAAATGTACCCCGATCCTATACCCCCGGCCGTCCCTACTTCTAACATTCACGATATGTCTCTTACTACTTTGTGAGATTGGCAGGGTTTGCGAGGCATGTCTGTGGACAGGAGGTAGTTCAAGATCTGGGACCCGAGGAGATTCTTCCAGCTTCCATGTCCCGTCCACTTCCATTTGGATCATACTATAGCTGATTAGCTGAGGGTATCCCACTAGGCACCCCTGCTTCCTCATCCTCCTGGAGTGGATGAATCCATCTCCCCATGTTTATAACTGTTTCCTCTTGTCTCGGTACCTGCTGGTGAACTGAAAAAACGTAATCTCGTTAATAAAGAACCATTTAATTCTCCTAGGTAACCAGGCTGCATACACCATGGGACTAGCTTTATCAACGATATTATACGGTCCCTTGTACCGGAGTTCAAAACTTCCACCCCGGCATAGTTTTGTTCCATTAGCTGGCCCACTCCTGAGATTTACTCGGGGCCAGATGTCGTTGGTTACGGTGGTGTGCCTTCCTTATCCCTCTGACAAATCCACCAACATCTTTAAACAACATCGCTTCTTCCCGATGGTCACTGTAAGGGTTGCATAGTTTTACAGAGGACACAGGAAGAGGCCACAAACTAAAGATGATTGAATACAAGCTTTTGGGATTGACTGGAAACAAGGTGGGGCAGGTGGTGACTTATCACCAATTAAAAACAATCTCTGCGGTCAAGAGCCAGACCTGCTTATGCATCAAAACAAAGGGATTGATACAATCCCACAGAAGAGCCCCTGGATTGATTGGCCGGAGGGGGAAAAACAGTTCCCTCTAGAGTCAACAAGTCTGCAAGAAACCAGGACAACAAAGGATCCCACAAGGCGTGCATTTTTGGAGAACGGGGCACTTAAGATAAGGAGTTAGTAATCTTTTGCCCTGTCGACTCCGTGTGCAAATTGGGAACATCCAGGTCCATCATCGCAGTCAGTCAAACAGATTACCACAAACAACGATTCGATCCAGACACATTAACGGAAACCCCAGCTCAGTGGGTGCTTTATTCATAAAATGGATATATATACACGAGTTGGAAGCAGCTCGGCGAAAAACAAAAAGGAACGGACGAACACGGAAGAAACGGAAGAGAAGAGAATGACCAGAAGAGGGAACATCAAAGAGGAATAACTGGTCATGGAACCAACAACCACGAACCTACAATCTACAGTTACAGTAACTAACTGGATGGGTGGTTGTATGTTTTCGGTCAATTCTCTCAAATCTTGCCCTGTAGTTTTCAGTTAGTTTTTGTGTAATAAAACTGACAATTGGGTTAAGCCTAAACTTTGCATCACATGTAGTCCTTTCCTGTACTCCCGATGTCTAAAAATCAAGGTAGAGTGTAAAACGAACACCCTACTGAAAATAGCGACCGCGGCAGGACCTCGGCATTTGGAATAGAATAACGGACACAAATCAAGGGCAAGAAACCCCAGGGAGGCTTGGTTAATTCTCAGGTCAGCTAAGGTAGTCATAGGAAGTAAGGAATCTCAAGGGCGGCTACAGAAACCAGAGAACAAAGGAAACAGTCTTGGGTAAACTGGAGTAATCCCGGGTTGACTAGGGTAGCCACCGGGAGAAGTAGTCGCAGGTAGTCTGCGAAGAGGTCTCAGGGAGGTCAGAGGTGATCTCAAGGGTGGCTAGGGCAGCCAGAGGAGAGAAACAGTTTCGGACAGGCTGAAGTAATCTCGGGTTGACTAGGGTAGCCACAGAGAGAAGCCAGAGTAACAGTAACCACAGGTCACTGCGAGGTGGTCTCAGGGGAGACCAAGGCAGTCAGGGACAATTTCTCAGCCAGAGGCACTGGAAAGGACTCACCGCAGCAAAACGTGGAAGAGCCTGCGGCTATGAGCAGTCACAGGAAGTACATGGAGGCTAAGGTAGCTGCATATATGCAACAATCTGGACATTTCAGAGCCATGGGCACGAGAGATGCTACACTCTGAGGATCTGCAGGAAAAAGCGGCAGAGAGGACAGTTGGTAGTAACCACAAAGGGTCAAAAGAGAAGGCGATTTGGCTCATGTGCCTGCAGAACCAGACACAACTGTTAAGAGAAAAGATAGGACAGCTGGAGGAGAATAAGAAATTAAAAGGTGAGATAAGCAGTTCCGAGAAAGAAAAGCAGGACCAAGATATTAAGGAAGAAATGGCAATTAATCACCTTGAATATTTGCAGTGCAAGGTGACCGAGTGCAAAAGACAGCAGCAGACATACATCGAACCAAGTGAAAGGCACTAGAGAGAGCTAAAGAGGCAGAAGAACAGCTAAGAAAAATAAAAATAACATATGAAGTAGCGCAGAATCAGGGTTACGAGAGGGCAGATCATGGACCTTGTAAAGAAAAGATCTGCCGGTTAACAGCAGAGTTAGATGGAGCCAAAGGGATGGTTTGTCTCATGGCACCAGGAGGAGGCGAGGAAGATTGGGATTCAGAGGGGAAAGAGTCAAACGATGGAACCGAGTATAGCGAGCATCGGCCGGCTCCCGAGACACCGGGACCCCCGAAACCAATGTGTCCCTTGACAGCAGAAATTTGGCCCACCCCCACCAAATGGTGGTCCGGCACCATTACAGAGTGACTATGTGATCCCACACATGCCGCTTCAGCTGCAGGAGATGCTGATGGGCATGGCAAAATTAAAGCAAGGAGGAGGTGCTTCTGTTCATTTTGCCAATATAGAGCAGACAGGGGGTATCAATAACTGCAGCGAGGAGGAGAAAGTGAAGTTAACACTGCTCTCCCTGAAAGGGAAGCTATATTAGAGTTTATTGACAGCCACCAAGTAACGTGGAGGAACCCCAGAGGGCTTAAAGGAGGAAATCTTTGCTGCGCTAGAGTACAGTCAAGGTAATCCGTTCTGGCAGGTAGAATAGACTGGGCATCATGTAAACGAATCACCCGATATGCTTGCAGATAGACTGTGGCCTATTTATTTAAGGACCAGTGGAGGAAATCTGATACGGGCAGACTTAATAGGGGAACCCAGAAACCATTGGCTGAGAACCATAATGGCTAAAGGTCGAAGCATGGTTGGACCCAGACGATCTCCAAAATACTGAGGTCGTGGTGTTGAGAAGATTAACTCTAGCATTTAAGGCCAGAAAGGGGAAGAGGAGAAACTAAAAGAGAAAGTGCACAAAGTAAAAGGAGAGATTAGTGTCATGTATGTAACCACAATGTAACACCCACTGTATTATTGTACACACTTAACCTAGATGCACACCTTGACCACAAGAGGTGAACTTGTGGGAGACTGCCCATACCTGATCATCCAGGTATATAAAGGGAGGTCCCACGCAGGGTCATCATTTTTGGAGACCCGTAAATAAAGAGCAGGTTAAGGAGTGAACTTATCCCCAGAATGTGCCTCGTGTGGTTTCATACTGTAGAGTAAGGAATTCACATTGGCGACGAGAAACGGGAATTCACGACCCACGGGAATGGCCACCGGTAGCACAGAGGAACGGTACTGTGTTGGGGAAGACTGGGACGATTTTATCGAGAGGCTTCAGCAAAGCTTTGTTACGAAAGAATGGCTGGGGGATGCAACGGCCGACAAGCGAAGGGCTCATCTTTTGACCAGCTGTGGAACAAAGACATACGCGCTCAATAAGGACTTACTAGTATCTGAAAAGCCGGCGGACAAAACCTTGGAGGAACTTAGCAAATTGATCGGGGAGCACCGCAAACCGGTGAGTAGCATACACATGGCCCGACACAGATTCTACACCCACCGACGACGTGAAAGACAGAGCATCCCGGACTTTGTAGCGGATCTCCAGCGTTTAGCCAGCCTCTGTCAGTTCGCAGACGCCTGCAGGTGGGAGATACTAAGGGACTTCTTTATCGAGGGCATCGGTCATGCGAGAATTGTCCGTAAATTAATTGAGACCAAGGATTTGACCTTGAAAACGGCAGCGTTGTCAGCTCAAACTTTCATGGCGGGAGAGGAAGAGACGAAAATAATATACGTGCGCAATTCTGCCTCTAATGCGGCGATGGATCAGGGAGTCAATATCATCAATGCTGCTCAGAGCCCCGCAGGCAGGCAGGGGCAGTCTGACATTTACCAGGCAGCAATAGGCCCCAGAGCAGGACCTCAACAGAGACAATGGCAGGCTGAACGGACGTTCACGCCATCACAGTGGACAATGCGGCCCGGAATGGGGCCATTGACACCCACTAATAGGGTACTTAAGAGTAGTCAGAGGGACAGGCAGCGCGGAATTCCTGGCCATAGTCCCTTTGTTCCCAGCAATGGAAACTTTAACTCATGCTGGAGGTGTGGGGGAAAACACTCAGCTAGATCTTGCAGATTGCAACAGTTTGTCTGCAGGAAATGCAATCTCAGTGGCCACTTAGCTCAAATGTGCAGGAAGTCTGCAACCAGACTAATATATGAGGCGGATGGACCAGAAGAGGGTTCTTTGAGGCAGGATGACTTTTGTGGCAAATCGATGGACGCCGAGGTTCAGCGGGCCCATGGGGCGAACATTCACAATTCATACACCAAATGCCATCAATGATGATGAGGGTTTTATTAAACGGTATCCCAGTATGCATGGAGCTGGACACGGGGGCCAGCCAGTCACTCATGGGCATTCAGCAATTTGAGAAGCTATGACCACTTAAAGCCAGTAGACTCAAATTAGCACATATTGAGACACAATTACGGACTTACACTAAAGAAATCATTCCGGTGCTAGGCAGTGCAATGTTGGCTGTCACACACAATGGGTTAGTGAATTGGCTACCACTTTGGATTGGCCCGGGCAATGGTCCCACACTGTTGGGGAGGAGCTGGTTAGCCGAGATGAACTGGAAATAGGGGAATATTCATGCAATGTCATCTGTGGAGTGAAGTTTGTGCTCACAAGTCCTACAACAATTCGATTCACTATTCCAACCCGGCGTCGGGACTTTCAAAGGCACTAAAGTAGTGATACACATCACCGCGGACGCCAGGCCAATGGACCACAAAGACAGAGCGGTGCCATATGTGATGCGGGAAAAAATAGAGAGCAAATTGGACCGGCTGTTGAGATAGGGCATTATCTCGCCCATTGAATTCAGCGACTGGGCGAGCCCCATCATTCCCGTCCTAAAAGCGGATGGCTCTGTCAGGATCTGTGGCGACTACAAGGCCACCATCAATTGGGTGTCCCTACAAGATCAATACCCACTTCCGAGAGCGGAGGACCTCTTCGCCACGCTGGCAGGTGGCAAGCTGTTCACCAAGTTGGACCTCACTTCAGCCTATATGACCCAGGAACTGGCCGACGAATCTAAACTACTGACCACCATCACCACGCACAAGGGATTCTTCGTTTATAACAGGTGCCCGTTTGGCATTCGATCAGCGGCCGTGATTTTCAAAGAAACATGGAAAGCCTGCTCAAATCCATTCCTGGAACGATTGTATTCCAGGATGACATCCTCATCACGGGTCGAGGCACCGATGAACACCTCCACAACCTGGAGGAGGTGCTACGCCGACTGGACCAGGTAGGCCTGCGACTCAAGAAGTCTAAATGTGTGTTCTTAGCTCCTGAGGTTGAGTTTCTGGGCAGGAGGGTTGCTGCAGATAGGATTCGGCCCACCCAATCCAAAACAGAGGCGATTCGATGAGCACCCAGCCCCTGCAACACATCGGAGTTGCGTTCATCCCGGGGACTGTTGAACTATTTTGGGAACTTTCTGCCGAACTTGAGCAAGTTGTTGGAGCCGCTACACGTGCTCCTGCGTAAGGGTTGTGATTCGTTTTGGGGGGATTGTCAGGAACGGGCACGAAATCTACTTTGTTCAAACAAGTTGTTGACCCTGTATGACCCATGTAAAAAATTGGTTCTGACATGTGATGCATCGTCCTATGAGGTTGGGTGCGTGTTACAGTAGGGCAATGCTGAGGGTCAACTACAACCTGTCTCCAGGTCACTCTCTCAAGCAGAACGGGGATATGGGATGGCCGAGAAGGAAGCGCTTGCATGTGTCTATGGTGTAAAGAAAATGCATCAGTACCTCTTTGGTAGGAAGTTTGAATTCGAGACGGACCACAAGCCATTAACATCCCTGTTGTCAGACAGTAAGGCTGTCAATGCCAATGCATCAGCTTGCATACAGCGATGGGCTCTCACGCTGGCTGCTTATGACTACTCCATCCGGCACCAGCCTGGCATTGAAAATTGTGCAGACGCGCTCAGCAGGCTTTCACTGGCCACCACTGAGGGGGCAGCAGAGCAAAGCGCTGAGATGGTCATGGCTTTCGATGCCTTTGACAGCGCAGGCTCCCCCATCACAGCCCGCCAGATCAAACAGAGATCCCCTCCTATCCCTGACTGGGGATTGGGCGCCTGCACACAGAGCATGCCCTGAGGAGGTCAGACCGTTCCACAGGTGGATGGATGAGCTCTCCATCCAAGCCGACTGCCTACTATGGGGCAGTCGGGTAGTTATGCCCCAGAAGGGAAGGGATGCATTCATTAGGGAACTCCCAGGTATTGTGCTGATGAAGGCCATTGCCCGGTCACACGTTTGGTGGCCTGGAATTGATTCAGACCTGGAAAACTGTGTTCGCAGGTGCACGACGTGTGCCCAGCTGGGTAATGTCCCCAGGGAGGCCCCGCTCAGCCCGTGGCCCTGACCCACCAGGCCATGGTCACGCATTCATGTAGACTACGTGGGCCCATTCATGGGAAAGATGTTCCTTATTGTGGTAGATGCGCACTCGAAATGGATCGAGTGCACCATTCTGAATTCATGCACGACATCCACCACTGTGGAAAGCCTACGTGCGATCTTTGCAACCCATGGCTTGCCGGGCATCCTGGCCAGTGATAATGGGCCATGTTTCACAAGCTACGAATTCCGGGAGTCTATGTTGGGCAATGGCATCAACCACGTCAGGACAGCGCCGTTCAAGCCAGCTTCCAATAGCCAGGCGGAACGTGCGGTCCAAATCATCAAGCAAGGTATGCTCTGGATTCAAGGACGCTCCCTACAATGCCGCCTATCGCGCCTCCTGCTGGCCTATAGATCCCGACCGCACTCGCTCACGGGGGTCCCGCCCGCTGAGCTACTTATGAAACGGACACTCAAAACTCGGTTGTCCCTCATTCACCCAGTCCTGACCAACATAGTTGAGGGCAAGTGCCAGTCCCAAAACGAGTACCATGATCGTAATTCGAGGGGGAGGTGTATAGAAATAAATGATCCTGTATTCGTCCTCAATCACGCCATGGGGCCCAAATGGCTTGAGGGTACTGTAATGGATAAAGAGGGGAATAGGGACATCGTGGTAAAACTCAACAATGGTCAGATATGCCGTAAGCATCTGGACCAAGTAAAAAAAAGATTCAGCAATGACACGGAGGAACCTGAAGAAGACCGTGAGATGGAGCTCACACCACCGCCAGTAAACGAGCAACAAGAGCAATCATAAGAATGCACAGTCCCTGCGGTCAGCCCAGACGGGCCAGAATCACCACAGGTGACAGACACTGACGTCAGTGTCCCACAACCAGAGCCCCAACTGCGGCGCTCAACGAGGGAGCGTAGACCACCTGAAAGACTAAACCTATGATCCCAATAAGACTTTGCGGGGGAGGTGATGTCATGTATGTATCCACAATGTAACACCACGGTATTACTGTACACACTCAACCTAGATGCACACCTTGACCACAAGGGGTGAACTTGTGGGAGACTGGCCATACCTGATCATCCAGGTATATAAATGGAGGTCCCACGCAGGGTCATCACTTTTGGAGTCCCGTAAATAAAGAGCAGGTCACGGAGTGACCTTGTCCCCAGAATGTGCCTCGTGTGGTTTCATACTGTAGAGTAAGGACTTTACAGTTTGGACAAAGAGAGAATGGAGACAAGAGGGAGGTAATGCGGGTCGATCCAGAGGGTGTTTTAACTGTGGGAAGTTGGGACATTGGAGCAAGGATTGTAGACTCTCGAGAGGAGGGAAGTCAAGGTACGAGGGTGCTGAGGCAGAAAAAGGCCAAAGGAAGGTAGCCAATGAGAGGTTGTAGTGGCCGCATTACAGCAGGTTATGGGCATGGAGGAAAGCTGAACGCTGCAGTGGGTGAAAAGGGACCCAATGCGTCGGTGTCCCCACTTTGACGTTGCACCCAGCCAGAATACCTGTGTCCGCTCATCTACGATGAGTGGGGCAGGCCATGTGTGGATGTGAAGGTGGAAGCAGTTAAGGGAAGATATCTAGTAGGTATAGGAGCCTCTAGCACAGTTGTCTACTCACCGAACCCGACTACTTCCCTGTGGCCGAGCGGAGTCCCATTTACACTGGCGGGTTTTACTGAGCAGGCTTGGGCTGTGCCGAAATGCTTAAGCATAGAATTAGGACCGAACACAACAAAGTGGGAATGTATTTTAATGAAGTGGGAATAGCCTGGTTCAGGAGTTCTCGGGGCCGACTACATGTTGGCACACCACGCTTTAGTGGTTTTGAAGAACAATTGTCTATGGGGGACAGTTGATACAGATAGGATGGGTGAGATCGTAGTGATTCCCAGGGACAGTACAGACAAAGGCAGCAAAGGAGGAAAAACTTTCACGAAGCAGGAGCTGGAGGAATCATCGAAGGGAACACCTGCATCAACACGCACAAAGGTCTCTTCATTTACAACAGATGCCCGCTTCGGATTCGATCAGCAGCGGCGATATTCCAGAGGAACATGGAAAGCTTGCTGAAGTCGGTCCCGTGCACCGTGGTCTTCCAGGACGACATCTTGGTTACAGGTCGAGACACCGTCGAGCACCTGCAGAACCTGGAGGAGGTTCTTAGTCGGCTTAATCGTGTGGGGCTTAGGTTAAAACACTCGAAATGCATTTTCCTGGCACCTGAAATGGAGTTCCTGGGGAGAAGAATCACGGCGGACGGCATCAGGCCCACCGATTCGAAGATGGAGGCAATCGAGAACGCACTGAGACTACAGAATGTGACGGAGCTGCGGTTGTTTCTAGGACTCCTGAACTACTGTGGTAACTTCTTACCAGATCTTAGCACACTATTAGAACCACTGCACTCTTTACTGCATAAAGGAGATGAATGGGTATGGGGTAAAAGCCAAGAAAATGCCTTTGAGAAAGCGAGGAAACTGTTATGCTCAAACAAATTGCTTGTGTTGTATGATCCATGTAAGCGTTTGGTACGAGCATGTGATGCGTCATCATTAGGTGTCGGGTGTGTATTGCAACAAGCTCATGAATCTGGGAAATTGCAACCGGTTGCTTATGCATCCAGAAGTCTGTCTAAGGCTGAGAAGGCCCACAGCATGATCGAAAAAGCGTTAGCGTGTGTTTATGGGGTAAAGAAAATGCATCAATATCTGTTTGGGCTCAAATTTGAATTGGAAACCAACCATAAGCCACTTACATCCCTCTTTTCTGAAAGTAAGGGGATAAATACGAATGCATCGGCCCGCATCCAGAGATGGTCGCTCACGTTGTCCGCATACAACTATGCCATCCTCCACAGGCCAGGCACAGAAAACTGTGCCGATGCTCTCAGTAGGCTGCCATTGCCCACCTCAGGGATGGAGATAGAACAGCCCGCAGATTTAGTTATGGTAATGGAAGCATTCGAGAGTGAGCAATTACTTGTTGCCGCCCGACAGACGAGCCAGGACCCCTTACTGCCCTTTGTAAAAAACTGTGGGCTCAACGGGAGTTGGTCTAGTGTCCCATTAGAGATGCAGGAAGAAATAAAGCCGTACCAGCGGCACAGAGATGAAATGTTTATGTAATGATGAAAGCGATAGCCAGATCCCACGTGTGGTGGCCCGTTATCGATGCAGACTTAGAGTCCTGCATGCACAAATGTAACACATGTTCACAGTTAAGCAATGCGCCCAGGGAGGCGCTACTAAGTTTATGGTCCTAGCCCTCCAAACCGTGGTCCAGGGTCCATGTCGACTATGCAGGCCCATTCTTGGGAAAACTGTTCCTTGTGGTTGTAGGTGCGTACTCCAAATGGATTGAATGTGAGATAATGTTGGCAAGCATGTCCGCCGCCACCATTGAAAGCCTGCGGGCCATGTTTGCCACGCACGGCCTGCCTGATGTCCTTGTGAGTGACAATGGGCCATGCTTCACCAGTGCTGAGTTCAAATAGTTCATGACCTGCAATGGGATCAAACATGTCACATCTGCCCCGTTTAAACCAGCATCCAATGGTCAGGCAGAGCAAGCAGTACAAACAATCAAGCAGAGCTTGAAGAGGGAAGGCTCACTGCAGACTCACCTATCCCGAGTCCTGCTTAGTTACGGCACAAGACCCCACTCGCTCACATGGGTTCCCCCTGCAGAACTACTCTTGAAAAGAGCACTTAAGACAAGGCTCTCGTTAGTCCACTCTGATCTACACGAACAGGTAGAGAGCAGGCAGCTTCAACAGAATACATATCATGATCGCGCAAATGTGTCACGCGAAATCGAGATTAATGATCCTGTGTTTGTGTTTGAACTATGGACAAGATCCCAAGTGGCTTCCCGGCACTGTCGTGACCAAAGAGGGAAGTAGTGTGTTTCTGGTCAAACTTTCAAATGGACTCACCTGCAGATAACACTTGGACCAAACCAAACTCAGCTTCATGGACTATCCAGAACAACCCACAATAGAGTCTACCTTTTTCGGCCCCCCAACACACACACACACAAGTGGCAACCGACCCAGCGGTTGGCCACGAAGCAGAACCCATCACCTGCAGCAGCCCAGCAGGCTCACCGTACCCAGCAGCCCTGCAAGGCCAGCTGCGCAGCAGCCCAGCGAGGGCCCAACAAATGACTCACCAAAACCAGCATTTGCACTGACACAATCAACCAAGTAAAGGAAGGCCCCAGATGGACTCACGTTGTAAATAGTTACACGATTGACTTTAAGGAGGGGGGGTGGGGGGGAGTGTTGGTATATATGTGATAGAGAATTCAAACAGGCTGCATTTAGACAGGTTGAGAAAACACAGACTCCCATGTCTACGTGTGACTGAGCACATTGCATTAAGTCATCAATCAACTTGACATTTTAGGACGTTGGGTAGCGAGCCAATTAAAAGGGTAAAAGACTATTAATTGAGCCAATAAGGTCAAAGAAACATAGAAACATAGAAAATAGGTGCAGGAGTAGGCCATTCAGCCCTTCTAGCCTGCACCGCCATTGAATGAGTTCATGGCTGAACATGCAACTTCAGTACCCCCTTCCTGATTTCTCGCCATACCCCTTGATCCCCCTAGTAGTAAGGACTTCATCTAACTCCCTTTTGAATATATTTAGTGAATTGGCCTCAACTACTTTCTGTGGTAGAGAATTACACAGGTTCACCACTCTCTGGGTGAAGAAGTTTCTCCTCATCTCGGTCCTAAATGGCTTACCCCTTATCCTTAGACTGTGACCCCTGGATTTGGACTGCCCCAACATTCAAAAGAAGGCGAATTATTTTCTGTAAATTGCACCAGGTATAAGTACAGCCATTTTGGCCATATGGTCTCAGAAGGAGAAAGGCCTGGCTTGAAGCCAAGAGCTTGTTGCAATGCCAAAATAAAGTGACATTAAAACTACAACCGGGATTCGTATTTCATTGGAAATTAAGAGATCTAACAATATGGAAACCTGTAAATACCTTGTTTAACCACCAGAGTGCTCATCGCCTGGAGTCCCAAGGGATCCCACAATCCCTTGAGAGCACCTGTACATAAGGAGGCCTCACAGGCTGGAGAGGTACTCTGGAGACCTGTAATAAAGGACTACAGTTACACATTACTTTAACCTTACAGTATCTGGTCAGATTCTTTATTCAAGACATAACCGTTTGGGCATGAGGCTCTCGGATTTCCTTGACTTGCAGCATTTGTCTGCCGACCTCATCCCCTGTTTCTGACAATTGCGAAGTCAGATCGTTTCCCTTTCTTTAAAAGAGTTCTCAAACATTGGGCTAAGTCTTGAACTTCTTGGCCTCGACTGGCTATGTCAAGTGTGTTAACAGCTGCCAACCCCATCGCATACCGATAGTGTGTGTTGGTTGTTGTTAGACATGAAAACATGAAAACCACACATCGTCTCGTGGTTTATTGTCGGACTATCTTGATCACCTCAGCATCTAGCCATTGTGACCCTCTGTTCCCCAATTCACTTAATGCCCATTGGACTTGGTCCTCATTTGGCTCAATTAACTATCTAAATTCATTATATCTTTCCTTTGGCAGTTACACTTTTAACTCCTTTCATACAGTGATATTTACTTGCCTACGCAAATAAATATTTAATGAAACCCATACCCCAAGTCTCACAGTTTGGACTGGGGTAAAACAAACATTCCCGTCGTGATGGGACAAGTCAGGGTGGTACCGTACTGATATTCCCGGTGTATGGTTCTGACGCAATATTCACCCTTCCCTTGTACGGGAAATACTGCCCTGCAACTATCTTTGTGGTGCAGTTCCATGTTATCCCATCCTAATTAAACCCACCTACAGAGGCAGCATGTTCTACCACATTGTAGAGACAAATGAACATATCCTGAGCTTGAGCACACCCAATTCGACCTGGGGCTACACTTGTTTTTCCCACCCACCCGGGTTACATTTCCAGTGTTCATTGTATCGTACTAAATTTTCTCAGGCGTGATTGGATCCATACTATCTCTAACAGGGTGATTTCATTCTGTTCCTGTAAATGACACTCGTGCCACCGGGTACACCTGTACCAACATAGAAACATAGAAACATAGAAAATAGGTGCAAGAGTAGGTCATTCGGCCCTTCGAGCCTGCACCACCATTCAATAAGATCATGGCTGGTCATTCACCTCAGTACCCCATTCCTGCTTTCTCTCCATACCCCTTGATCCCTTTAGCTGTAAGGGCCATATCTAACTCTCTCTTGAATATATCCAATGAACTGGCATCAACAACTCTCTGCGGTAGGGAATTCCACAGGTTAACAACTCTCTGAGTGAAGAAGTTTCTCCTCATCTCAGTCCTAAATGGCTTACCCCTTATCCTTAGGCTATGTCCCCTGGTTCTGAACTTCCCCAACATCGGGAACATTCTTCCTGCATCTAACTTGTCCAGTCCCATTAGAATTTTATATGTTTCTATGAGATCCCCTCTCAACCTTCTGACTTGGCACAGAATCTTAGTAAGTTGATAAGTGGACATTGCCCTAGGTCTCAATCAGTCACCCTGAAAGAGAGCTTTCCTTCTGCAATATGCTGCAGGTTTCCTTGAGCTTGATCCACTAACCAAGATCTATACATTACTTGGATCAGTTTCATTTAAGACGATTTGTTCCCATTATATAATCTGGTTTACCCCCTTTTTAGCATTAAACCAGTTGCAATACATGACTCAGGCCTCACCGCCTTATGTTATGATTCTCCCCAATAGTCTCGGAAACATTCTTGTCAAGGTATGATCAAGCCCATCACTCTCCCTGAATTCAGTGCAGGTTGTACTGGCCCTCTGCCAAAATCCTTTGATCATTCTCCCATGTTTTAGGCTTGCACCACCCAGGTAGTCCCACTTTGGCCAGATTCAATATCACAGGTACCACTTCGTGATGCACATCATGGTTCAATATCACCTGAGTTGAGATTATCATTAGCCCATTTGTTGACAAACAATTCGCTTTTCCCACAAATCTGTTTATTTATTGGAGATGGTGCCTTTGGATGAGTCTTTTTTGAACTCTACTGCTTGTACAACCATGCTCCTGTCCTTGCACCCATTGATATCATTGACGGTTACAGTGGTATGATTACCATGCCACTGCAAATGTACCCCGATCCTATACCCCCGGCCGTCCCTACTTCTAACATTCACGATATGTCTCTTACTACTTTGTGAGATTGGCGGGGTTTGCGAGGTATGTCTGTGGACAGGAGGTAGTTCAAGATCTGGGACCCGAGGAGATTCTTCCAGCTTCCATGTCCCGTCCACTTCCATTTGGATCATACTATAGCTGATTAGGTGAGGGTATCCCACTAGGCACCCCTGCTTCCTCATCCTCCTGGAGTGGATGAATGCATCTCCCCATGTTTATAACTGTTTCCTCTTGTCTCGGTACCTGCTGGTGAACTGAAAAAACGTAATCTCGTTAATAAAGAACCATTTAATTCTCCTAGGTAACCAGGCTGCATACACCATGGGACTAGCTTCATCAACGATATTATACGGTCCCTTGTACCGGAGTTCAAAACTTCCACCCCGGCATAGTTTTGTTCCATTAGCTGGCCCACTCCTGAGATTTACTCGGGGCCAGATGTCGTTGGTTACGGTGGTGTGCCTTCCTTATCCCTCTGACAAATCCACCAACATCTTTAAACAACATCGCTTCTTCCCGATGGTCACTGTAAGGGTTGCATAGTTTTACAGAGGACACAGGAAGAGGCCACAAACTAAAGATGATTGAATACAAGCTTTTGGGATTGACTGGAAACAAGGTGGGGCAGGTGGTGACTCATCACCAATTAAAAACAATCTCTGCGGTCAAGAGCCAGACCTGCTTATGCATCAAAACAAAGGGATTGATACAATCCCACAGAAGAGCCCCTGGATTGATTGGCCGGAGGGGGAAAAACAGTTCCCTCTAAAGTCAACAAGTCTGCAAGAAACCAGGACAACAAAGGATCCCACAAGGCGTGCATTTTTGGAGAACGGGGCACTTAAGATAAGGAGTTAGTAATCTTTTGCCCTGTCGACTCCGTGTGCAAATTGGGAACATCCAGGTCCATCATCGCAGTCAGTCAAACAGATTACCGCAAACAACGAATCGATCCAGACGCATTAACGGAAATCCCAGCTCAGTGGGTGCGTTATTCATAAAATGGATATATATACACGAGCTGGAAGCAGCTCGGCGAAAAACGAAAAGAAACGGACGAACAAGGAAGAAATGAAAGAGAAGACAATGACCAGAAGAGGGAACATCAAAGAGGAATAACTGGTCACAGAACCAACAATCACGAACCTACAATCTACAGTTACAGTAACTAACTGGACGGGTGGTTGTATGGTTTCGGTCAATTCTCTCAAATCTTGCCCTGTAGTTTTCAGTTAGTTTTTGCATAATAAAACTGACAATTGGGTTAAATCTAAACTTTGCATCACATGTAGTCCTTTCCTGTACTCCCGATGTCTACAAATCAAGGTAGAGTGTAAAACAAACACCCTACTGAAAATGGCGACCGCGGCAGGACCTCGGCATTTGGAATAGAATAACGGACACAAATCAAGGGCAAGAAACCCCAGGGAGGCTTGGTTAATTCTCAGGTCAGTTAAGGTAGTCATAGGAAGTAAGGAATCTCAAGGGCGGCTACAGCACCCAGAGAACAAAGGAAACAGTCTTGGGTAAACTGGAGTAATCCCGGGTTGACTTGAGTAGCCACCGGGAGAACTAGTCGCAGGTAGTCTGCGAAGAGGTCTCAGGGAGGTCAGAGGTGATCTCAAGGGTGGCTAGGGCAGCCAGAGGAGAGAAACAGTCTCGGACAGGCTGAAGTAATCTCAGGTTGACTAGGGTAGCCACAGAGAGAAGCCAGAGTAACAGTAACCACAGATCACTGCGAGGTGGTCTCAGGGGAGACCAAGGCAGTCAGGGACAATTTCTCAGCCAGAAGCACTGGAAAGAACTCACCGCAGCAAAACGTGGAAGAGCCTGCGGCTATGAGCAGTCACAAGAAGTACATGGAGGCTAAGGTAGCTGCATATATGCAACAATCTGGACATTTCAGAGCCATGGGCACAAGAAATGCTACACTCTGGGGATCTGCAGGAAAAAGCGGCAGAGAGGACAGTTGGTAGTAACCACAAAGGGTCAAAAGAGAAGGCGATTTGGCTCCTGCGCCTGCAGAACCAGACACAACTGTTAAGAGAAAAGGTAGGACAGCTGGAGGAGAATAAGAAATTAAAAGGTGAGATAAGCAATTCAGAGAAAGAAAAGAAGGACCAAGATATTAAGGAAGAAATGGCACGTAATCACCTCGAATATTTGCAGTGCTAGGTGACCGAGTGCCAAAAGACAGCAGCAGACATACATCGAACCAAGTGAAAGGCATTAGAGAGAGCTAAAGAGGCAGAAGAACAGCTAAGAAAAATAAAAACATATGAAGTAGCGCAGAAACAGGGTTACGAGAGGGCAGATCATGGACCTTGTAAAGAAATGATCTGCCAGTTAACAGCAGAGTTAGACGGGGCCAAAGGGACGGTTTGTCTCATGGCACCAGGAGGAGGCGAGGAAGATTGGGATCCAGAGGGGAAAGAGTCAAACGATGGAACCGAGTATAGCGAGCATCGGCAGGCTCCCGAGGCACCGGGACCCCCGAAACCAATGTGTCCCTTGACAGCAGAAATTTGGCCCACCCCCACCAAATGGTGGTCCGGCACCATTACAGAGTGACTATGTGATCCCACACATGCCGCTTCAGCTGCAGGAGATGCTGATGGGCATGGCAAAATTAAAGCAAGGAGGAGGTGCTTCTGTTCATTTTGCCAATATCGAGCAGACAGGCGGTATCTATAACTGCAGCGAGGAGGAGAAAGTGAAGTTAACACTGCTCTCCCTGAAAGGGAAGCTATATTAGAGTTTGTTGACAGCCACCAAGTTATGTGGAGGAACCCCAGAGGGCTTAAAGGAGGAAATCTTTGCTGCGCTAGAGTACAGTCAAGGTAATCCGCTCTGGCAGGTAGAATAGACTGGGCAGCATGTAAACACCCGATATGCTTACAGATAGACTGTGGCCTATTTATTTAAGGACCAGTGGAGGAAATCTGATATGGGCAGACTTAATAGGGGAACCCAGAAACCATTGGCTGAGAACCATAATGGCTAAAGGTCGAAGCATGGTTGGACCCAGACGATCTCCAAAATACTGAGGTCGTGGTGTTGAGAAGATTAACTCTAGCATTTAAGGCCAGAAAGGGGAAGAGGTGAAACGAAAAGAGTAAGTGCACGAAGTAAAACGAGAGATTAGTGTCATGTATGTAACCACAATGTAACACCACTGTATTACTGTACACACTTCACCTAGATGCACACCTTGACCACAAGGGGTGAACTTGTGGGAGACTGCACATACCTGATCATCCAGGTACATAAAGGGAGGTCCCACGCAGGGTCATCACTTTTGGAGTCCCGTAAATAAAGAGCAGGTCATGGAGTTACCTTGTCCCCAGAATGTGCCTCGTGTGGTTTCATACTGTAGAGTAAGGACTTTACATTGGCGACGAGAAACGGGAATTCACGACCCACGAGAATGGCCATCGGTAGCACAGAGGAACGGTACTGTGTTGGGGAAGACTGGGACGATTTTATCGAGAGGATTCAGCAAAGCTTTGTTACGAAAGAATGGATGGGGGATGCAATGGCCGACAAGCGAAGGGCTCATCTTTTGACCAGCTGTGGAACAAAGACATACACGCTCATGAAGGACTTACTCTCACCTGAAAAGCCGGCGGACCAAACCTTGGAGGAACTTAGCAAATTGATCGGGGAGCACCGCAAACCGGTGAGTAGCATACATATGGCCCGACACAGATTCTACACCCACCGACCACGTGAAGGACAGAGCATACCGGACTTTGTAGCGGATCTCCGCCGTTTAGCCAGCCTCTGTAAGTTCGCAGATGCCTGCAGCGGGGAGATGCTAAGGGACTTCTTTATCGAGGGCATCGGTCATGCGGGAATTGTCCGTAAATTAATTGAGACCAAGGATTTGACCTTGGAAACGGCAGCGTTGTCAGCTCAAACTTTCATAGCGGGCGAGGAAGAGACGAAAATAATATACGCGCGCAATTCTGCCTCTAATGCGGCGATGGATCAGGGAGTCAATATCATCAATGCTGCTCAGAGCCCCGCAGGCAGGCAGGGGCAGTCCGACATTTACCAGGCAGCAATAGTCCCCAGAGCAGGACCTCAACAGTGACAATGGCAGGCTGAACGGATGTTCACGTCATCACAGTGGACAATGCGGCCCGGAATGGGGCCATTGACACCCACTAATAGGGTACTTAAGAGCAGTCAAAGGGACAGGCAGCGCGGAATTCCTGGCCATAGTCCCTTTGTTCCCAGCAATGGAAACGTTAATTCATGCTGGAGGTGTGGGGGAAAACACTCAGCTAGATCTTGCAGATTTCAACAGTTTGTCTGCAGGAAATGCAATCTCAGTGACCACTTAGCTCGAATGTGCAGGAAGTCTGCAACCAGATTAATATATGAGGTGGATGAACCAAAAGAGGGTTCTTTGAGGCAGGATGACCTTTGGGGCAAATCGATGGACGCCGAGGTTCAGCGGGTCCATGCGGCGACTATTCACAGTTCATACACCAAACGCCACCCATGATGATGTGGGTTTTATTAAACAGTATCCCAGTACGTATGGAACTGGACACCGGGGCCAGCCAGTCACTCATGGGCATTCAGCAATTTGAGAAGCTATGGCCACTTAAATCCAGTAGACCCAAATTAGCACATATTGAGACACAATTACGGACTTACACTAAAGAAATCATTCCGGTGCTAGGCAGTGAAATGTTGGCTGTCACACACAATGGGTTAGTGAATCGGTTACCGCTTTGGATTGGCCCGGGCAATGGTCCCGCACTGTTGGGGAGGAGCTGGTTAGCCGAAACGAACTGGAAATGGGGGGATATTCACGCAATGTCGTCTGTGGAGCGAAGTACGTGCTCACAAGTCCAACAACAATTCGATTCACTATTCCAACCCGGCATCGGGACTTTCAAAGGCACTAAAGTAGTGATACACATCACCCCGGACGCCAGGCCAGTGCACCACAAAGCCAGAGCGGTGTCGTATGTGATGCGGGAAAAAATCGAGAGCGAATTGGACCGGCTGTTGGGAGAGGGCATCATCTCGCCCGTTAAATTCAGCGACTGGGCGAGCCCCATCGTTCCCGTCCTAAAAGCGGATGGCTCTGTCAGGATCTGTGGCGACTACAAGTCCACCATCAATTGGGTGTCCCTACAAGATCAATATCCGCTCCCGAGAGCGGAGGACCTCTTCGCCATGCTGGCAGGTGACAAGCTGTTCACCAAGTTGGACCTCACTTCAGCCTATATGACCCAGGAACTGGCCGACGAATCTAAACTACTGACCACCATCACCACGCACAAGGGACTGTTCGTTTAGAACAGGTGCCCATTTGGCATTCGATCAGCGGACGTGATTTTTCAACAAAACATGGAAAGCCTGCTTAAATCCATTCCTGGAACAATCGTATTCCAGGACGACATCCTCATCATGGGTCAAGACACCGATGAACACCTCCACAACCTGGAGGAGGTGCTACGCTGACTGGACCAGGTAGGCCTGCGACTCAAGAAGTCTAAATGTGTGTTCTTAGCTCCTGAGGTTGAGTTTCTGGACAGGAGGGTTGCTGCAGATAGGATTCGGCCCACCCAATCCTAAACAGAGGCGATTCGATGAGCACCCAGGCCCTGCAACACATCGGAGTTTCGTTCATTCCTGGGACTGTTGAACTATTTCAGGAACTTTCTGCCGAACTTGAGCACGTTGTTGGAGCCGCTACACGTGCTCCTGCGTAAGGGTTGTGATTGGTTTTGGGGGGATTGTCGAACGGGCTTTTGATCGTGCACGAAACCTACTTTGTTCAACAAGTTGTTGACCCTGTACGACCCCTGTAAAAAATTGGTTCTGACATGTGACGCATCGTCCTATGAGGTTGGGTGCGTGTTGCAGCAGGGCAATGCTGAGGGTCAACTACAACCTGTGGCTTATGCCTCCAGGTCACTCTCTCAAGCAGAACGGGGATATGGGATGGTCGAGAAGGAAGCGCTTGCATGTGTCTATGGTGTAAAAAAAATGCATCAGTACCTCTTTGGTAGGAAGTTTGAATTAGAGACGGACCACAAGCCATTAACATCCCTCTCGTCAGACTGTAAGTATGTCAATGCCAATGCATCAGCTCGCATACAGCGATGGGCTCTCACGCTGGCTGCTTATGACTACTCCATCCGTCACCAGCCTGGCATTGAAAATTGTGCAGACGCGCTCAGCAGGCTTCCACTGGCCATCACTGAGGGGGCAGCGGAGCAAAGCGCTGAGATGGTCATGGCTGTCGATGCCTTTGGCAGCGCAGGCTCCCCCATCTCAGACCGCCAGATCAAACAGAGATTCCCTCCTATTCCTGATCAAGAATTGTGTCCTGACTGGGGATTGGGCGCCGGCACACGGAGCATGCCCTGAGGAGGTCAGACCGTTTCACAGGTGGATGGATAAGCTCTCCATCCAAGCCGACTGCGTACTATGGGGCAGCCGGGTAGTTATGCCCCAGAAGGGCAGGGAGGCATTCATCAGGGAACTCGACAGCCAGCACCCAGGCATTGCGATGATGAAGGCCATTGCCCGGTCACACGTTTGGTGGTCTGGAATCGATTCAGACCTGAAACACTATGTTCACAGGTGCACGACGTGTGCCCAGCCGGGTAATGCCCACAGGGAGGCCCCGCTCAGCCCGTGGCCCTGACCCACCAGGCCATGGTCACGCATACATATAGACTACGTGGGCCCTTTCATGGGAAAGATGTTCTTTATTGTGGTAGATGCATACTCGAAATGGATCGAGTGCATCATTCTGAATTCATGCACGACATCCACCACTGTGGAAAGCCTACGTGCGGTCTTTGCAACCCATGGCTTGCCGGACATCCTGGCCAGTAATAATGGCCCATGTTTCACAAGCTACGAATTCCAGGAGTCTATGTTGGGCAATGGCATCAACCATGTCAGGACAGCGCCGTTCAAGCCGGCCTCCAATGGCCAGGCGGAACGTGCGGTCCAAATCATCAAGCAAGGTATGCTCAGGATTCAAGGACCCTCCCTACAATGCTGCCTATCGCGCCTCCTGCTGGCCTATAGATCCCGACCGCACTCGCTCACGGGGGTCCCGCCCGCAGAGCTACTAATGAAACGGACACTCAAAACTCTGTTGTCCCTCATTCACCCAGTCCTGACCAACATAGTTGAAGGCAAGTGCCAGTCCCAAAATGAGTACCATGATCGTAATTCGAGGGGGAGATGTATAGAAATAAATGATCCTGTATTCATCCTCAATCACGCCATGCGGCCCAAATGGCTTGAGGGTACTGTAATTGACAAAGAGGGGAATAGGGTCAACGTGGTAAAACTCAACAATGGTCAGATATGCCATAAGCATCTGGACCAAGTAAAATAAGATTCAGCAATAACACGGAGAAACCTGAAGACCATGAGTTGGAGCTCACATCACCGCCAGTAAACAGGCAACAAGAGCAATGATAAGAATGCACAGTCCCTGCGGTCAGCCCGGACAGGCCGGAATCACCACAGATGACAGACACTCACGTCAGTGTCCAACAACCAGAGCCCCAACTGCAGTGCTCAACGAGGGAGCGTAGACCACCTGAAAGACTAAACCTATGATCCGAATAAGACTTTGGGGGGGAGGTGATGTCATGTATGTATCCACAATGTAACACCACTGTATTACTGAACACACTCAACCTAGATGCACACCTTGACCACAAGGGGTGAACTTGTGGGAGACTGGCCATACCTGATCATCCAGGTATATAAATGGAGGTCCCACGCAGGGTCATCACTTTTGGAGTCCCGTAAATAAAGAGCAGGTCACGGAATGACCTTGTCCCCAGAATGTGCCTCGTGTGGTTTCATACTGTAGAGTAAGGACTTTACAGTTCGGACAAAGAGAGAATGGAGACAAGAGGGAGGTAATGCGGGTCGATCCAGAAGGTGTTTTAACTGTGGGAAGTTGGGACATTGGAGCAAGGATTGTAGACTCTCGAGAGGAGGGAAGCCAAGGTACGAGGGTGCTGAGGCAGAAAAAGGCCAAATGAAGGTAGCCAATGACAGGTTGTAGTGGCCGCATTACAGCAGGTTATGGGCATGGAGGAAAGCTGAACGCTGCAGTGGGTGAAAAGGGACCCAATGCGTCGGTGTCCCCACTTTGACGTTGCACCCAGCCAGAATACGATGAGTGGGGCAGGCCATGTGTGGATGTGAAGGTGGAAGCAGTTCGGGGAAGATATCTAGTAGGTATAGGAGCCTCTAGCACAGTTGTCTACTCACCGAACCCGACTACTTCCCTGTGGCCGAGCGGAGTCCCATTTACACTGACGGGTTTTACAGGTACAGAGCAGGCTTGGCTGTGCCGAAATGCTTAAGCATAGAATTAGGACCGAACACAACAAAGTGGGAATGCATTTTAATGAAGTGGAATAGCCTGGTTCAGGAGTTCTCGAGGCTGACTACATGTTGGCACACCACGCTTTAGTGGTTTTGAAGAACAATTGTCTATGGGGGTCAGTTGATACAGATTGGATGGGTGAGATCGTAGTGATTCCCAGGGACAGTACAGACAAAGGCAGCACCTGAACGATGAAACCGAAAGGGAGTTATGACTTAGAAAGATTAGTCGATGATACCTGGCCGGAATGTTAAGGGCATGTACGGGAGAATATGGATGCATTTGCAACGCACAAGCATGATTGTGGGAGAGTAACTGGAGTAGAGGTGAAGATAGACGGGGACCGATGACACGGTCCCAGAAACAGAAAGGGATTTGGAAACTGCTATAAATTCCCTGGTGGATCAAGGTGTGTTGAGGACCATAGTCACACACGTAAACTCACCCCTATGGCCAGTAAAGAAGCCCAATAACTCATGGAGGGCCACAGTAGATTGCCGAGTCCTGAATAAAAATATTCTGGCCTGTGCACCCACGGTAGCAGTGGTAGCAGACTTGATAGGTAGTATCCCTGAGGCCGCAACAACTGCTGGACATTTCAAATGGGTTTTGGTCCATTTCCCTGAGACGGGAGGACCAGTATAAATTTGCCTTTACCTTTCAGAGTCAGCAGTACACGTGGACATGTCTTCCACAAGGGTTTCACAACAGTCCATCGATCTTTCACCAGAGTATGGCCGAGGCACTAAAAGAGTGAAATACTGCAGTTGTTGAAAGAAGCAGGTTTTAAGGTAAATCCTAAAAAAGCTCAAGTCGATCAAAAGGAGGTGCAGTTTCTAAGTTTGACCATTAGGTCAGGAGAGAGAGCCATCGATGGAGCCAAGAGAAAGGCAGTCCAGGAACTACCCATTCCTAAGGACGTGTCTGGAGTAAGGTCTTTCCTGGAAACAACAGGTTACTGCAGGGAATTTGTCGAAGGATATGCAGCCATGTCAGCTCCTTTGTTGAGGCTTCTTCGGAAAGGAGTAGAGTGGGAATGGAGTGAGAGTTGTCAGGAAACCTGGAACTTAAACTAAGTAACACCTCTTTGCAAATACTTGTCAAAGATGCCTTATGCTAGTTGGGAATCTGGGAATCCCTTGCCCAAGACCGCTCAAGGTGGAGGAGTAGCATCTGAGAAGGCGCCGAACACCTCGAGTCTCTTCGCCGGGAGCACGTGGAAGCCAAGCACAAACTGCAGAAGGGGCGCATGACAACCCAAGCACCCCACCCACCCATCCCTTCAACCACCGTCTGCCCCACCTGTGCTAGAAACTGTAGGTCCCGCATTAGTCTCATCAGTCACCTGAGAACTCATATTAGTGTGGAAGCAAGTCATCCTCCACTCCGAGGGAATGCCTAAGAAGATGCTCGGTGGCAATTCAGGTAAAGCAGGTTGTGTCTCAGCCGCCTATCACTAAAAGGACAGTTCACCTGTCACTTATAAGTCCAGCTCAGACCTGGTGCTAATGGGATAAACATCAGTGAACATCAACAGATTTTTCTCCAGCATTTAATGGGTTATTGGGTTAACACATTAAATCGAGGTCCCAGGTAAAAGGTATTCAGGTAAAAGTTAAATAACTCTGCATCAAATACTTGGTCTAGTTTCCTGGCCAACTTTCCTCTCACTACAAAATACCACCAAAAACAGATTAACTGGTTATTTATCTTATTTTTTGTTTCTTATTTTAAGCTAGAAGTGATCCAGAACCCGCTCACTCAGCACCCCTATGCTCATTGACCTACATTGGCTTCTGGTTAAGCAACACCTTGATTTCATAATTCTCATCCTTATTTTCAAATCCCTCCATGGGCTCGCCTCTCCCCATCTCTGTAATCCTCACCAGCCCCACAACCCCCTGGGAGAACTGTGCTCCTCTAATTCTGCCCTCTTGAGCATCCTTGATTATAATCGTTCAATCATTGGTGGTCGTGCCTTCAGCTGCCTAGGTGCTAAGCTCTGGAACTCCCTCCGTAATCTCTCCATCTCGCTACCTCTCTTTGCTCTTTCAGGTTGCTCCTTAAAACATACCTCTTTGACCAAGCTAATTTCTACTTATGCAGCTCAGTGTCAAATTTTTTAAAAATCTCATAATGCTCCTGTGAAGCGCTTGGGACATTTCACTACGTTAAAGGCGCTATATAAATACAAGTTGTTGTTGTTGTTTGTTTGTGGGTGCTGTGTTCACCGTGGAAAATTTTGGTAACCATAGGTCCAAAGTCTCCTG
The DNA here is from genome assembly GCF_044704955.1 of Pristiophorus japonicus. Classification (NCBI taxonomy): domain Eukaryota; kingdom Metazoa; phylum Chordata; class Chondrichthyes; family Pristiophoridae; genus Pristiophorus; species Pristiophorus japonicus. Next base: position 19,109,656 of record NC_091978.1, on the reverse strand, counting down.
TTCTTCCCGAGCATGCTACACTAACCACAAGTCATGTCTCAACTTACTCATTGATTATTTTCTGAAAGAAATCTATCTAATTTGCATTTCAAACTTTTTTCAGTTTTTGCTTCCGCATTTTTCTGCAGGGGTTACTGAAGAGTAATCCACTTTATTTCCTGTTGCCAATGACGGATATACTCCAGAATTTCACTCAGATAAATCAGGTATCCAGCATCGCTGGGCTATGCCTTTGAATGGAAAGGATTTTATACAGTCTGGTCTTTTAAGATTTTTGAAAAGCATAGAGAATTTAGATCCAAGAAAATACTTTGGTGGTGCTTAGAATTTGACGACCAGGCACTCAAGTTCCTACAAATCCCCTGGGAGGACAGGCACACCAACATTAGCGTCCTTGACCAGGCCAACATCCCCAGCATTGAAGCACTGACCACACTCGATCGGCTCCGCTGGGCAGGCCACATTGTTTGCATGCCTGACACAAGACTCCCAAAGCAAGCGCTCTACTCGGAACTCCTTCACGGCAAACGAGCCGAAGGTGGGCAGAGGAAACATTACAAGGACACCCTCAAAGCCTCCCTGATAAAGTGCAACATCTCCACTGACACCTGGGAGTTCCTGGCCATAGACTGCCCTAAGTGGAGGAAGTGCATCCGGGAAGGTACTGAGCACCTCGAGTCTCATCGCCGAGAGCATGCAGAAATCAGCGGAAAGAGCATGCGGCAAACCAGACTCCTCACCCACCCTTTCCCTCAACGACTGTCTGTCCCACCTGTGGCAGTGACTGTGGCTTTCGTATTGGACTATTCAACCACCAAAGAACTAATTTTAAGAGTGGAAGCAAGTCTTCCTCGATTCCGAAGGACTGACTATGATGATGACACAAGTGTAGAAATAGGGGTCTCAAAAGAAAATAAGGAGGGTGTGGAGTGATAAAAATGCAGGATTGTTCCAGCAGGGCTGCAGAACAGAAACCTAAGAAAGACTTTAAAAGAGGACTGGAAGAATTCCCTTTGGTGAAAATAATAGTGCTATTATTTTCAAGAAACTGGTGGTTTGTGTCAATGGTCTCCATTGTGTTCCTGACACAGATGAGACTGCACATAGGGAGGTTAAAGTAACGATGAACCTCAGTCTTTATTAAGACACTCCAGAGTGAGGAACAGGCCTTAGGGGCCGGCTTATATGCAGTGCTCCCAAGGGATGCTGGGATCCCTTGGGACTTCAGAGGATGTGCTCCCTGGTGGCAGAATATGGAAGTGCATGCTTCACAGATACACAACATCACTCCCCCCCGAAAGTCAAAGTGAAAACTATTTACAAGGTGAGGCGGTCGGGAGCCTTTCTTTCCCTGGTGGACCGCCTCGGTACAAATGTCTGTTCTGGTGTGTTGGCTGTGCCCTCACTGAGCTGGCGTGTTGTTGGCCCTACAGGGCTGCTGGGTGAGCCTGGCCTTGCTGGGCTGTTGGGCGTGATGGGTTCAATTTCCTGGTCCGGAGTGGTGTCGTTGATCCTTTGGGTGTGTGTTGTGGGCTTGAAAAAGGTGGTGTCTACTGTGGGTTGTTCAGGGCAGTCTGTGAACCGCAGCCTCGTTTGGTCCAGTGCTTTCTGCAAATTTGTCCATTGTCTAGTTTGACTACAAACACCCTACTCCCTTCTTTAGCTATCACCGTGCCTGTGATCCACTTGGGACCATGTCCATAGTTTAGCACATACACAGGGTCATTTAGATCAATCTCCCGTGACACAGTGGCGCGACCATCGTTTACATTTTGTTGCTGCTGCCTGATCATGCAGGTTGGGGTGGACCAGTGAGAGTCTGGTTTTAAGTGCCCTTTTCATGAGTAGCTCAGCCGGGGCACCCTGTGAGCGAGTGGGGTCTCGTGCGGTAGCTGAGCAGTACTCGAGACAGGCGGGTTTGGAGTAAGCCTTCTGTTACTCGTATGAGGCTCTGTTTGATTGTTTGTACTGCCCGCTCTGCCTGTCCATTGGAGGCTGGCTTAAATGGGGCCGAGGTGATATGTTTGATCCCATTGCGGGTCATGAATTCTTTAAATTTGGTACTGGTAAAACATGGCCCTTTGTCACTGACCAGTATGTCAGGCAGGCCGTGGGTGGCATACATGGCCCTCAGGCTTTCAATGGTGGTGGTGGCGGTGCTTCCCAACATTATTTCACGTTCAATCCATTTTGAAAAAGCATCCACCATCACCAGGAACATTTTACCGAGAAACGGGCCCATATAGTCGCCATGGATCCTCGACCATGGTCTGGAGGGCCAGGACCACAAACTTAGTGGTGCCTCTTTGGGCGCATTGCTCAACTGAGCACACGCGCGGCATTACCGTACACAGGACTCTAAGTCAGAGTCGATGTGGGATCTGGCTATCGCTTTCATCATTACTATACCCGGGTGTGTGCTGTGGAGATCCGAGATGAATGTCTCCCTGCCCTTTTTGGGTAGCACTACGCGGTTACCCCACAACAGGCAGTCTGCCTGAATGGACAGCTTGTACTTTCGCCGCTGGACCGGCTTGATTAGCTCTTGCATTTCAATGGGGATGCTGGCCCAGCTCCCATGCAGTACACAGTTTTTTTTACTAGGGACAGCAGAGGATCTTGGCTAGTCCAAGTCCTGATCTGGCGGGCCGTGACAGGTGATTTATCATTTTCAAACGCTTCCATGACCATCAACCAGTCTGCGGGCTGCGGCACCATCAACAAGTTTGCAGGCTGCGCCATTTCCACCCCCATGGTGGGCAATGGTAGCTGACAGAGCATCTGCACAGTTCTCGGTGCCTGACCTGTGGCGGATGGTATAGTTATAAGCTGATAGCGCGAGTACCCACCTTTGTATGCGGGCTGAGGCATTAGTATTTATCCCCTTGTTTTCAGCGAACAGGGATATGAGCGGCTTGTGATCGGTTTCCAGCTCAAATTTGAGGCCAAACAGGTACTGATGCATTTTCTTTACCCCGAACACACACGCTGATGCCTCTTTCTCAATCATGCTGTGGGCCCTCTCGGCCTTAGACAAGCTCCTGGAGGCACAGGCAACAGGTTGCAACACCCCCGCAATGTTGGCTTGTTGTAATACACACCCGACTCCGTACGACGAATCATCACATGCTAACACAAGTCTTTTGAACGGGTTATACAATACAAGCAGCTTGTTGAAGCAGAAAATGTTTCTGGCTTTCTCAAAAGCAATTACTTGTTTTTTTCCCCATAACCGCAGTTCTCACCTTTACACAATAACACATGTAGGGGCTCTAAGAGGCTTAATCCCGGTAGGAAGTTACCAAAATAGTTGAGGAGTCCCAGGAACGACCACAGCTCCGTGACGTTCTGTGGCCTGGGTGCATTCCTGATAGCCTCTGTCTTGGCGTCTGTGGGCCGAATGCCGTCCGCCGCGATCTTTCTCCCCAAAAACTCCACGTCTATTGCCATGAAGACACATTTCGACCTCTTCAGCCGCAGCCCTACGCGATCCAGTCGCTGGAGGACCTCCTCCAGGTTTTGTAGGTGCTCGGCCGTGTCCCGACCCGTGACCAATATGTCGTCCTGAAAAACCACCGTGCGTGGTACCGACTTGAGTAGGCTCTCTATGTTTCTCTGGAAGATCGCTGCAGCCGACCAAATTCCAAATGGGCATCTGTTATAGATGAACAGTCCCTTGTGCATGTTGATGCAGGTGAGGCCCTTCGAAGCCTCCTCCAGCTCCTGCGTCATGTAGTCCGAAGTCAGGTCGAGCTTGGTGAACGTCTTGCCTCCTGCCAGCGTCGCAAATAGGTCGTCTGCCTTCGGTAGCGGCTATTGGTCCTGTAGCGAGAAATGATTAATAGTTACTTGATTATCGCCGCAAATCCTGACCGTGCCATCACTTTTGAGTACTGGAACAATTGGGCTGGCCCACTCGCTGAACTCCACTGGGGAGATGATGCCCTCGCGTTGCAGCCTGTCCAGCTCGATTTCCACTCTCTCCCTCATCATGTGAGGTACCGCTCGCGCCTTGTGGTGAATGGGTCGTGCTTCTGGGACCAAGTGGATCCGCACCTTCGCCCCAGAAAAGTTTCCAATGCCTGGCTCAAAAAGGGAAGGAAATTTGTTCAGAACCTGGGTACGTGAGGCCTCATCGACATGTGATAGCGCTCAGATGTCATCCCAGTTCCAACGGATTTTGCACAGCCAGCTCCTTCCAAGCAGTGTGGGGCCATCGCTCGGGACAATCCAGAGTGGCAGTTCGTGCACCGTGTCCTCGTAGGTGACCTTGACCATGGCGCTGCCCAGGACAGTGATAAGCTCTTTGGTGTATGTTCTCAGTTTCATGTGGATGGGGCTCAGGACTGGTCTGAATGTCTTGGTGCACCACAGTCTCTCAAATATCTTTTTACTCATGATGGATTGGCTAGCGCCAGTGTCCAGTTCCATGGCTACGGGTAAGCCATTCAATTTTACGTTTAGCATTATAGGTGGACATTTCGTCAAAACTGTGTGCACCCCGTGTACTTCAGCATCTGCCTCCGCTCTCTGAGGCTCGAAATTGCTTGGATCCACCATGGACCGATCTTCTTCTGCCACGTGGTGGTTAGCAGGTTTTGCAGAGCTTGCAGCTCGTCTGCAAACTCGTGGGAGATGCCCCATTGTTCCACAGCTCTTGCAAACATACCCTTTGAAGCGGCATGAATGGGCTGAATGGAAGCCTCCACAACGCCAACAAGGTGCGAATTGCCTTGCATTCATCCTTGGTTACGGACTCGGAGTCATCTGGGTCACCTGAGGCCTGCTGGCAGTTGCAGACTCGTGATTTCTGCCCTGTACATTTCTGCTCGCAAACACAGTTCCAGTTAATTTATGGACATTGCTAGCACTTGTGTGCTGAGAGATTTGTTTGGTGTTATCACTGGTGGACATAAACGCCTGTTATCGCAATGACCTTACTGAGGGTCGGTGTCTCTGCAGTCAAAAGTTTTCGTAGGATGGTCTTGTGGCCAATGCCCAGTACAAAAATGTCTCTGAGCATTTGCTCCAGGTAGCCATCAAACTCACATTGTCCTGCAAGTCGCCGTAGCTCGGCGACGTAGCTCACCACTTCCTGACCTTCAGATCGCTGGCACGTGTAGAACCGATACCTCGTCATCAGCATGCTCTCCCTCGGGTTAAGATGCTCCCGAACCAGTGTACACAGCTCCTCATACAACTTATCTGTGGGTTTCACCGGAGCCAGAAGATTCTTCATGAGGCTATAGGTCGGTGCCCCACAGACCGTGAGGAGGACCGCTCTCCTTTTTGCAGCGCTTCCTTCTCCGTCCAGCTCGTTGGCTACAAAGTACTGGTCTAACCGTTCGACATAGGCTTCCCAGTCCTCACCCTGCGAGAACTTCTCCAAGATGCCCACAGTTTGCTGCATTTTTGCGTTGGATTCGTATACTCGTCGCCAGTTATTGTGTTCCTAACACAGATGAGGCTGCACACAGGGAGGTTAAAGTAACAGTGACCTCAATCTTTATTAAGACACTCCAGAGTGAGGAACAGGCCTTAGGGGCCGGCTTATATACAGTGCTCTCAAGGGATGCTAGGATCCCTTGGGACTTCAGGGGATGCGCTCCCTGGTGGCGGAATATGGAAGTGCATGCTTTACAGATACACAACAGTCTCCAGCTGCCCAAAACATTATAATTACATTATTATGCTATTTGTTGTTTTAGAAGTGTGGTGAATTTCTCCTCTATCCACAATAGTATCAAAAATATTCCCTTTACATTGCTACAATTTAAGCCAATGCCCATCATCCAACGAGCGAGCTCTCATTGCGAGGTGTTAGTTATGGCAAGAGCTCACCTACAAAATGCCAATGAACTTGACTTCAGAATCACAGATGGGGTCGTCACGTCAACATCTCTTCAACTTCCAAACCATTCAGAGAGAGGCCTGATCAGAAAATTCACATGACTAACTCGAGGAAGTTCAATCTCTGCATCATTAATCCTGTGTGCGTCAATAATCTCACTGTGTTCATTTTGGTCTTTGACTCGCTCAGGCTCAGTAACAACTCAAAACCGAGAGATTTCATAAGTCATACTTAAATAGAAAGACTGGAAATGTCAATTAAAAATAGATTTTTGGAATATCAAAAATTACATTTTTAGCACCTTTCACTTTACAGCCAATGAAGTCATCTTTGAAGTGTCGAGTCACTGTTGTAATAAAGACTTGAAAAAGATAGACTTGCATTAATGTCGTATCTTTCACGACCACCAGACGTCTCAAAGTGCTTTACAGTCAATGAAGTACTTTTGGAGTGTAGTAACTGATGTATGTAGGAAACATGGCAACCAATTTGCACACAGCAAGCTCTCACAAATGAGATAATTACCAGATAATCCTGTTTTTGTTGTGTTGAGGGTTAAACAGTGACCAGGACACTGGGGATAACTCCCTCGCTCTTGCTTGAAATAGTGCCAAGGGATCTATTACATCCACTTGAGAGAGCAGATGGGGCCTCGGCTTAACAACTCATTCGAAAGATGGCACCTCTAACAGTGCAGCGCTGTGTCAGCCTAGATTGTTGTCCTCAAGCCTCTAGAGTGAGGCTTGAACCCACAACCTTCTCGCTCCGAGGAAAGGGTGCTGACATTGAAATAAAAGTGAAACAATTGCTCCCGATAGACTACAGCCGAGCTCGGGCACATAAGAAAATAAGAAATAGGAGCAAGAGTAGGCCATTTGGCCCCTCGAGCCTGTCCTGCCATTCAATAAGACCATGGCAGATCTGACAGTGGACACTGTGGGGACTCGAGTGCATAGCAGACAGTTGTAATAACCTGATGATGTATTTGTAAAAGTTGGTCTGGTGATTAAATTCTTCATCAGTTGTGCTTTTTTATGTTGAAAAAAAGTGGGAGGGAAGGAGGGTACTTTTTTTGGGGTGGGTGGGTGAATCTGGGACAACTCAGTGGGCTATTTTGGAAAAGTCCAGCCGAGCCTCCAGCCAAGCAGCACAGGTATGATGGGCACAATGGGCTCCTCCTTTGTGTGAGTGCCAGCACCAACTCCAGCCACTGGTCCGCAGGTAAGGGGGCGCGCAGCCCGCCGGGAGTTGTAGTTTACGACCGGCGCCTGGTCTCAGCCTGCCGGGAGAAACTACAAGCCCCAGAATGCCGTAGGACGCGACCGCGGTTGCCAAGGGCGACGAGAAATCAATATGGCGTCGTTCGGCTGGGTGAAAAAGGGAGTGTGGCGGTGTCTGAGAGATTCTATGTAGTTATTTATCGATTGAGATATATACATTTAAAGTGAAGATCACTGTCGGGAAGGTGTTGTGGGCGCTGCTCGGGAGGCCGAGGACATGGCGGCGGCGATGGACGAGGACAGCCTGCAGGACCTGTACTCCTGGGTGGACACCATCCACCTGTCCAGGGCCAAGCGCAACATCGCCAGGGACTTCAGTGATGGAGGTGAAGGGAGCAAGCACCTGCATTTATACAGCGCCTGTCACCACCACACCTGCATTTATACAGCGCCTGTCACCACCTCAGCACCTCCCAAAGCGCTTCACAGCCAAATGCAGTACTTTTCTGAAGTTGTTAAGAAAGACAGACTTGCATTTACATAGCGCCTTTCGCCACCACCGGACGTCTCGTAGAAATTTACAGCACGGAGGGAGGCCGTTTCGGCCCATCGTGATCCGCGCCGACCAACGGGCAACCCAGCCTAATCCCACTCTCCAGCTCTAGGTCCGTAGCCCTGTAGGTTACGGCACTTCACGAGCACATCCAAGTACTTTTTAAATGTGGTAAGGGTTCCTGCCTCTACCACTCTTTCAGGCAGCGAGTTCCACACCCCCAGCACCCTCTGGATCAAGAAATTTCTCCTGAAATCCCCTCTAAACCTCCTACCAATTACTTTAAATCGATGCCCCCTGGTTCTTGACCCCTCTGCTAAGGGAAATAGGCCTATCCTATCTCGGCCCCTCATAATTTTATCGCAGTAACTATTTGTACTAGGTCTCCCTTCTCCGCATGCGCAGAAGTGCGAGTTTGGACAAACATCACCGACTCCTCCTACCCTCCCCCAGCGCAATTCTCACTAACCCTTTTCTGCGCATCCGTCCAATACCATGTTGCCTCCACTGAGAAGCCGAACGTATCCCCCGAGCTTCCTTCAACGCCGGGCCCCGAACCCCACCCGAGCGGGCAGCGGGCCCCGAGCCCCTTGCAGCGCTGGGGAGAGCGAGAGGCTTGCGGGGAGAGCGAGAAGCTGGGAGAGAGAGAGAGAGAGCTTGGTGGTGATGGTTGTGGCGGTGGGGAGATTTTCGAGATGGAGGAGAGAAAGAGTTTCGGCGTGGAGGGGAGAAAGAGCTTGTAGGGGGAGGGAAGAGAGAGAGCTTGGGAAGGAGAGAGAAAGAGAGCTGGGGGGGGAGGGAGAAAGAGAGCTGGGGGGGGGAGGGAGAAAGAGAGCTGGGGGGGGAGGGAGAAAGAGAGCTGGGGGGGGAGGGAGAAAGAGAGCTGGGGGGGGGGGAGGGAGAAAGAGAGCTGGGGGGGGGAGGGAGAAAGAGAGCTGGGGGGGGGAGGGAGAAAGAGAGCTGGGGGGGGGAGGGAGAAAGAGAGCTGGGGGGGGGAGGGAGAAAGAGAGCTGGGGGGGGAGGGAGAAAGAGAGCTGGGGGGGGAGGGAGAAAGAGAGCTGGGGGGGGGAGGGAGAAAGAGAGCTGGGGGGGGAGGGAGAAAGAGAGCTGGGGGGGAGGGAGAAAGAGAGCTTGTGGGGGTGAATGGAGAAAGACAGCTTCGGGGGGGGGGAAGGAGGAAAAAAGAGAGCTTGGATGGGTAGAGGGAGAAAGAGAGCTTGTTGTGGGGGGGGTAGAGGGAGAAAGAGAGCTTGTTGTGGGGGGGAGGGAGAAAGAGAGCTTTGGGGAGGGGTGGAGGGAAAAAGAGAGCTTGGGGTGGGGGGGGACAGGAAGGGCGAGAGCAAGAGCTTTGGGGGGAGGGAGCGAGAGAGCTATGGCGGATGGGGAGGGAGCGAGAGAGCTTTGGTGGGGGGAGGGCGAGAGAGAAAGCTTTGATGGGGGAGGGAGCAAGAGAGCTTTGGAGGGGGGGGAGGGATGGAGAGAGAGAGCTTTGGCAGAGGGAGGGAGAGAGGGAACTTTCGGGGGGGAGAGAGAGAGAGAGCTGGTGGGGGGGAACAGGGGGAGAGCGAGAGAGAGTTTGGCGGAGGGAGGGAGAGAGAGCTTGGGAGTGGGGGCGGAGAGGGAGGAACAGAGAGAGAGAGTTGGGGGGGGGAGGAAGAGAGAGCTTGGGGGCGGGGGAAGAGAGAGCTTGGTGGCGGGGGGGTGGGATGAGTGAGCTGGGGAGGAAGAGAGAGAGAGCTGCGGGGAGTGGGGGGGAGAAAGAGCTGGGGTGTGGGAGAGAGCGAGAGAGACTGGATCAACTGGGCTTGTATTCACTGGAGTTCAGAAGAATGAGAGGGGACCTCATAGAAACGTTTAAAATTCTGACGGGGTTAGACAGGTTAGATGCAGGAAGAATGTTCCCAATGTTGGGGAAGTCCAGAACCAGGGGACACAGTCTAAGGATAAGGGGGAAGCCATTTAGGACCGAGATGAGGAGGAATTTCTTCACCCAGAGAGTGGTGAACCTGTGGAATTCTCTACCACAGAAAGTTGTTGAGGCCAATTCACTAAATATATTCAAAAAGGAGTTAGATGAAGTCCTTACTACTAGGGGAATTAAGGGGTATGGTGAGAAAGCAGGAATGGGGTACTGAAGTTGCATGTTCAGCCATGAACTCATTGAATGGCGGTGCAGGCTAGAAGGGCCGAATGGCCTACTCCTGCACCTATTTTCTATGTTTCTATGTTTCTAGAGCTTGCGGGGGGGTGGGGGGAGAGGGAGAACTCTTGGGGCGGGGGGAGAGAGAGAGAGAGAGAGAGAGTGGGGGGAAGGCAGAGGGTTTGGGAGGTGGGGGAGGGAGAGAGAGTGCTTGAGGGGTGGGTGATGATGAGAGAGAGCTGGGGGAGAGGAGGATGAGAGAGAGCTGGGGGGGGTGGGGAGAGAGAGAGAGAGAGAGAGAGAGAGAGTGGGGGGAAGGCAGAGAGCTTGGGGGATGGGGGAGGGAGGGAGAGAGAGAGAGAGCTTGAGGGGGGGGGTGATGATGGAGAGGAGGATGAGAGAGAGCTGGGGGGGTGGGGAAGGAAGAGGCGGGGGGGCGGTGGCGGTGTGAAGGAGTGTTGCTCGAACGGCAATTTCGCTAGTCGTGTAACTAGTAGTTGCCTGCGACGGTTCTTGAGTTAAATACCAAATGACACACTCGACAATGGCGGTACCGTTAATCCAGAAGAAGTACAAGACTCACCAGTTAGACTTTATAGTTACCCAATAGGTCCCTGGATGATCAGTCCCGCCCTAGCTCTGTTCCGTCAAGGGTCTCTTCCCTGGTGCCTACTTCTGCCGAGTGTTGGTCCTAGGTTCTCGTTGCCTAGTTGGGGTTTCCCCTCCTGGTTTAGACTATTTTATAATCTGGCCCATCTCCTTTGACTACACATTTGTCTGTGCCCTGGTGATTGGGTGATTCTCGTTACAGTCTGTCCCATTGATTATATTTTGTCTGTACCCTGTTGATTAGTATATTCTAGTTACTGGCAATGCTAAGGAAGCATGACTAATCAAATTTCAATTGGTAATTCATTTTATGTTCAAGGCACCTTAACCTTACTCTCGGGGGTCTTTCCATTTTATGTTGCCATAACCTGCATAGTTCCACATTCCTCCCTTTGATCAATCATATATATATATTAATGATTTGATCACAGTAGCGGTTTGGCTTCAACACGGGGTGTTCTTTTCTATTTTGTAATGCTGTCCCTACTTGTACACATCCTAGCTGTAACTCCAATCTACGAACCAACTTTCTCACATATGCTACCATTATTATCAATGCTTGGAAAATTATTGCTTAGATGAGAGAAAAGTCTGAAACGGGTGGATATTTACATTCTCTCCCCAATTCCAAATCTCATCCCACCAAGTGTCGATCTTAATTCAGGTGATTTTGGCTTCAATGTCTCTGTTATTTATTTCCACCTTTTCGTAAATTCTGTACACCAAGTCTAATTTATGTCTGATTTCCATTAGGTGTTCCTTTTGTAACTGGATGTTGATGTCCCTTCTGGCGAAATAAGTTTCCAGCTGGGTTTTCAAGGTTTCTTGCACCGTTGTATTGACTTGTCCTCTTTATTCGATACTAATAATTCCTTCATTTCCAATTCTCATCGGTATCAATGGTGAGTGCAGAAGCTTGGTTTGGTTATCGGGCAAATTTGTGTTCTGTAATGGTCGCAGTGAAACAATAAGTCCCATTTCCCAAATAGGCATTTCTGACGAATGTTTGGGCCTTCACATTCAACATGGTCAGAGTACAGTTTTTGGCGGTGCTGTTCATGAAACCACACTGGGCCTCGTTGGTAGGATCGATCTTGTATGGGCAGAGCACAGTCCGGGTAGTTCAGCTGCATTGGTGCAGACTGGTCCCAGTCATTCCGGTAGGTAGATTTACTGCATATGGTTTCATATTGGTCAGGCCTATCCATACTCCGCCTTGTATGGTTCCGACATTCCTTACCTCAAACAGAGTCATACCGGTCTGGTTATTGAATACTGGTATCCCCAATATTATTCCGATCGCTGGCGTTCCTCTTGGTCCGGCGCATTCCTCGTTGAACCACACCTTGCAGTGTTTTCGCAGCTGGCATCCAGCTAGAGGATGGTGTTCCTTGTTCGAGGTCAAATTCTGAATTTGGGTATTGTTGATCGAGGTGGGGACTTTACCCTCATTGGCTTCCTGCAGGTTTTCCTGTAATTGTTCTACCATCCAGTTTCCATAAATACTACACAAAACTTGTGCCTGAGTTTGGTTCTCTGCTTTCTTGGCAGTATTGATTAATTGGTTGATAGTCTGAGCGTGACTTTCCAATACGGTGACCATTCTTCTCTCCAGCTTACCGTCATCTTTTCCTGCCTCCGCTACCTGTCTCTGATTATTAGAAACATAGAAACATAGAAAATAGGTGCAGGAGTAGGCCATTCGGCCCTTCTAGCCTGCACCGCCATTCAATGAGTTCATGGCTGAACATGCAACTTCAGTACCCCATTCCTGCTTTCTCACCATACCCCTTGATTCCCCTAGTAGTAAGGATTTCATCTAACTCCTTTTTGAATATATTTAGTGAATTGGCCTCAACAACTTTCTGTGGTAGAGAATTCCACAGGTTCACCACTCTCTGGGTGAAGAAATTCCTCCTCATCTCGGTCCTAAATGGCTTCCCCCTTATCCTTAGACTGTGTCCCCTGGTTCTGGACTTCCCCAACATTGGGAACATTCTTCCTGCATCTAACCTGTCTAACCCCGTCAGAATTTTAAACGTTTCTATGAGGTCCCCTCTCATTCTTCTGAACTCCAGTGAATACAAGCCCAGTTGATCCAGTCTTTCTTGATAGGTCAGTCCCGCCATCCCGGGAATCAGTCTGGTGAACCTTCGCTGCACTCCCTCAATAGCAAGAATGTCCTTCCTCAGGTTAGGAGACCAAAACTGTACACAATACTCCAGGTGTGGCCTCACCAAGGCCCTGTACAATTGTAGCAACACCTCCCTGCCCTTGTACTCAAATCCCCTCGCTATGAAGGCCAACATGCCATTTGCTTTCTTAACCGCCTGCTGTACCTGCATGCCAACCTTCAATGACTGATGTACCATGACACCCAGGTCTCTTTGCACCTGCCCTTTTCCTAATCTGTCACCATTCAGATAATAGTCTGTCTCTCTGTTTTTACCACCAAAGTGGATAACCTCACATTTATCCACATTATACTTCATCTGCCATGCATTTGCCCACTCACCTAACCTATCCAAGTCGCTCTGCAGCCTCATAGAATCCTCCTTGCAGCTTACACTGCCACCCAACTTAGTGTCATCCGCAAATTTGGAGATACTACATTTAATCCCCTCGTCTAAATCATTAATGTACAGTGTAAACAGCTGGGGCCCCAGCACAGAACCTTGCGGTACCCCACTAGTCACTGCCTGCCATTCTGAAAAGTCCCCATTTACTCCTACTCTTTGCTTCCTGTCTGACAACCAGTTCTCAATCCATGTCAGCACACTACCCCCAATCCCATGTGCTTTAACTTTGCACATTAATCTCTTGTGTGGGACCTTGTCGAAAGCCTTCTGAAAGTCCAAATATACCACATCAACTGGTTCTCCCTTGTCCACTCTACTGGAAACATCCTCAAAAAATTCCAGAAGATTTGTCAAGCATGATTTCCCTTTCACAAATCCATGCTGACTTGGACCTATCATATTACCTCTTTCCAAATGCACTGCGATGACATCCTTAATAATTGATTCCATCATTTTACCCACTACCGATGTCAGGCTGACCGGTCTGTAATTCACTGTTTTCTCTCTCCCTTCTTTTTTAAAAAGTGGGGTTACATTGGCTACCCTCCACTCCATAGGAACTGATCCAGAGTCAATGGAATGTTGGAAAATGACTGTCAATGCATCCACTATTTCCAAGGCCACCTCCTTAAGTACTCTGGGATGCAGTCCATCAGGCCCTGGGGATTTATCGGCCTTCAATCCCATCAATTTCCCCAACACAATTTCCCGGCTAATAAGGATTTCCCTCAGTTCCTCCTCCTTACTAGACCCTCCGACCCCTTTTATATCCGGAAGGTTGTTTGTGTCCTCCTCAGTGAATACCGAACCAAAGTACTTGTTCAATTGGTCCGCCATTTCTTTGTTCCCCGTTATGACTTCCCCTGATTCTGACTGCAGGGGACCTACGTTTGTCTTTACTAACCTTTTTCTCTTTACATATCTATAGAAACTTTTGCAATCTGTCTTAATGTTCCCTGCAAGCTTCTTCTCGTACTCCATTTTCCCTGCCCTAATCAAACCCTTTGTCCTCCTCTGCTGAGTTCTAAATTTCTCCCAGTCCCCGGGTTCTCTGCTATTTCTGGCCAATTTGTATGCCACTTCCTTGGCTTTAATGCTATCCCTGATTTCCCTTGATAGCCACGGTTGAGCCACCTTCCCTTTTTTATTTTTACGACAGACAGGAATGTACAATTGTTGTAGTTCATCCATGCGGTCTCTAAATGTCTGCCATTGCCCATCCACAGTCAACCCCTTCAGTATCATTCGCCAATCTATCCTAGCCAATTCACGCCTCATACCTTCAAAGTTACCCTTCTTTAAGTTCTGGACCATGGTCTCTGAATTAACTGTTTCATTCTCCATCCTAATGCAGAATTCCACCATATTATGGTCACTCTTTCCCAAGGGGCCTCGCACAACGAGATTGCTAATTAATCCTCTCTCATTACACAACACCCAGTCTAAGATGGCCTCCCCCCTAGTTGGTTCCTCGACATATTGGTCTAAAAAACCATCCCTTATGCACTCCAGGAAATCCTCCTCCACCGTATTGCTTCCAGTTTGGTTAGCCCAATCTATGTGCATATTAAAGTCACCCATTATAACTGCTGCACCTTTATTGCACGCACCCCTAATTTCATGTTTGATGCCCTCCCCAACATCACTACTACTGTTTGGAGGTCTGTACACAACTCCCACTAACGTTTTTTGTCCTTTGGTATTCTGCAGCTCTACCCATATAGATTCCACATCATCCAAGCTAATGTCCTTCCGAACTATTGCCTTAATTTGCTCCTTAACCAGCAATGCTACCCCACCTCCTTTTCCTTTTATTCTATCTTTCCTGAATGTTGAATACCCCTGGATGTTGAGTTCCCAGCCCTGATCATCCTGGAGCCACGTCTCCGTAATCCCAATCACATCATATTTGTTAACATCTATTTGCATAGTTAATTCATCCACTTTATTGCGGATACTCCTTGCATTAAGACACAAAGCCTTCAGGCTTGTTCTTTTAACACCCTTTGTCCTTTTAGAATTTTGCTGTACAGTGGCCCTTTTTGTTCTTTGCCTTGGGTTTCTCTGCCCTCCACTTTTCCTCATCTCCTTTCTGTCTTTTGCTTTTGCCTCCTTTTTGTTTCCCTCTGTCTCCCTGCATTGGTTCCCATCCCCCTGCCATATCAGTTTAAATCCTCCCCAACAGCACTAGCAAACACTCCCCCTAGGACATTGGTTCCGGTCCTGCCCAGGTGCAGACCGTCCGGTTTGTACTGGTCCCACCTCCCCCAGAACCGGTTCCAATGACCCAGGAATTTGAATCCCTCCCTGTTGCACCACTGCTCAAGCCACGTATTCATCTGCGCTATCCTGCGATTCCTACTCTGACTATCATGTGGCACTGGTAGCAATCCCGAGATTGCTACTTTTGAGGTCCTACTTTTTAATTTAGCTCCTAGCTCCTTAAATTCGTTTCGTAGGACCTCATTCCTTTTTTTTACCTATGTCGTTGGTACCAATGTGCACCACGACAACTGGCTGTTCTCCCTCCCTTTTTAGAATGTCCTGCACCCGCTCCGAGACATCCTTGACCCTTGCACCAGGGAGGCAACATACCATCCTGGAGTCTCGGTTGCGGCCGCAGAAACGCCTATCTATTCCCCTCACCATTGAATCCCCAATCACTATTGCTCTCCCACTCTTTTTCCTGCCCTCCTATGCAGCAGAGCCAGCCACGGTGCCATGAACTTGGCTGCTGCTGCCCTCCCCTGATGAGTCATCCCCCTCAACAGTACCCAAAGCAGTGTATCTGTTTTGCAGGGGGATGACCACAGGGGACTCCTGCACTACCTTCCTTGCACTGCTCTTCCTGTTGGTCTTCCATTCCCTATCTGGCTGTGGACCCTTTCCCTGTGGTACGACCAACTCGCTACACGTGATACTCACGTCATTCTCAGCATCGTGGATGCTCCAGAGTGAATCCACCCTCAGCTCCAACTCCGCAACGCGGTCTGTCAGGAGCTGGAGGCGGATACACTTCCCGCACACGTAATCGTCAGGGACACCGGAAGTGTCCCTGAGTTCACACATGGTACAGGAGGAGCATAACACCCGACCGAGCTCTCCTGCCATGACTTAACCCTTATATACACTTAAATTGGCAACAACAATGTTAAAAGTTACTCACTGATATAGAAGAGAAAAAAGAAAAACTACTCACCAATCACCAGCCAATCACTTACCCTCTTGGCTGTGACGTCACCTTTTGATTTCTTTCTACTTCTTTTTTGCCTTCTCCCTGTAGCTGCACAAGTTCGCCTTTTATAGGCCTCTCCACGCACCTCGTCGACGCTGCTCCCGACTGCCGCCGACGCTGGGCCCCGGACTCCCTGCTGTGCCTTTTATAGGCCGCTCCACGCACCTCCTCGACGCTGCTCCCGACTGCCGCCGACGCTGGGCCCCGGACTCCCTGCTGTGCCTTTTATAGGCCGCTCCACGCACCTCCTCGACGCTGCTCCCGACTGCCGCCGACACTGGGCCCCGGACTCCCTGCTGTTCGGGGAAATATTTAAACTATTTCGGTAGTGGTGAAACAATAAGTCCCATTTCCCAAATAGGCACTCCTGATGAATGTTTGGGCCTTCACATTCAACATGGTCAGAGTACAGTTCTTGGCGGTGCTGTTCTTGAAACCACACTGGGCCTCGTTGGTAGAATAGATCTTGTATGGGCAGAGCACATCGAAAATCTGCTTTATTTGTCCCGTCAATCCTTTTATCTTAACGTTCAGATTAGTAATATCTAAGGTATTGACTGTGGCCATTCCTGCCCCGTACGCTGTACCTGTGTCATTTGCAAAGCTTCTTTTCCGCCTACTCTTACTTTCCGTCTTATTCAGTCCTATTTCTTGTCTCAACAGTAGTGAAGTCAGGTCCTGATACAATTTCCTTGAATTGTCTGGTCTGAATATTACTACTTATGTTAAGTACAACAGGTATCAACTCGTACTGTACATTGTGTAAGGGGTGGTTTGCAGGGGGTCAGCTTTCCCTTCTGACCTTATATGAGCGGTTCCGAATCGCTCCCACACCCTTGGTTCTAGACACTGGAATTATGAAGGGACTGTGACAGACTTGGACAGACAATCGGTTTCAAGTAGGAAGCAGGTATGGCTTTATTGTGTTTAAAAAGAAGTAAAAGGCACACCTTTAATAACACACACAGATCAATACACACTGAGGGGTATAACACATTGAATAAATGTCAAATTACAGCCTGTGGGGAAAAGAATACAACTTAAACTCTAAATGCGGTAAAGAGGAGAATGCAGATACATTTACACAAGTTATCCCAGCCTCCCCTCTCCCAATTCCCCTAACTAACTAGTTATAGCTCTGGGGGTTCATGGGCTATGCTCACCAATCCCTTTAGACAGTTGCCGGTGAATCACGGTTTTGGGGTTCGCTGCACTTGGCCTTCTAGGCGAGCCGGACAGAGGAGAGGACTTCGGACTGCGTAGTCTTCGGTTGGGGTGCGTCCGTTGATGCGCTAAGTTGTGTTTTGGATGTATGGGGTAAGTACCCACTTTCTTTGGTTAGTTCCTTTTGGAAATTTCTCCCCCGTTAGGTCATTCAGAAGTAGATTGTAGAGTGGTTGTCAATTTGGTTGCTGACAACCTTCCATTTCGTGGGCCTCGTGCTCGGTCAGTTCTTGATGAGTTCTGGTAGTTTCCTTCACTATTCCATTTCTTCACTGTAGAGGAAGCAGGCTGCTTGTGTCTGTGTCTGTGTTCCCGTCTGTGTCCTTGTTCGAGTCTGTGCGAGTTCCAGTCTGTGTTCTGTTCGAGTCTGTGCGAGTTCCAGTTTGTGTTCTGTTCGAGTCTGTGCGAGTTCCAGTCTGTGTTCTGTGCGAGTTCCAGTCTGTGTTCTGCTAGGTTTTTGCTTGTAAAACTGGGGGATGGATATATAAAAAAAAAAAGGCTCCGTTATCTCCCATCATATCTCTTGGGCTCTGTTTAAATTGTTCTGTCCATTGATTTTCAAATGTCTCCTTTGTCAGCAGTAACTCAATTAGGGTGTGAGAATGTGCTATCACTGGTTTTGCATTGTTTTAGGATTGTCCAGTTTCCTGACCATGATTTCCATTGTGCTAGATTGGGTAATTCGATTATCTCTTGACCCACCTCCTGTATTTGGTAACTCTTTTTCGCAGCCAAAATGTTGTAGAATCTTAAAATTGATATGCTCCTTCCCATAGATGTTTAGGGGATCTCAAGCTTCTGTAATTTAGGTCCATTTTGAATTCCCTTTCTTATGAGTCCAAACACTGGGGGGGAGGGCGGGGGGGGGTGGGGTCTCCATGAATGCATTCCCTTTTATCCCCCGCAGGCTTCGCCTGCCCTTTTAAACTCATTTTAAAAGCCTAGAAAGTGATTCTTCTCCTCTGCAGGGGAAAGGTACCTGGAATCTTTGCGAGATATTGGTAAATTCTACATTCCCCCCTGTGATACCATATCACTTATGGTATCATCTTCAAGGTGAGCAAAGAGATAACTCCCAAGAGATAACCTTCCCCGTAAATTAAGTAAACTAATACCCAAAATGCATTACTTATGCATTACGGCGGGGCAGCTTTATGATGTAGACCATCGGGCTTGCCTTGTCGACAATGCTGTATGGCCCCATATATAATGCTTCAAAAACCCCGACCCGAGCATAGTTCCTCACCATGACCTGGTCCCCTATCTCCCATTTGTGGTGTTTGCTGGGTTCTAGCAGCTATCGGTTACTCTGATGCTGTCTGCCCATGTTACTAGCAGCCTGCCAGTGAATCTGCCTGAGGTGTTCAAACAGGTTCCTGACAAACCGGTCCCGGTTTATCTCTCTGAGCTGACCTTCTGTGAGCACCGGGGCTAGGACATGGGTGGGGGTCCGTATGATCTGGCCAGTCATGAGCTCGTATGGGGAATACCCGGTGCTCTTTGACTGGATGGCTCGGATCCCCATTAGGACCAACGGTAAGACCTCCACCCACTTTTGGGGTGACTCTCCCATTTCCTTCCGCAGCCTTTCTTTAATGGTGCGGTTTAAACGCTCCACACTCCCCGATGACTGTGGATTGTGGGCAACGTGCCATTTCCCCTCAATGTCGAGCACCTTAAGGGTTGCCTGCATTACCTGCCCGGTGAAATGGCTCCCCTGGTCCGACTCCACATACTGTGGGAGTCCCCACCGGGAGAACACTTCCCTCACTAGAATCTTAGCTGTCCCTAGTGTGGTGGCTGTTCGGCAGGGGAAGGCTTCAACCCATTTTGAGAACACGTTCACCAGGACTAGGCAGTATTTGTAGCCTCCCTGGGCAGTGGGTAGGGCCCCGATGTAGTCAATTTGGATTGACTGCCATGGTCCCTCTACCCTCCTGACGTGTCCTAGGGACACCTTCCTTTTCTGGGGGTCAGGGTGGCTTGCAGCACACACCAGGCAGTTCGCACAGAACTCGCGGACATCCTTCCTGAGTCCCGGCCACCATCCTGCCTGTTCCACCCGTTGCCAGGTGGTCTCAGGCCCGGGGTGTCCCGCTCCTGGACCCTCATGGGCCAGTTTTAGGAATTCCCTCTGGTGCTGCTGTGGCACGACCCATTGTCCCTCTTTAAACAGCATGCCGTCCTTAACGGTAATGGCTGCTGTGCCGTACGCACCTTCTACTCTCTCTCGTCTAGCTAGTGCCTTCAGGACAGCTTTCAGGATCGGGTCCCGTGCCTGAACTGTTTTTAAGTCCGGGGCCAAAGCTATCCCTGTACTCTCTGCTGCACTGTTCTTATTCTTGACCACTGCTTTGCGGCCGGTGTCATAGGGGTCCCAGAACTTTCCCGTGCGGGCACTTTCTTTGGCCAGTTTGTCAGCCTGGTTTCCCTCTGCATGGGGTTCGGTTTTTGAATGAGCCAATGTTGATTTCTGAGTTCTTTTCCCTCAATCTGGTTCAGTGAAATCACTGAGTCGAATACCGATTGTGCTTTAAACAAAGCAGTCTTTATTCACCGGCCGAGACTTATCAGACAGAAGGTTTACTCTCTTGATAGAGCATACACACTTCCTACGGACAAGCGAAGTTACATCGTAAAGCGACGACAGTTATACATTTTCGGAAATAGATAACAAGATACAATTAGAGTGACATCCTAGTTCAGCTTATCCCTTTTGATCCTTCCTTTCCTTTGTCCACTCATGAGCCGACATCTATATGGGCTGTTTTTACTAAAGCTCAGGCATTGCTTCTAAATGTTACAATTTTACTGGCGTGACTACCAACTGAAACCTTGCAATTCTTCTACTTGTGCTGATGTTGTATTTTCATATTTTCATTTATCCATTTCATGTTACAATTTATACTGGCATGATTAGTAACTTAAAACCTTGAGAAAGCCTATTAATTGTGCTGATGTTGTATTATTTGCAATTTGACATTCTCTTAGTTATTTTTCCATGGCTTATACTTTTTCATATATCCAGTTCACATATCCACACCTTCACCTTATGTATGTAGACCTTTCCCTCTTCCCCCACCACTGTCATTATTTTCTCCAGCAGGGGCTTGATTATTAGGGGTCTCCCGTCAGCGGACGTGTATCCGCGATGGGGCCAGATAGCCAGGTACTCCGTACATGAATTGCAGGTGAACATACTGTCCGAGCAAATCGTGTACGGGATAGGGAATTCCTCGGGGTGGGTCACCACGTACATTACGGTGGACAATTCAGCATGCTGGGCGCTCATGGTGCTGGGGAGCTTGATTGCCAGGGCAGTACCTGCCCTTGGGTCATAGACTCCGCACCCAGTGAGTCGTTCGGCAGCAGATACCCTGCTGGACCCGTCCACATAGATGTCCCGGCCTGTAGGGTGTAACCCCGCTCGAAGGTCAATGTTTACCTCCCATACCCCTTCTATGGAGCACCTGTGGGCTTTCCCTGGGTAGATTAGGTTGGCTGCGAGCCTTAGCTCGCGGGGGCCTTCTACTCTGAGATCCATCTGGGAGAGGAGCAGGGTCCAGCGAGCAATGCGGGCACTGCTCACCATCCCGTCCTTAATCCTCCCATCTAGGAGCATCTGAGTAGGTGTGTGGTGGGTTAGGAGTGTTAGAGGAGACCCTCCTGTGAAGACCAAGGATCTTTTCACTGCCCAATGTGTGGCTAGGAGGTGTCTCTCACAGTTAGAGTACCCCTTCTCCACATCTGTGAGGATCCTGGAGGAGTAAACCACCGGCCTCAACTGGCCGTGCTGCTCTTGAAGCAGCACTGAGCTCAAACTGTCCCCGCTGGCTGCCACCTCCAGGAAAAACTCCTTTCCTACATCTATCGCTCCCAAGGCTGGCGCGGTCTGCAAGTCCTTCTTGAGCTGATTAAATGCTGCCTCGCAACCCTCATCCCAGTCCCACTCTACACCCTTGTGTAGGAGCCTGAGCAGAGGGGCTGCGGTGGCTGCATAATCCTCAATGAAGTCTCTGCAGTACCTGGTGAGCCCTTGAAAGGATCCTACCCCTATCACTGTGTTGGGGGCTATTAACTCCTGTACTGCCTCCCTTCTAGCCTTGTCTATGGCCCTTTCCCCAGAGCGCACAGTCAGCCCCAGGAATTTGACTTCCTTCTCACCGGGTATCTGTGCCTTCTTGGGGTTTACTTTAAACCCTTCTTCTTTTAACAGCTCCAGCAGCTCAGCCAGCAGTGGGCCATGCTCCTCCCCCTGATTGGGGAACAGGAGCAGGTCATCCACATACTGCACCAACTGCTGGGGTCTGCTAAAGCCCTTTAAACAGTTTGCCATACATTGGTGAAAAATGCTGGGACTATTGTGGAAGCCTTGGGGAAGACAGTTCCACGTGTATTGTTGGCCCTTAAAGGTAAAGGCGAACTTGTACTGGTCCTCCCGTTTTAAAGGAATGCACCAGAACCCATTTGAAATGTCCAGCACTGTGAAAGTGGTCGTGGATGCTGGAATACTCCCTATGAGATCCGCTGCGGCTACAGTGGGTGCACAGGCAGGGATATTCTTATTTAGTATTCGATAGTCCACGGTGGCCCTCCATGAGTTGTCTGGTTTCTTAACCGGCCACAGTGGAGAGTTCACATGGGTTGCTATCGGTCTTAACACCTCTTGCTCTACCAGTGATCCCAGCGCCGTTGTCAGGTCTGCCTCTGCCTCCCTGGGGAAGTTATATTGCTTTTGTGGTCGGGTCATGGGGTCCCCTTCTATACTAACTTCCACCCCCGTTACCCTACCAGTCATGTTTGTGGGCGGCGAATGCTGCAAGGTGTGCCCGTACATATGCCTGGTACTCCACTGGGGTGTTACTGACCAGTAATTCCAAGTCATAACCCTCCTTTGGCTTCACGGTACACAATGTTCCCTTGGCCCCTTTTTCTGGGATCACCGCCACCTCACCTTCCCTGTCAGTCACTAAGGCTCCCCATAGACACTGGTTCCTGAGATCCACTAGGATCTGGTGGCTAATGATAAAATCAGCTCCCAGGATCCCTTTTCCCTTCTGCTCCCATTTCATCAGGACACACTTCCATTTGGTTTTGAGTTTCCCTAACTGAATGGTGAGCGGGATGGAAAACGAACCAGTTTGCTCATTGCCTGTGAACCCCACTTGACTGTACGGGACCCCGTTCGATAGAGGTGAGGTAGCTGGGTTATCTGCATATACAAGGGTGCTGGAAGCACCAGTATCTAGCAGGTAGGTCCCTTTCACTTTCTCCACCTCCATCTAACGCACGGTCTCTTCCAGGCATCGTACTCTAGGGAACACAGGTACACAGGCTGCGCTGGCTCTCGTCATGCATTTGGGTGGGTTGGAGCAGAGGGTTTTCCCGTACCTGCTATTGGACCGGTTGCGATGGCTACCGCTCCCTGTCCGCTTATGAGTGTCTGTAGGGCGGCTACGAGTGTCTCATATGAGTCGGGTATTCCTGCCCCGGCCTTAAGGGCTGAGGCAGGAGTGGCCCTTCCCTTAGTCTCTTTCCACGGGTTCCTACAGTCCTTCCTCCAGTGCCCACTTTTCCCACACCCAAAACACTCGCCCCCTTTGTGGGGCGGGTTCCCACCTTCCTGATGCCACTCTCTCTTGCCTTGGCTGGGTTTAATCTCATGGACCTTCCCTTTAGAGGAGGGCTCCTCTGTCCCTCTACCATTCCGGTAAGCCAGGGTCAGCTGTCTGACCACTGTCTCCTCGGTGGTTCTGGGATCTCTTGGATCGAACCAGACCTCGGCTTTTGCCTTTATTCCAGGTAAGCTGTTTGCCACCAGGCTGCGGAGCCAGTGAGCCAGCTCGTTAAGGTTCAGGTGGCCCTTTCGTAGACCGGCCACAACCTGTCGGCGAAAGCCTGTGGAGTCTCCCCATAGAGCTGCACTGTCTTCTCCACTCGGGAGAAAGGACTCCCGTCGTTCATATCCATGGCCTCTAGAACCGTAGCATACGTGTTTCGCCCCTTTCTGCTGTCTGCAGAGAGGGAATGGCACAGCTTGGTATCTAGCGAGAAGAGCAACAGCTTAGCCTGCTCCGAATCGTCGCACCCGTTAATATCCCCTGTGTGTTCCACTTCCAGGAAGTGTACCGAGGGATCCCACTGTTGGGTGAGCTTACTTAGGTGGCCTATCATAGCCCTCAGTTTTTGGGTGTTGTGGGGGACTACGAAGTTGCTTTCTAGGGGTCCTGCTGCCCCATTGGCATCAGGTGGGCCAAACTTCTGCTGGCGGACCGGGTGCATTGGCCCTGGTTCCGGCCCGTCTTGTATTGGCTGGCCCTCTTCCCCCTGCTGCATTGCCGAGTTAAAACTCAGGGCTGCCGCTGTTGGTAGTTCGCAATCCTTGCCTGCCCCACACTCTGGCTGACACCCCTGCTGCTCCGGGCCGTTTCCGGGAGCTGCAGGCGGTGACTGAGGGGTTTCTCCTTGCTCTACCAGATGTTCCTGGGCTAAACCCGGGTTTATCAGGCACACCATGCCTTTAGCCCGGGATAGAGCAAGGTTCAAGCTTTGGATCTGCTGCTGGCAGGGGCTGTGGTCTCCTGCCTCAAATTCCCTGGTACTGGCTACCTTATAGGCTACCTGAATGTCTCTCACCCTCTCCCCGTACTCTTCAACTTGCTTGGCGAGGCAGGAATTCTCTTCCCGCAAAGCCCGTTCGCTATTCTTGGCTTCAATAATCTGACACTGTAAAAGGTCTAGTTGGGTTTTGTGCCTTTCTTTAGTGAGCTCTCTACTTTCCTTTAACTGTCCCACCTTTGTCCACAGCCTTTCCCCAACTGTGGCCCTTGCGCTGGACCTCTCTTCTGCCTGCCTCAATACTTCCTTTAATTTCTCATTCTCCTCATCTAGAAGCCGGATCTGTTGCTGAAGGCAAATTAGCCAAATGGCCTTCTCTATCGACTTTTTATGGTCCTTGCTCTTGGTCCATTGAGCTGCAGCATCTTCTGGATGCTCAGCATACAATAGATCGAGTACCCACTCCTTAGCCACATTTACCCTCTTAAACACATACAAGGAAATCCCCTCTTCCATTTTGCTTCTTTTCCTGAAACCAGTCTCTCTCTTATCACGTCCCTTGTACCAGTGTCCCATCTGGGTCGCCATGTGTAAGGGGTGGTTTGCAGGGGGTCAGCTTTCCCTTCTGACCTTATATGAGCGGTTTCGAATCGCTCCCACACCCTTGGTTCTAGACGCTGGAATTATGAAGGGACTTTGATAGACTTGGACAGACAATCGGTTTCAAGGTAGGAAGCAGGTATGGCTTTATTGTGTTTAAAAAGAAGTAAAAGGCACACCTTTAATAACACACACAGACCAATACACACTGAGGGGTACAACACATTGAATAAAATGTCAAATTACAGCCTGTGGGGAAAAGAATACAGCTTAAACTCTAAATGGGGTAAAGAGGAGAATGCAGATACATTTACACAAGTTATCCCAGCCTCCCCCCTCCCAATTCCCCTAACTAACTAAGTTATAGCTCTGGGGGTTCATGGGCTATGCTCACCAATCCCTTTAGACAGTTGCCAGTGAATCACGGTTTCGGGGTTCGCTGCACTTGGCCTTCTAGGCGAGCCGCACCCCGGACAGAAGAGAGGACTTCGGACTGCGTAGTCTTCGGTTGGGGTGCATCCGTTGATGCGCTAAGTTGTGTTTTGGATGTATGGGGTAAGTACCCACTTTCTTTGGTTAGGAATAGTTTTAGTTAGTCCCTTTTGGAAATTTCTCCCCCGTTGGGTCGTTCAGAAGTAGATTGTAGAGTGGTTGTCAATTTGGTTGCTGACAACCTTCCGTTTCGTGGGCCTCGTGCTCGGTCAGTTCTTGATGAGTTCTGGTAGTTTCCTTCACTATTCCATTTCTTCACTGTAGAGGAAGCAGGCTGCTTGTGTCTGTGTCTGTGTTCCCGTCTGTGTCCTTGTTCGAGTCTGTGCGAGTTCCATTCTGTGTTCTGTTCGAGTCTGTGCGAGTTCCAGTTTGTGTTCTGCTCGAGTCTGTGCGAGTTCCAGTCTGTGTTCTGTTCGAGTCTGTGCGAGTTCCAGTCTGTATTCTGTGCGAGTTCCAGTCTGTGTTCTGCTAGGTTTTTGCTTGTAAAACTGGGGGATAGATATATCCAAAAAAAAGGCTCCGTTATCTCCCATCAAATCTCTTGGGCTCTGTTTAAACTGTTCTGTCCATTGATTTTCAAATGTCTCCTTTGTCAGCAGTAACTCGATTAGGGTGTGAGAATGTGCTATCACTGGTTTTGCATTGTTTTAGGATTGTCCAGTTTCCTGACCATGATTTCCATTGTGCTTGATTGGGTAATTCGATTATCTCTTGAGGGGTGAATTGCTTCAGAGGTTAGCCCCACCTCCTGTATTTGGTAACTCTTTTTCGCAGCCAAAATGTTGTAGAATCTTAAAATTGATATGCTCCTTCCCATAGATGTTTAGGGGATCTCAAGCTTCTGTAACTTAGGTCCATTTTGAATTCCCTTTCCTATGAGTCCAAACACTGGGGGGGGGGGGGGGGGTTCTCCATGAATGCATTCCCTTTTATCCCCCGCAGGCTTCGTCTGCCCCTTTAAACTCATTTTAAAAGCCCAGAAAGGGATTCTTCTCCACTGCAGGGGAAAGGTACCTGGAATCTTTGCGAGATATTGGTAAATTCTACAATTGTCATACACAACCTGATTAGTTTCTCGTAACACAACACCTCCGTTTGATCCTGGTTCAATATATGGACATTCCCACTTATAGGGAGTTTCGGTAGTGGGGAGGTCGATGGGATCCCACTGGTGGTCGGGGCTATCGTAGTGGTGGTGCTGGGAGATTTTTCCCGATGTACTATTATTTAACCCTGATTTTCGCATGAACAGTTGGGCTTTGTGTTGGTCCGGTGATTACTGGTTATGTTGAGTACAGAGGTGTTACTACACATCCCATAAACTACTGTAACTGACCATTACCTTTGTTAATATAACAACATATTTCCCTTCTGGTCAGAGTACAATTAAGCTCTGTCGAGGGGTTGTTGGCCGAGGGGACCGTGTAGTACCATTCTTGGCCTGCCAAATGGGGTGACGTTGTTGGCTGGTCACATGGTTGCACCTAATGTATACCTTGTTTATGTTACCATCCAGGCTGGTCTCATGGCACATTTTTGCTGTACCATTACTTCCTGTTAGTCGGGGTCTCCCAACTGCTTGCCGCATTAGTACAGTTTGTGGAATGTGTCTCTCCAGTACCACTGGCATAATAAAATACCTGTACCGGAGGACTAGAAGTGTTACCTTGGTTCTTTGCTGGCACGGAGAGGATGATTACCAAAATTAGTCTCTCCATGGTTACTGTTATGTATGCAACCCTAGGTAACCTGTATCATACCGCCACCAGAGGGCATACCTGTTGGAGTCCCAAGGGATCCCAGCATCCCTTGGGAGCACTGAATATAAGCAGGCCTCCCATGCTGGAACAAGACTCTGGAGTTTAAATAAAGAAGCTAAGGTCACACTTACTCATGTCTACAGTACTCCGTTACATTACTTTATTGTGAGCATAACAACTGGTGACGAGATAACAAACAATCACGCGAAAATGCAGAGAACTGTTGATATCCTGGAGAAATTCTAAGAAGGAGACGATTGGGAGGCCTTCGTAGAGCTACTCGACCAATACTTCGTGGCCAACGAGCTGGAAGGGGACAAGAAAGCTGCCAAATGAAGGGTGATCCTCCTCACCGTCTGTGGGGTAACAACCTATGGCCTCTGTAACAAGCTTTGTCCACTGCCACCATCGAAAGCCTACGACTCATGTTCACCACGCACGGGGGGAGTTAGATATGGCCCTTAGGCTAAAGGGATCAAGGGGTATGGAGAGAAAGCAGGAAAGGGGTACTGAGGTGAATGATCAGCCATGATCTTATTGAATGGTGGTGCAGGCTCGAAGGGCCGAATGGCCTACTCCTGCATCTATTTCCTATATTTCTATGACACACTTTACAAGCTTTGCTTGATTGTTTGGACTGCCCGTTCTGCCTGGTCGTTGGATGCGGTACATAAATTCTCCCCCATAATTGGACTTAGCCCCCTTATTATCTTAACACAACACACCATCAAAATGCTGATGGACGGAAGTCTCAAGGAAGGCTCAGTCAGTTCCCAGCAAATCGCACAATGGACCTTCCTTCTCCAAGGACAGGACATTACAGTCCAGTACCATCCTAAGACCACTAATCTAGCTCACAACATGTTGTACCCCGGCGACCCATCTGTGCGAGATTTTGATTTCAGCTACCTTAGATCGTCCCTTTCAATCAGAAAGGGAGGGAGGAAGAGACAACAGTCACGAAGTCGAATTTAAAACTCACGTTTACGTGAACGGCTCTTCCGCAATTATAAACGGGCAGCAGTGCACAGGATTCTCAGTCGTAAAAATGACCCCGGACCAAACAGGCTTTAGAACAGACGCCAATTAAATTAGAAGGCAGTAAAGGAGCTCAAATTGCAGAACTAAGTGCAATCGCCTACGTAGTCATGCATCCAGAAGACTACCCGAAGCCTGTCCAAATTTATTCCAACAGCAGTTACACATGTAATAGTCTGACTGATTTCCTGCCCATCTGGCAAGCTAGAGGTTTCACTTCCACAGATGGAAAACCGCTAGCTACAGCCCCACTTTTGAAATTAATTTTTGATACAGCCACCTCAAAGCAAGGTCTGTAAGTCATAACCAAAGTCAAAACGCATACTAAGACTACCCCCTTCGGAAACCGAATGGCGGATGAACTAGCAAAAGAAGCGGCCCGTATAGGTTTCCTATGGGACCCCTTGGAAAACGTAAAAACCGCACCAATGGCATCAGTTGCTGTTACCCACCCTATACTGGACTTGGCAGCCAGTCAGGCTACAGACTTAAAAACATACAATTAGGAAACCCATGTCCCAAACCATACCTAGGACAAAATTTACAGCTCCACGACGGAGTAATACTTAAAGACGGCAAATATGTAGTCCCGGTGTCAGAAAGGGGAGAATTAATTTACCAATGCCACGATATCAATGGGCATTAGGGAACAGATAGGTCCGCGACCAAATTGATGGAGCTATGCTGGTGGTCTGGGATACAGCAAAAAGTGGAAGGATGTGTCAAAAACTGTCTGATATGTGCTCACAATCCAACACAATACAAAACCAGGCAGAATTAGGACATACTAGACAGGGCAAGGGCCCTTGGACTCAACTTCAGATAGACTATGTAGGACCTTTATCCACCTATCCCAGTGGTAAGAAATACATCCTAGTAGTGGTGGACGTATTCTCCAAATGGATCGAAGCATTTCCAACTAACAATAATTCGGCCGCCACAACTGCAAAAATACTTATGGAAGAAGTGTTCTCTAGATGGGGATTGCCAGAAGGCATCGATTCTGACCAGGGAACACATTTCACGGGACAAGTTATGCAATTGGCAGGAGTAAAACAGA
The DNA here is from genome assembly GCF_044704955.1 of Pristiophorus japonicus. NCBI lineage: Eukaryota > Metazoa > Chordata > Chondrichthyes > Pristiophoridae > Pristiophorus > Pristiophorus japonicus. The sequence continues at coordinate 19,080,737 of NC_091978.1, read as the reverse complement.
AATTCCATATCGCCCGGAATCAAGCGGCGTGGTAGAGCGTATGAATCGGACATCAAAAACAATGTTATGCAAATTAGTACAGCAGAACGACACGTCCTGGAATAAGGTCCTCCCTTATGTATTAATGGCCATCCGAAACACAGTGGAGCCTCTACAGGCTATTCACCCGACGAGCTAATGACTGGAAGAGTCATGAGAGGTGTCCAAGCCTTCATGAGATTAGATTTGAAAGAGATCTAGAATAACTTCCCTGTCCTCAGAGAAATACATGTCAAACTTGATGGGAAGGTACACCCATAGGAACTTAAAATCGGAGACCAAGTAATGGTAAAAATCCAGAAGGAAGGAACTTTCCTTGCCCCTAAATATGCTGGACCATTTAGTATAATGGAAAAGGCTAGCATCTCATTGTTCAAGGTCATGGATGGCCAAGGGAAGTATAAGTGGCACCACCTTAACCAACTAAAGCCCTTTGGGAAAATAAAAAGCCACATGTACCACGTCTTGTTAGATTCAGAAGAGACAAGGCTCGCCCCACCCGACCCAGCAGCTAATCCGATCCCTGCCCGAGGTATAATACCCGTCTTACCGTGTATCCAAAATTTAGAGGCCGCAAGTAGTTCAGAGGAAGCCACCAAAGAAGAAGGTAATGATTCAGAAGATGACCAGGTATCCGCCCCATGGATACCTGACAAAGCCCGTACCCCTCATGATGAGACGGCACCAAGTCCAACAAACGGTTTTGTCATGTATTCAACCAGCATTGTAACCCATGTATAATCTGACCTAAGTTGTACACTGTGAGAACAATGACCACAAGGTGGGAGACACTCCTAATATGGACCTTCAGGTACAAAAGGGGAAGCTCCACCTACTTTCATCACTTGAGTGCAAAGGAATAAAGGACAGGTCACAGACTGACCTTCTCTCAAGCATGGGCCTCGTGTGCATTTATACTGTATAGAAAGGACGTATCAATGGCGATGAGAAACTGGGATTTAAACCACACGAGCATGGTCACGCGCAGAACAGACGAGAGGTACTGTGTTAAGGAATGGTTGGGACAGAGATTCAACATTGTTAAAGCAGCACACAGTTCTCCAGGCAGACAAGGGCAATTGGGCATGCCCCAACATGTAGTCGAACCCAGAGGAGGAGTTCGACAGAGACAATGGCAAGTTGAACGGCGATTCACACCATTGCAAGAGACAATGCGGCCAGTAATGGGGCCATTCAAGGACAGTCACAGGGGCAGTCAGGGATGATCGACTGGCAAGGGACCTTTTGTTTCCAACAACAGCTCATGTTGGAGGCGAGGAGGCACACACTCAGCTGGAGTTTGCAGAGATGAGCAAAATAGCTGCAGAAATTGCAGAAATGAACGCTGGGGGAAATCGCTGGAAGCTGAAGTTCAGCGAGTTCATGTGGAGCACGTATACAGTTCATACACCAGGACGCCACCGATAATGATGAAAGTGCTCCTCAATGGCATCCCAGTATCAATGGAGCTAGACACGGGGGCCAACCAGTCCCTGATGGGTATCAAACAGTTTGAAAAGTTGTGGGCGTCCAAGGCCAGGAGGCCAAAATTATCGCCGATTGATGCACAGCTACGGACTTACACAAAGCAGATCATTCCGGTGCTTGGCAGTGCCACTGCAGTCATGACCCACAAAGATTCGGAGAACAGGTTGCCACTCTGGGTTGTCCCGGGGGACGGTCCCGCACTACTGGGGAGGAGTTGGCTTGCTGTCATGAACTGGAAATGGGGCGATGTCAATGCAATTTCCTCTGTGGAGCGAGTATCATGCTCACAGATCCTGGACAAATTTGACTCATTATTTCAACCCGGCATCGGCACTTTCTTGGGGGCCAAGGTAGTGATTCACATAAACTCGGACGCCAGGCCATTACACCACAAGGCCAGAGCGATGCCGTACATGATGCGGGAAAAGATAGAAGGCGAATTGGACCACCTGCTGAGAGAAGGCATCATCTCGCCAGTCAAATTCAGTGACTGGGCGAGCCCGATCGTGCTGGTGCTCAAGGCGGATGGGTCGGTCAGGATATGTGGTGATTACAAGGCCACCATCAATCGGGTGTCACTCCAAAACCAGTAACTGCTACCGAGAGTGGAGGACCTCTTTGCGACGCTATCCGGTGGCAAACTTTTTTCAAAATTGGACCTGACCTCAGCTTACATGACCCAGGAGCTGGCGAGTGAGTCGAAGAAGCTGACCACCATCACGACACACAAGGGGTTGTTTGAGTACACAGATGTCCTTTTGGGATTCGCTCGGCCGCCGCGATCTTCCAACGAAATATGGAAAGCCTCCTCAAGTCGATTCCAGGGACGGTGGTTTTTCAGGACGACATCCTCATCACGGGTTACGATACTGAAGAACACCTCCACAACCTGGAGGAGATGCTACGCAAACTGGACCGGGTAGGGCTGCGACTGAAAAAGACGAAGTGCGTCTTCCTAGCTCGAGATCGAATTCCTGGGGATGAGGGTAGCAGCAGACGGGATCAGTCCAAGACGGAAGCGATCCAGAGAGCACCCAGACCCCGTAACACGACGGAGCTGCGTTTGTTCCTGGGGCTCCTGAACTATTTTGGTAACTTTCTTCTCAAATTGAGCACGTTGCTAGAGCCACTACATGTGCTCCTACGTAAAGGTCACGAATGGGTCTGGGGGGACAGCCAGGAAAGGTCTTTTAATAGAGCACGCAATTTGTTATGTTCCAACACTCTGTGAACACTATACGACCCATGTAAGAAACTTGTGTTAACGTGCGATGCGTCGTCCTATGGGGTCGGGTGTGTGTTGCAGCATGTCAATGTCAAGGGTCAGTTACAGCCGGTAGCTTATGCCTCCAGGAGTCTGTCCCAGGCAGAAAGGGGTTATGGGATGGTAGAAAATGCACCAGTACCTGTGTGGCAGGAAATTTGAGCTGGAGACAGATCACAAACCCCTAACGTCCCTTTTGGCCGACAACAAGGCCATAAATGCAACCGCATCGGCCCGCATACAGAGGTGGGTACTCACGTTAGCCGCCTATGACTATATATTTCGGCACAGACCGGGCACCGAAAACTGCGCCGATGCACTCAGCAGGCTCCAACTAGCCACCACTGAAGGGGCTACTGAGCATGCTGCTGAGATGGTCATGGCTGTTGAAGCTTTCGGAAGCGAAGGCTCACCTGTGACAGCCCGTCAGATTAAAGTCTGGACAAATAGAGACCCGCTATTGTCTCTAGTCAAGAAATGTGTCCTGAATGGGGACTGGGCAGCCACGTGCAGGGCATGCCCTGAGGAACTTAAACCATTTCACAGACGCAGGGATGAACTCTCGATTCAGGCCGATTGCCTACTGTGGGGAAACCGAGTAGTCATGCCCCAGATGGGCAGAGAGGTGTTCATCAGAGAACTCCACAATGAGCACCCGTGCATTGTCATGATGAAGGCAATTGCCAGGTCACACATTTGGTGGCCAGAGATAGACGCAGATCTGGAACTTTGTGTTCGGAGGTGCAACACGTGTGCCCAGCTGGGCAATGCACCCAGGGAAGCCCCCCTTAGCCCCTGGCCATGGCCCGCCAAGCCTTGGTCACGCATCCATGTGGACTACGCAGGTCCTTTCATGGGAAAAATGTATTTGGTTGTAGTAGAAGCCTACTCCAAATTGATCGAGTGTGACATTTTAAATTCAAGCACATCCTCTGCCGCGGTAGAAAGTCTACCGGCAATGTTCGCCGCCCACGGTCTACCGGACGTCTTGGTCAGCGACAATGGCCCGTGCTTCACAAACACTGAATTCCAGGACTTCATGGCAGGCAATGGAATTAACCATGTCAGAACAATTCACTAAATATATTCAAAAAGGAGTTAGATGAAGTCCTTACTACTAGGGGGATCAAGGGGTATGGCGAGAAAGCAGGAATGGGGTACTGATGTTGCATATTCAGCCGGAACTCATTGAATGGCGGTGCAGGCTAGAAGGGCCGAATGGCCTACTCCTGCACCTATTTTCTATGTTTCTATATTTAGAACGGCACCGTTCAAGCCGGCCTCAAACTGCCAGGCAGAACGAGCAGTGCAGATCATCAAACAGGGGATGCTCCAAGGCGGTTCCCTACAAAGACGCTTATCACGCCTCCTGTTAGCATATAGATCCCGACCACACTCGCTCACCCGCAGAGCTGCTAATGAAAAGGATGCTCAAAACCCGGCTATCCCTTATACACCCCACCATGAAAGAAATTGTCGAGAGCAGGCGCCAGCCACAATATGACTACCATGACAGGAATGCGAGGGCGCGATGTATTGATGTAAATGATCCTGTTTTTGTCCTCAACTACGCTGCAGGGCCCAAATGGCTCGCAGGCACTGTGATTGCCAAAGAGGGAAATAGGATTCTGGTAGTTAAACTTACCAATGGACAAATCTGCCGCAAATGCGTGGATCAAACAAAAAGCAACCCCATAGAAGAAGCAGAGGAAGAACACGATGTAGAGTTCACTCCATCACAGGTGACCGAACACCGGAACCAAAGGGAGGAGAGCCCAATCACTGTGGGCAGTCTGGATAGGCCTGAGGCACCGCAAACAGCAGACACTCAGGCCAGCGCCCAACAACCGGAGCCCCAACTCAGGCGCTCTACAAGAAAGCGTAAACCACCAGAGGGACTCAACCTGTGATCCCAATAAGACTTTGGGGGGGAGGTGATGTCATGTATTCAACCAGCATTGTAACCCATGTATAATCTGACCGATTACAATGAGAACAATGACCACTAACCTGGACCTTCAGGTACAAAAGGGGAAGCTCCACCCACCTTCATCACTTGAGTGCTAAGGAATAAAGGACAGGTCACAGACTGACCTTCCCTCAAGCATGGGCCTCGTGTGCATTTATACTGTATAGTAAGGACCTATTAGGTTTGTCACGGAGTTTCGAAGCTATGAGTCTCACACCTCGAGTCACCCCCTTGGCCAGGAGAAGGAAGCGAGGATAACGGTTCCCAGAGAGAGAAAGGAACACAGTCGCGTGGACTAGAGACCATCTGGCTCTGCCCCGGGTTCGAGGAGATTGAGAAGACCTACTCCATAAGGAGAGTGACTGATGTTGTGTTTTATTATCTTACAGGGTGGAACCAGCACATTTTCAGGACCTATCTAACAAATAGAGTAATCAGCTGAAATATGGACTAATGATTTTGTGTTTTGTGTGTTTGTTTATTATGGTAATTTGTATTGTAATATATCATTGTGTAAGTGGGAGTCAGGAGTCAGAGGGAGGAGACGGAGAATCCCTTACGAGATAGTAGAAGTAGCAATGAGGGGGTAACTGTTATACTCATAATAAAGTAATGTAACGGAGTACTGTTGACATGAGTAAGTGTGACCTTAGCTCCTTTATTTAAACACGAGTGTTGGTACAGCATGGGAAGCCTGCTTATATACAGTGCTCCCAAGAGATGCTGTGATCCCTTGGGACTCCAACAGGTATGCCCTCTGGTGGCGGTATGATACAGGTTACCTAGGGTTGCATACAAAACATTACACCCCCCTAAAGTCAATAGTACACTTATTTACAGGGTGAGATGATCTGGGGCTTTTCGCTCCCGGGTCGATCGTCTCGGTATAAATGCAGGTGAGGGTGAGTTGGTTGGTTCTTTGCTGTTTGCTGGCCTTGCCGGGTTGCTGGGGATGGTGCATTCAGCTTCGTGGTCAGCCGTGATGTCGGTTCCCACTTGTGTGTGTGTTGGAGAGTCGAAGTTGGTGGTGTCCTCTTCGGGTTTGTGAATCACTTGGTCCAAATGTTTTCTGCAAGTTAGTCCATTAGCAAGTTTGACCTGAAACATCCTACTCCCTTCTTTGGCTATGACGGTGCCAGCAAGCCATTTGGAACCATTTGAGTTGAGTACAAATACAGGGTCATTAACTTCAATATCACGGGACAAGTTTGCTTTGTCGATGTCGCCAGCCCTCGACGTGATCATGGAGATCAGGGTGGACAAGAGAGAGCCTTGTTTTGAGCTCCCTTTTCATGAGCAGCTCGGCTGGGGGAACCCCTGTGAGCAAGTGGGGTCTGGTACGATAGCTGAGCAGGACTTGGAACAAGCAGGTCTGCAGGGAGCCTTACGACTAATTAGCAATCTTGTTGTGCGAGGCCCCTTGGAGAAGAGTGACCATAGAATTCTTTATTAAGATGGAGAGTGACACAGTTAATTCAGAGACTAGGATCCTGAACTTAAGGAAAGGTAACTTCGATGGTATGAGATGTGAATTGGCTAGAATAGACTGGCGAGTGATACTTAAAGGGTTGACGGTGGATAGGCAATGGCAAACATTTAAAGATCACATGGATGAACTTCAACAATTGTACATCCCTGTCTGGAATAAAAATAAAATGGGGAAGGTGGCTCAACCGTCGCGAACAAGGGAAATTAAGGATAGTGTTAAATTAAAGGAAGAGGCATATAAATTGGCCAGAAAAAGCAGCAAACCTGAGAACTGGGAGAATTTTGCAATACAGCAGAGGAGGACAAAGGGTTTAATCAGGAGGGGGGAAATAGAGTATGAGAGGAAGCTTGCTGGGAACATAAAAACTAACTGCAAAAGCTTCCACAGATATGTGAAAAGAAAAAGATTAGTGAAAACAAACGTAGGTCCCTTGCAGTCAGATTCAGGTGAATTTATAATGGGGAACAAAGAAATGGCAGACCAGTTAAACAAGTACTTTGGTTCTGTCTTCACGAAGGAAGACACAAATAAACTTCCGGAAATACTAGGGGAGCGATGGTCTAGTGAGAAGGAGGAACTGAAGGAAATCCTTATTCGGCGGAAACTGGTATTAGGGAAATTGATAGGATTGAAGGCTGATAAATCCCCGGGGCCTAATAATCTGCATCCCAGGGTATTTAAGGACGTAGTCCTAGAAATAGTGGAATCATTGGTGATCATTTTCCAACAATCTATCGATTCTAGATCGGTTCCTATGGACTGGAGGATAGCTAATGTAACACCACTTTTTAAGAAAGGAGTGAAGAAAGAAAACGGGTAATTATAGACCAGTTAGCCTGACATCAGTAGTGGGGAAAATGTTGGAATCAATTATTGTAGATGAAATAGCAGCACATTTGGAAAGCAGTGATGGGATCAGCCCAGGTCAGCATGGATTTATGAAAGGGAAATCCTACTTGACAAATCGTCTAGAATTTTTTGAGGATGTAACTGGTAGAGTGGACAAGGGAAAACCAGTGGATGTGGTGTATTTGGACTTTCAAAAGGCTTTGACAAGGTCCCACACAAGAGATTGGTGTGCAAAATTAAAGCACATGGTATTGGGGGTAATGCAGAAGATTCTTCTCACAGGGCTGGAAAGTTGCTTCCACTGGTGTTATGACGCGTGATGTGTCAGCTATGGATTGGAGTTTGTCATGTCGATGCTGTAACAGTATCCCCGAGAGGCTGTCTCTAAATAAAACATAGAAACATAGAAACTAGGTGCAGGAATAGGCCATTCGGCCCTTCGAGCCTGCACCGCCATTCAATAAGATCATGGCTGATCATTCACCTCAGTACCCCTTTCCTGCTTTCTCTCCATACCCCTTGATCCCTTTAGCTGTAAGGGTCATATCTAACTCCCTCTTGAATATATCCAGCAAATTGGCATGAACGACTCTCTGCAGTAGAGAATTCCACAGGTGAACAACTCTCTGAATGAAGACATTTCTCCTCATTCTAAATGGCTTACCACTTATCCTTTGACAGTGACCCCTGGTTCTGGACTTCCCCAACATTGGGAACATTCTTCCTGCATCCAACCTGTCAAGTCCCATCAGAATTTTATATGTTTCTATGAGATCCTCTCTCATCCTTCTAAACTCCAGTGAATATAGGCACAGTCGATCCAGTCTCTCCTCATATGTCAGTCCTGCCATATGGGTAGGGACGGGTTAGCTTTAAGTAGGGAAGGGGAGATTACAAGGGCCTGTTTAAGTACTTGGAACGCGTGCTGTGCTGGGTCACGCCACGTCCACTGAATTCCCTTTTTGAGCAGTTGTTGTAGGGGTTTTGCTACCAGAGAGTACAGCAAAATTCTAAAGGGGCAAGGTGTGTTAAAAAGACAAGCCTGAAGGCTCTGTGCCTCAGTGCGAGGAGTATTCGGAATAAGGTGGACGAATTAACTGCGCAGATAGCAGTTCATGGATACGATGTAATTGGCATCACAGAGACATGGCTCCAGGGCGACCAAGGCTGGGAACTCAACATCCAGGGGTATTCAGCATTTAGGAAGGATAGGCAGAAAGGAAAAGGAGGCGGGGTAGCGTTGCTGGTCAAAGAAGAAATTAATCCAATAGTAAGGAAGGACATTGGCTTAGATGATGTGGAATCGGTATGGGTAGAGCTGCGGAATACCAAAGGGCAGAAAACGCTGGTGGGAGCTGTGTACAGGCCACCAAACAATAGTAGTGAGGTTGGGGAAAGCATGAAACAAGAAATAAGGGATGTGTGCAATAAAGGTACAGCAGTTATCATGGGCGACTTTAATTTACATATAGATTGGGTTAACCAAACTGGTAGCAATGCGGTAGCGGAGGATTTCCTGGAGTGTATTAGGGGTGGTTTTCTTGACCAATATGTCAAGGAACCGACTAGAGAGCTGGTCATCCTCGACTGGGTGATGTATAATGAGAAGGGACTAATTAGCAATCTTGTTGTGCGAGGCCCCTTGGGGAAGAGTGACCATAATATGGTAGAATTCTTCATTAAAATTGAGAGTGACACAGTTAATTAAGAAACTAGGGTCCTAAACTTAAGGAAAGCTAACTTCGATGACATGAGGCATGAATTGGCTAGAATAGACTGGCAAATGATACTTAAATGGTTGACGGTGGATAGGCAATGGCAAACATTTATAGATCACATGGAAGAATTTCAACAGTTGTACATCCCTGTCTGGAGTAAAAATAAAACAGGGAAGGTGGCTCAACCATGGCTAACAAGGGAAATTAAGGATAGTGTTAGATCCAAGGAAGAGGCATATAAATTGGCCAGAAAAAGTAGCAAACTTGAGGACTGGGAGAAATTTAGAATTCAGCAGAGGAGGACAAAGGGTTTAATTAAGAAGGAGAAAATATAGTCTGAGAGGAAGCTTGCCGGGAACATAAAAACTGACTGCAAAAGCTTCGACAGATATGTGAAGAGAAAAAGATTAGTGAAAACAAACGTAGGTCCCTTGCAGTCGGACTCAGGTGAATTAATAATGAGGAACAAAGAAATGGCAGACCAATTGAACAAATACTTTGGTTCTGTCTTCACGAAGGAAGACACAAATGACCTTCCGGATGTACTAGGGGACCGAGGGTCGAGTGAAAAGGAGGAATTGAAGGATATCCTTATTCAGCGGGAAATTGTGTTGGGGAAATTGATGGGATTGAAGGCCGATAAATCCCCCGGGCCTGATTGTCTGCATCCCAGAGTACTTAAGGAGGTGGCCTTAGAAATAGTGGATGCATTGGTGATCATTTTCCAACAGTCTATCGACTCTGGATCAGTTCCTATGGACTGTAGGGTAGCTAATGTAACAGCACTTTTTAAAAAAGGAGGGAGAGAGAAAACAGGTCATTATAGATCGGTTAGCCTGACATCAGTAGTGGGGAAAATGTTGGAATCTATTATTAAAGATGAAATAGCAGCGCATTTGGAAAGCGGTGACAGGATCGGTCCAAGTCAGCATGGATTTATGAAAGGGAAATCATGCTTGACCAATCTTCTAGAATTTTTTGAGGATGTAACTAGTAGAGTGGACAAGGGAGAATCAGTGGATGTGGTGTATTTGGACTTTCAAAAGGCCTTTGACAAGGTCCCACATAAGAGATTGGTGTACAAGATCAAGGCACATGGTATTGGGGGTAATGTACTGGCGTGGATAGAGAATTGGTTGGCAGGCAGGAAGCAGAGAGTTGGGATAAACGGGTCCTTTTCGGAATGGGAGGCAGTGACTAGTGGAGTACCGCAGGGCTCAGTGCTGGGACCCCAGCTCTTCACAATATACATTAATGATTTGGATGAAGGAATTGAGTGTAATATCTCTAAGTTTGCAGATGACACTAAACTGGGTGGCGGTGTGAGCTGTGAGGAGGATGCTAAGAGGCTGCAGGATGATTTGGACAGGTTAAGTGAGTGGGCAAATGCATGGCAGATGCAGTATAATGTGGATAAATGTGAGGTTATCCACTTTGGTGGCAAAAACACGAAGGCAGAATATTATCTGAATGGCAGCAGATTAGCGAAAGGGGAGGTGCAACGAGACCTGGGTGTCATGGTTCATCAGTCATTGAAAGTTGGCATGCAGGAACAGCAGACAGTGAAGAAGGCAAATGGCATGTTGGCCTTCATAGCGAGGGGATTTGAGTATAGGAGCAGGGAGGTCTTACTGCAATTGTACAGGGCCTTGGTGAGGCCTCACCTGGAATATTGTGATCAGTTTTGGTCTCCTAATCTGAGGAAGGACGTTCTTGCTATTGAGGGAGTGCAGCGAAGGTTCACCAGACTGATTCCAGGGATGGTTGGACTGACATATGAGGAGAGCCTGGATCAATTGGGTCTTTGAGTTTAGAAGGGTGAGAGGGGATCTCCTAGAAATGTATAAGATTCTGACCGGACGGGACAGGTTACATAAGAATTAGGAACAGGAGTAGGCCATCTAGCCCCTCGAGCCTGCTTCGCCATTCAACAAGGTCGTGGCTGATCTGGCCGTGGACTCAGCTCCACTTACCCGCCCGCTCCCCATAACACTTAATTCCCTTATTAGTTAAAAATCTATCTATCTGTGACTTGAATACATTCAATGAGCTAGCCTCAACTGCTTCCTTGGGCACAGAATTCCACAGATTCACAACCCTCTGGGAGAAGAAATTCGTTCTCAACTCGGTTTTAAATTGGCTCCCCCGTATTTTGAGGCTGTGCCCCCTAGTTCTAGTCTCCCCGACCAGTGGAAACAACCTCTCTGCCTCTATCTTGTCTATCCCTTTCATTATTTTAAATGTTTCTTTCAGATCACCCCTCATCCTTCTGAACTCCAACGAGTAAAGACCCAGTCTACTCAATCTATCATCATAAGGTAACCCCCTCATCTCCGGAATCAGCCTAGTGAATCGTCTCTGTACCCCCTCCAAAGCTAGTATATCCTTCCTTAAGTAAGGTGACCAAAACTGCATGCAGTACTCCAGGTGCAGCCTCACCAATACCCTATACAGTTGCAGAAGGACCTCCCTGCTTTTGTACTCCATCCCTCTCGCAATGAAGGCCAACATTCCATTCACCTTCCTGATTACCTGCTGCACCTGCAAACTAACTTTTTGGGATTCACGCACAAGGATCCCCAGGTCCCTCTGCACCGCAGCATGTTGTAATTTCAACCCATTCAAATAATATTCCCTTTTACTGTTTTTTTTTCCCAAGGTGGATGACCTCACACTTTCCGACATTGTATTCCATCTGCCAAACCTTAGCCCATTCGCTTAATCTATCTTAAATCTCTTTGCAGCCTTTCTGTGTCCTCTACACAACCCGCTTTCCCACTAATCTTTGTGTCATCTGCAAATTTTGTTACACTACACTCTGTCCCCTCTTCCAGGTCATCTATGTATATTGTAAACAGCTGTGGTCCCAGCACCGATCCATGTGGCATACCACTAACCACCGATTTCCAACCCGAAAAGGACCCATTTATCCTGACTCTCTGCTTTCTGTTAGCCAGCCAATTCTCTATCCATGCTAATACATTTCCTCTGACACCGTGTACCTTTATCTTCTGCAGTAACCTTTTGTGTGGCACCTTATCGAATGCCTTTTGAAAATCTAAATACACCACATTCATCGGTACACCCTATCCACCATGCTCGTTATATCCTCAAAGAATTCCAGTAAATTTGTTAAACATGATTTCCCCTTCATGAATCCATGCTGCGTCTGCTTGATTGCACTATTCCTATCTAGATGTCCCACTATTTCTTCCTTAATGATAGTTTCAAGCATTTTCCCCACTACAGATGTTAAACTAACCGGCATATAGTTACCTGCCTTTTGTCTGCCCCCTTTTTTAAACAGAGGCATTACATTTGCTGCTTTCCAATCCGCTGGTACCTCCCCAGCGTCTAGAGAATTTTGGTAGATTATAACGAATGCATCTGCTATAACTTCCGCCATCTCTTTTAATACCCTGGGATGCAATTCATCAGGACCAGGGGACTTGTCTACCTTCAGTCCCATTAGCCTGTCCAACACTACCCCCCTAGTGATACTGATTGTCTCAAGGTCCTCCCTTCCCACATTCCTGTGACCAACAATTTTTGGCATGGTTTTTGTGACTTCCACTGTGAAGACCGAAGCAAAATAATTGTTTAAGGTCTCAGCCATTTCCACATTTCCCATTATTAAATCCCCCTTCTCTTCTTCTAAGGGACCAAAATTTACTTTCGTCACTCTTTTCCGTTTTATATATCTGTAAAAGCTTTTACTATCCGTTTTTATGTTTTGCGCAAATTTACCTTCGTAATCTATCTTTCCTTTATTTATTGCTTTCTTTATTTGCTGTTAGATGCGGGAAGAATATTTCTGATGTTGGGGAAGTCCAGAACCAGGGGACATAGGGGGACATAGTCTTAGGATAAGGGGTAGGCCATTTAGGACTGAGATGAGGAGAAACTTCTTCACTCAGAGAGTTGTTAACCTGTGGAATTCCCTGCCGCAAAGAGTCGTTGATGCCAGTTCATTGGATATATTCAAGAGGACGTTAGATATGGCCCTTACGGCTAAAGGGATCAAGGGGTGTGGAGAGAAAGCGGGAAAGGGGTACTGAGCTGAATGATCAGCCATGATCATATTGAATGGTGGTGCAGGCTCGAAGGGCCGAATGGCCTACTCCTGCACCTATTTTCTATGTTTCTATGTGGTTGCTGCAGTAAGGAACAGAGTGAACGTTTATCTGTCCGGAAGGGGAGGCTTGAGGCCGTCTCCTTCCGCAAGCCGTGGGTGACGGTCATTCCGAGGTATTCCACTGAGGACTTTCCTATCTGAGCTTTCTTTGGGTTTAACTTAATTCCAATATTGAAGCAGGCGCACAGCAACTCGTCTAATAACTTGGTGTGTTGTTCCAGTGTGTCTGTTTGTAAAAGTGTGTCATCTACGTAGAGCATAAGGCAGAGGGCTGCGAAAAACTCTTAAAGGTGTGGGTTAAGATGTTGGAGAAAATTGAAGGGCTGTTATGAAAGCTTTGAGGCAATTGGGTCCAGGTTTTCTGTTGGTCCCCGTGGGTGAAAGCAAACTTATATTGACATTCCTTCGCCAAGGGGATGGACCAAAATCCATTACTAATGTCCAATATTGAAAAAAACTTCGCAACGGGGATAACTGGGTAATGACATCAGGCGCGGTTGCCACGGTGACTACAGATGGCAGGGTCGTCCTGTTAAGGGCTCTATAATCTATAGTAATTCGCCACGACTTAGCTGGTTTTTGTCCCGGCCAGACAGGAAAATTATTAACAGACGCAAGGGGTCGTAGGATTCCTTGTTCTAACTTCCTTGTATAATACCGTCTACATCACCCTGGGCAGCTGCCGGGATCCTATACTGTCGTTGAGGGGACGAGTCGGGTCCCGTAACTAGGACTTCAGTATTCATTTTACCGCACTCATGTTTATGGGTAGCAAAAGCATGCACGTTCTGAATTAGAATTTCCTGTAGTTCGGGGGAGGGGGTCATCTCTGAAGGGTTAAAAGTGAAAGTTTTCATGCAACACACCCGCATATCATAGGTTCCAGTGGATATCTCAAATTGCTGCATTAAGTTTGACGTTTTCTATATACATTTATTGGTCGGGTCATAGGCTCAATTATAAATTCTCAAAAAATCAATTCCTGTAATATCTGTCTCTCCCATGACAGGTGGATTAGATAGGCATGAATGTTGAAAGAAATAGTGTCCCAATCATATCTCTAACGGCTTAGTGAATGTTGCCATTATTATAGCCAGTAAAACCACTAAGTAAGACTTTGTGGTCACTCATTTCGTCGTGTGTGAATTGGTGTTTACTGCTGAGGCAGGTTCTAGATCCTCCCATGTCCCATAAAAATGTGGTATTGCGACCTCCTACGGTACCTAAAACAGTCGGGCGTCTATGGTTATCATACTCGACCTCACACACGACTTCCGAGGTTGGACCCCGTCAATAGTTATAATCTTGTTCGTGGTGCGGATTCATTCTACCCGTTCCTCCCCTGTGATTAGAGCGGGGGGTGGTCCTGGGCTTGCAACACTGACTCTGCCAGTGTCTGGTTTGCACAGTTGGACCGGGGTTTTCGGGGCCGGGATTACGTGGTCCTTCTACTTTCCATTGTTCCTGACCGTGCCCATGTCTGGGGCTGTCTGATATTCATGCACTTGTCCCTTTTGGACTGTGGGTTTGGGGTTTTCCTGGTACTCTCTCCATGTACTAATCATATGCGCCTAATGATCCGTGCTTCTGTGTGGGTCTCATCGGAGGCTTTACCGATGTTTTACCATGAGCATTGGCGTGAGAACATAAGGTTTTCCGCCATTGTGAACTTAGGGCGCCTGCCAAAGCTGTTCTATCTAAACCTGCCCCAAAGATGGTTTTAAATACAACTCACAATCTTCCTGCAGAGGCGATAGGATGTTCCTGGTCTCCCTGTTTAAATTGGGCCATTACGTCTACTGGGTTTTTTCTGTCTATTCCAGCGGCTGCCTCCACGGCTACCCCACATGTCAGTTAGGGTGCCTGCGCCTCACTGTTGTTCTCAGGGCAGAGCTCCGAAAATAATGGGCCCCATACATGAGGGTATAAATTTAACTGTCTCTACTTTATCTCAACCACCTGTTACTGTGGTCTGGTCTACAGCTGCTCTCCATAAGTGGTAGTTCTTCCCGTCGAACGGGGTCACTTCCTTAGCTAAATCCTTCAACTGGATTATGGAGAAGGGGGTAACGTATGTGGAGGGTGCATTGGCATCTGCTCCAGGAGTACACATAGTAGTTACGGAGTGCATGGGGATAGGATCGCTCCTTGGGGGTCCTGAGTATGGGGATGGGTCATGGCCAGGTGCCTGTGGGGGTGGACGATACTCCCAGCGGTCTGTATCTGAGCTACAATCACTGCCATAGGGGTAACATTCAAATGCCTCTCCCTGGTCTTCCCGATTTTGTTGGAGCACTTGAGGGCTGTCTTCCCCAAAAGCATGCATAACACACTTTTGCACGATCAATTGGCTTTCTAATTCTTTGATAGTTTTCTTGCACTGAGTATGGTCTGCTCTGTTTTCCCGATCAGTTATGTGAGCCGCTTGAAGGAACTTAAGACCGGCTGCTAATTCGCGACATTTGTTTTCTAAATCATCGACTTGGTTTTGAGCCTCTGTGCACTTTTGCCTCATTTTCTCCTCATTTTGCTTGCTATTATCTGCCATAGTCATACTAGAGGCCAGATGCAACGTATGGAGTTTTTTTATCGTTTTGGAGAGTCTCAATTTGATTGGCTTTCTCCGCCAATTTGAGCCTCAATTCCTTAATTTCGTCTGTCAATTTTCCTACGTCTTTCTGACATCCTGATTTTTCGTGCTCGCATTGGTTAGTAACGTTTTTTTGAGGTCTCTCTCTGCTTAAATAATTCTACATAACATGCTGCCATTAAGACACATTTAGACTCCCTCTTTTCTTTTTTAGTTTTGTCGAAGAATGAGTCTCCTCTGGGAAATCCGGGTGAGCTCATTGTTTCAAGCCATCACCTGACAATTTCGATCAGGGTCTGGTTAAACTGCTCTTCCCACGACTGGGCGGTTCCAGCTTTTTCTGCCATTTCTCCTATGTCGTTCCTATTTATTTAATTTAACTCAGAATCGTCCCATCTGGGTCACCACTGTTGCTCGAACGGCAATTTCGCTAGTCGTGTGACTAGTAGTTGCCTGCAATGGTTCTTGAGTTAAGTACCAAATGACACACTCGACAATGGTGGTACCGTTAATGTTCGTTTAATACAGAAGAAGTACAAGACTCACTTTATACTTTATAGTTACCCAATAGGTCCCTGGATGATCCATCCCGTCCTAGCTCTGTTCCGTCAAGCGTCTCTTCCCTGGTGCCTACTTCTGCCGAGTGTTGCTCCGAGGTTCTCGTTGTCTAGGTGGGGTTTCCTCTCCCGGTTTATACTATTCTATAATCAGGCCCATCTCCTTTGACTACACATTTGTCTGTGGCCTGGTGATTGGGTGATTCTCGTTACAATCTGTCCCATTGATTACATTTTGTCTGTACCCTGTTGATTAGCATATTCTGTCCCATTGATTACATTTTGTCTGTACCCTGTTGATTAGTATATTCCAGTTACTGGTGATGCTAAGGAAGCATGACTAATCAAATTTCAATTGGTAATTCATTTTATGTTCAAGGCACCTTAACCTTACTCTCGGGGGTCTTTCTATTTTATGTTGCCATAGCCTGCATACTTCCACAGGGAGAGCTTGGGGTGAGGGAGAGCTTGGGGGTGGGGTGAGGGAGAGCTTGGGGGGGGTGGGGAAGGGAGGGAGAGAGAGAGAGCTTGGGGAGGGAGGGAGAGAGAGAGCTTGGGGAGGGAGGGAGAGAGAGAGCTTGGGGATGGGGAGGGAGGGAGAGAGAGCACTTGGAGGGGGGAGAGGGCGAGAGAGATCTTTGGGGGGGTGGGGAGAGCTGGGGGGGAGGAGGAAGAGAGAGCTGGGGGGAGGAGGAAGGGAGAGAGCTGAGGGGAGGAGGAAGGGAGAGAGCTGGGGGGATGTGGGGGAGAAAGAGCTAGGGTGGGGGGAGAGAGAGCTTGTGGGTGGGCGGAGAGAGAGAAAGAGAGAGAGAGCTTGGGGGAGAGAGAGAGAGCTTGCGGCGGTGGGAGGATGAGAGAGAGCTGTGGCGGGGGGGGGATGAGAGAGCTGAGGAGCGGGGGGCGGAGGATGAGGGAGAGCTGGGGGGAGGGGGGAAGGAAGACAGAGAGCTTGGGGGTGGTGCAGAAAGAGAGAACTGGGGCGGGGGGGGAAGAGAGCGAGAGAGAGCTTTTGGGGGGAGGAATGGTGAGGGAGAGCTTGGAGGGGAGGTGAGGGAGAGCTTGGGGGTGGGGGGTGAGGGAGAGCTTGGGGGGGGCAGAGGGAGGGAGAGTGAGAGTTTTGGAGGGGCAAGGAAGAGGAGAGCTGGGGGGTGGGTGGGAGAAAGAGCTGGGGCGGGGAGAAAGAGCTGGGGGGCAAGGGAGTGAGAGAGAGCTTGGCGGGGGGGGGGGTGAGTGGAGGGAGAGAGAGAGCTTGGGGGTGTGGGGGCAGAGGGGAGAGAGCGAGCTTCGTGGGGGGGAGGAGAGAGAGAGAGCTTGGTTGGGGGGGAGGGGATGGAGAGAGAGAGCTTGGCGGGCGGCGGAGGGGAGGGAGAGAGAGAGCTTGGTGGGGGGCGGAGGGAGAGAGTGTCATGTATCTCACATTACTGTATGTAACTGTATCTTACCATGCTATACATGACTGTAACTGGATATGACCGAAAACAATAAGCATACCTTACCACCAGGGGTGCACTTGCAGGAGACACTCCATACCTGTCCCACTGAGGTATATAAAGAGAGGTCTCAGACAAGTGCAGTACTGGAGTTAAAGGTGCAGGTCCTGAATGACCTTGACTTCAGCATGTGTCTCGTGTAAGTCAGTACATCAGAGTCAGGACTTAACAGTGGCGACGAGTTACGGGATCACAGAATAGCTACCAATAGCTCAGATGAGAAATACAATGCTGGAGACAATTGGGATAACTTTATAGAAAGGCTCCAGCAAAGCTTTGTGACCAAAGACTGGCTGGGCGACGATAAGGCAGACAAGAGAAGAGCCCATCTCTTGACGAGCTGTGGCTCGAAAACATACGCTTTAATGAAAGACCTGCCGGCACCCGAGAAACCAGCAAGCAAGTCATTTGAGGAGTTGAGCACACTGGTGAGAGACCACCCGAAGCCAGCGAGTAGCCTACACATGGCTAGACACAGGTTCTACAACTACAGACGCTGTGTGGGCCAAAGCATACCCGACTTCGTGGCGGAACTTCGGAGGCTGGCTAGTTCATGTGAGTTCCCCGATGAACTAAGGAGAGAAGTACTGAGAGACTTTTTTATTGAAGGAATAGGCCACGCAGGCCTATTCCGAAAGCTTATAGAGACTAAGAACTTGACTCTAGAGGCAGCAGCACTGGTCGCACGGATGTTCTTGGCAGGCGAAGAAGAAACGAAGCTGATCTATACTTCGGGTACGACAACCAACGAGGCATCGGAACAAGGAGTTCACATTGTGAAACAAACCGCTACCCCCACACACAGACAAAGGCAGGAGAGCAGGCCTTCAACAGCAGACAGTGGCGCCAGAAGCCATCAAAATCAAGGGCCACATGAACGGCCGATCACACCTAATCAACCCACAATGCGAGCAATCAACAACAGATTGAGAGAAGCTCAAGGGAGATCAGCCAGACGTAACTCATCCTTCGGAAACAATGGGAACGGTCTGTGTTGGAGATGTGGGGGAAGGCACTCAACAAGGGTGTGTCGATTTCAGCATGCCGTTTGAAAGGGAAGATAGATTACGAAGGTAAACTTGCGCAAAACATAAAAACAGATAGTAAAAGCTTTTACAGATATATAAAACGGAAAAGAGTGACTAAAGTAAATGTTGGTCCCTTAGAAGATGAGAAGGGAGATTTAATAATGGGAGATGTGGAAATGGCTGAGACCTTAAACAATTATTTTGCTTCCGTCTTCACAGTGGAAGACACAAAAACCATGCCAGAATTTGCAGGCTACAGGAATGTGGGAAGGGAGAACCTTGAGACAATCACTATCACTAGGGGGGTAGTGCTGGACAGGCTAATGGGACTGAAGGTAGACAAGTCCCCTGGTCCTGATGAAATGCATCCCAGGGTATTAAAAGAGATGGCGGAAGTTATAGCAGATGCATTCGTTATAATCTACCAAAATTCTCTGGACTCTGGGGAGGTACCAGCGGATTGGAAAGCAGCTAATGTAACGCCTCTGTTTAAAAAAGGTGGCAGGCGACTATAGGCCGGTTAGTTTAACATCTGTAGTGGGGAATATGCTTGAAACTATCATTAAGGAAGAAATAGCGGGACATCTAGATAGGAATAGTACAATCAAGCAGACGCAGCATGGATTAATGAAAGGGAAATCATGTTTAACTAACTTACTGGTGTTAGCGTTAGTGTTTTCTTAGAAGAATCACTCAACACTCAGGGTCGGTTCCAATGCTGAAGCAGCTTTTATTACGCTCAGCGGGAAGGAAAAACTCAGGACCGTATCCAGGTTTCTCTTCACAGAACAAAGGATTACATGCACCTTTATATGTTTCACAACAGTTACAAAACAGTTTACTACAGCTACACAGCCCATCACGGCTGGACACAAGCCAATCACAATGATTATAGATTACATATAGGTTATTTTAACCCAATAGAATTCCCCTTATGTCTCAGGAACCATGTGTTCGTCTTTTGTCAGCTTGGGCTGATTGATGGCTTTATAGGTTCTCTCCCTAGTTCTTTCATCTGGGAGAAATAATTGGTATATAGCCTTGTTTACAGCAAATGGTTTCCCTCTTATCTTTCTTCCTGAAATAATTGGTTTCATGGCCTTGTTCACAGGAGATGGTTTCCTTCTTATCTCTGTCTTCCCAGGCATTCCTACAGTGGGCCTCACAGGGTTATTGCTCGGTCAGTGAACGTTCAACAGTTCACAGGTTGACTACCTGATTTCCCATAATGCCTGGGCAGCCATTTTATGTGTGTGTCCATTTAAGCTTATGTGAGTTCTAAATATCCAGCAGGTGCCTAATGCCTAAGTCTATATATATCTTTCGACTCTCTACAACAATTCCCCCTTTCGGTAAAGGGACTAGTCCTAGTCCCCTTTTAACCGAAATACTGCCTTTATCTGATATTTGTGCACGGCCCGGTATTCCTTGCCTCAACGTGCTGGCCAGTCACGCGGTTTCAGGAGTTCCGGTTGCTCAAATCAAATTAACAAAGGCTAGCTCCTCCCGTCCCCTTATCAAACAGACTTGTTTAATATCCAGGGAACGGTGATTGGTCCGTTTCCGCCGTTTGTGGCGCCTGCATACCTGGCAGGCCATCACGCCCCATGTTATTGCTAAGATTAATTGTATTCCGACCAGTGTGTGTGAAATAATTCGAATCCATGGGTGGATGTTCACATTTATTCCCCAGTCCCAGACCTTTCTCCACCAACTCTGACTTTGTAAGTCTACCTCGGTATCTTCTTTGATTTTAGTTTGTAGTTGGTGATAGAGTTTTACAGATTGACCCACTCTGAGTCTCAACTCCCGTAATACTTCGGTTAGATGTGGGATAGGGACCTGCTCTGGCTCGTCATAATCCTGCAAATGATCATGGAGCTGATCAGTTACTTCAATAACTTCGGACTTCCGGTGCCTAACCTGGGTGATATGCGCTTGCCCGATCGCGACAGGTTGTAGTGGTGTAAAGCAAAAGTTTGGCTGCGGTATAGGGCACTGCAGGTCATTATACTGGTATGAACTCTCAGTAGTAGAGACGCAGTATCTTCCCCTCCCTCCGTAGCCTGCCCTCGCGAAGTGCATGTGTGCGGGCACTATTTCTAGTACACACCCGTTGGTTCGGTTAAACCCGCACTCGTCTAGTTCCCCTCGGCCCACCGGGTGAGGGCATACTGTGATTTCCCCCCTTTGCTTGCAATCTGCTAGGGAAATCCCAGTAAGTATGTTGTTTCGACGAACGGCAGAGGTGGTGGTCAGGTAGTAGCGTATGGAGACATTTTCCCGTATTACTCCGATATTCTCTAGTTGGTATAAGGGGAACGGCCCTGAGTCCGGCGTTGCTATAGGGATCAACAGGACTATCCCTATCCCGGTCGTCCTACCCATCTGGCAATCTGGAATTGCGGGGTATACTCGGGTCAGTCCCTTCAGAGTACAATTATCCAGTGTCCCCCTTTGGTTCGCCAACTGAGCTAAATGTGAACTGTCTATCCAATCGAGTACTTCCCCGCGTTGGATCTGGTCGAGGTTGTGGCGGATCTGTCCCACCATCCACAGACCATAAGCATGACAGAGTTGCCCCTGTCTTTGCTTTATTGTATCTTCTTGTTCTCTATCAATGAGGTGATTGATGGTTTTAGCGTGAGCTTCCAGGACTGAGATGCCATCCAACTGGATTTCGGCACCCTCCTTTCCTAGGTTGGCCTGGTCTTCCTGGTTTTGCTCCACCCTCTCCAATAACCCCTTCATCACCCCTTTAAGCTGTTCTACCCTCTCATTTAGCCCTTGTATGTCTATCGAGTTCACTACGGAGGTTCCTGTATTGAAAACGGTAGCAACATCATTTACTATTTCCCTCTTCACCCTGGGTGCTAACCCCTGTCCCCGGAACTTACTGGCACCCATGGCATCGGCAGCCTGCTGCATTACGACTTTACTTAATACATTGTACATCTTCCTTGACTGTTCGGTACAATATTCCGGCATCTGGATGCCTGAAATATTGATCAGAACAGGCACAATTTCATGTTTAACATTATCATACAATAATTCCCCTTCGTTGTACATTGCAATCCCATTTTCTGGTCCCTTAGTAGTTATGGGACAAGGCAGTTCTTCGGGCAATGTAGTGATTCTTATGGGGCGCGGTGTCGGAGGGGGTGAGAAACATACATACAATTATATTGCAGCCGCCCCCGCCTCCTCGTAATACCCACACAGCCCCATTCCCTTCTTGCGGATGACTGATTGCTGGGATTGTCCCGGAGGCGCGCAAATTATGCCGAAAGTACATTCATCAGGCCCTTTGACATCCCTCCGTTTAATGCATCTGCTCCTTATACCCGTGGAGCACTGTACACATACTCTTATTCTTATTAGGATTCTTATTAGGATTCACTTGTAACCATGCATTAAAATAAGTCCTGTCCTTGCTCCAGTCCTTGGCTGCTGGGATGCACATTCCGGCCGTTAAATTAAACAAGACACCATAGTTCATATAGTTGTTTATTTCCAGCGTGCTCTGCTGTCCGTCGGTGTTGCCCAGGGTACGTGCATGTCGCAGGGCTATCCAGATTACGAGTAGCGCCGTTCGTATTCCCATTCCGGTAAGTATTATCTGTAATTTTAAACAGACGGCCTGGTCGTCACCAGGGGTTAAGTTTTTTGCTCTACGAGAGTCCCTGTCACCCTGCAAAATCAGAAGCACAAGGTTATAATCGAACCATTTCGAGCTGAATCTGTAGGGCGTGCGCCCTTGTCTTTACCCACTTAAATATTACTCAAACTCCTATGACCAAGGCCAAAGCTATTCCTCCAAACATCGCTGTCTGCTTTACCGTTAGGTTGGGTTTGTGGACTACACCTACCCACCGTGGGGTACATTGGCTCTATTGCCAGAGGTGATGGTGCTATGGCTGCGCACTGCACTATCCGTCTAGTCCCGTTATTTCTTCCAGCCTGTTTATCTTAGCTTTTAACTCTTCAATTTGTTTTATTGAATATCTATTTCTTTATTGTATCAGGCAAGTATTATTACATAAGCTAGTTCTGTTTTTATTTTTGTTTCCTCTGTTAGGTGAGTCTTTTTTTTCCCTATTAAGAAATCCAAATTAATAATGTTCAGTATAAAACGGCTGTCAATGGAAAGGGTTAACTCCTTTCCAGGTTTGTAAGAAGACCTGATGTCATTACGTGACTTCACGTAATCATCTGAAAAAAAAAAAGTCTTTGTGCCTTCAAAACTGGCTTCGAAATTAGGAATCCGTTAAACAGCATAAATCATTAGAGTAAACTCCAATGTTTTCTTAACTTCTAATTCAAGTACTTGCCAAAGAATTTTTTTTTTAAATTGTTTTAAAACAAGACCACACATACAATAGCAATTTTGTTTACTGAAATTCAATTCTGTTTTTTTTTTATTTCTCTCTTTCTCCTCGTTATCTTCAAAACCCTCCTGCTTGTTTAGACTGTTCGGGACATTTTGGAAATCTTTTCAAACTGCATTGAAACTTTTTCATAATTGAAAATTCGAATCCATGTAGAGTGTTTTTTTACTTATTCCAATTTTTTTTTCTCTTCTAATTAAACCAATATCTTTTTCACAGCAAACATCAACTAGTATTTAGTAAGTTATGTCTTTTTCCATTTAGTCTGTTACATCTTTTTTTTTTCTTTCTTCAAATTAGGTTTTGTATTTTACACGGAGGGTTCGTAACTCCATAAAGTTGTTAATTTAAAATCATTTGTTTACTTTCAAAGTGGCGTCTTTATCTTTTTCTTTTTCTCCATAACTGGAATGGAGTCCAGCTTTTGAGTGCTGCCTTTCGTTATC
The DNA here is from genome assembly GCF_044704955.1 of Pristiophorus japonicus. Lineage (NCBI taxonomy): Eukaryota > Metazoa > Chordata > Chondrichthyes > Pristiophoridae > Pristiophorus > Pristiophorus japonicus. The sequence goes on along the minus strand of NC_091978.1, from coordinate 19,057,287 downwards.
TCAAAATGCTCCAGTTTCAAAGTCGTTACTAAAGCTTGCTGTTTTTTAACATTTTCCAAAAGTTCCTTTTACACCTTCGCAGATAGCTCGCCACTTGCCCAGGAGTTTGACCTGATCAGATTTAATTTAATCTTTTTCTTTGTTTTTAAATCCACCTCAGTATTTCCTGTGCCTTCTCTGAATATCTCAAAATCCCAATTCAAACTTTGTAATTTCAATCTTTATTTAAAACTTTTTTTTTTAGAAGCTCTCTTTTTTTTTTTAAGCATTCTTTATCTCATTCCGAGACCAAATTTATGTCTTTCAACCCAATCAATCATTGCATGTTTTCTTTCGGCAAGTAAGTGAGCATGTCAAATAAATATTTTGCTCAACAAACCTATTCTTTATTTGTTTATTTTCCTAGCTCCGTAACTTATCATCCGAATAAATCCACACCTGCGTTTCTAACTTAAATGTCTTAAAACTTCCCACATACAGGACAACATTACAAAGGGTTTAAAAAAAGACTTTCACTCTGTTTCTAAAATAAACAGACACTTGCATTCCTCTTCCAACCAGGCTTTCGGAACATGAAAACATAAAAAAATTCATTCTGCAGTCAAAAATCACACAGACACTTCTCACTCAACGATTTACAACAGTCTCTCTTCTTGTTTTGGCCGGCTCTATTTTTGGATCCATGACCTTTCAGGGAATTCGTAGTTTTATCTAAATAATTCCTCACATAACTAATTCCTGAGGATTCCACCCTGCTTTAATCATATTTTCAATAAGCTTCTTTTGTTTTTCCGCCAGGTGGCGGGTAAGCGACCCTTCTGGTCCCCACTCGAGTTTACTTGTTTTCATGGCCATTCCTGGGTAGGACTGGTATCGTTAGGAATCTACTCTCAGAGGTCCGCTTTCTTTCTAGCGCGACTTGTAGTAAACTGTCTCTTGGCTACTGTCAGGTCACAAGTTCTGCTGTTACACAAACTTATACAATTCTTAAAAACGCGTTTAAGCAATTCCCGCAGTGCTCTACGTATCCTTAACGACTACCTACCACCGGTCAGCCCGTTGGTCCGACCCTGTTCACAGGTTTGGATTCCGTTAGCCGCTGTACACCGCTTGGTTCTACCCCGGGGTATTTCAAATTTCACTACTGGGTCCGGAAGATGTCTCTCGGTATCACGATCCCACGGTCTAAGTGTGTTCCCTACGCCTACTTGGTTCCTGGCCGTCACGTGGGACAAAAGTCCTCTTAATTCAGGCTCAGGCTAGGCGTTTGAGATATTAGACCGTCTCCTCATGTCGATCAACCAGCTTCCACTTTCCGCACCCTTTATACTTAAAAATTGTTTTTTATACTCACCCGGGTTTTTTCCAAGGGCGTCCAGCGACTCCGGGAAATCCCGTCGACTACGCCATTGTTAGCGTTAGTGTTTTCTTAGAAGAATCACTCAACACTCAGGGTCGGTTCCAATGCTGAAGCAGCTTTTATTACGCTCAGTGGGAAGGAAAAACTCAGGACCGTATCCAGGTTTCTCTTCACAGAACAAAGGATTACATGCACCTTTATATGTTTCACAACAGTTACAAAACAGTTTACTACAGCTACACAGCCCATCACGGCTGGACACAAGCCAATCACAATGATTATAGATTACATATAGGTTATTTTAACCCAATAGAATTCCCCTTATGTCTCAGGAACCATGTGTTCGTCTTTTGTCAGCTTGGGCTGATTGATGGCTTTATAGGTTCTCTCCCTAGTTCTTTCATCTGGGAGAAATAATTGGTATATAGCCTTGTTTACAGCAAATGGTTTCCCTCTTATCTTTCTTCCTGAAATAATTGGTTTCATGGCCTTGTTCACAGGAGATGGTTTCCTTCTTATCTCTGTCTTCCCAGGCATTCCTACAGTGGGCCTCACAGGGTTATTGCTCGGTCAGTGAACGTTCAACAGTTCACAGGTTGACTACCTGATTTCCCATAATGCCTGGGCAGCCATTTTATGTGTGTGTCCATTTAAGCTTATGTGAGTTCTAAATATCCAGCAGGTGCCTAATGCCTAAGTCTATATATATCTTTCGACTCTCTACAACACTGGAATTCTTTAAGGATATAACGAGCATGGTGGATAGAGGTGTACCAATGGATGTGGTGTATTTAGATTTCCAAAAGACATTCGATAAGGTGCCACACAAAAGGTTACTGCAGAAGATAAAGGTATGCGGAGTCAAAGGAAATGTATTAGCATGGATGGAGAATTGGCTGGTGAACAGAAAGCAGAGAGTCGGGATAAATGGGTCCTTTTCCGGTTGGAAATCAGTGGTTAGTGGTGTGCCACAGGGATCAGTGCTGGGACCACAACTGTTTACAATATACATAGATGACCTAGAAGAGGGGACAGAGTGTAGTGTAACAAAATTTGCAGATGACACTAAGATTAGTGGGAAAGCGGGTTGTGTAGAGGACTCCGAGAGGCTGCAAGGAGATTTGGATAGGTTAAGCGAATGGGCTAAGGTTTGGCAGATGGAATACAATGTCGGAAAGTGTGAGGTCATCCATCTTGGGAAAAAAAACAGTAAAAGGGAATATTATTTGAATGGGGAGAAATTACAACATGCTGTGGTGCAGAGGGACCTGGGGTTCCTTGTGCATGAAACTCTTTTAGATTCCTTGTGCATGAAACTCTTTTGAGTTAACCTGCAAAAACATAAAACACTAAAACCATGCCACCCGACCTGGGTGACACAGCAGACATTTTCAAGGCCCCTTTTATTTTGGGGGGGTTTTTTGGTTTTTTTTGGGGCGCTAAAATCAAATTTTTCCAGTGCCCCCTATAAAAGGGAAGGGGGGCACTAAAAGCACCGGCAATTAAAACAAATTAAACTTAAAAACGTAAAATCAAATTAAAATTTGGTTGCCGGGCGTGATGATGCACTCCAGTCCCTCCGGTGCGCACCTCTCGCGGAAGGCCGCGAGCGTACCGGTGGACACCGCGTGCTCCATCTCCAAGGACACCCTGGACCGGATGTAAGAACGGAAGAGAGGCAGGCAGTCAGGTTGAACGACCCCCTCGACCGCCCGCTGCCTGGACCGGCTGATGGCACCCTTGGCCGTGCCCAGGAGCAGTCCTACGAGGAGGCCTTCGGACCTACCCGCTCCCCTTCGCACAGGGTGCCCAAAGATCAGGAGAGTGGGACTGAAGTGCAGCCAGAATTTCAGGAGCAGCCCCTTCAAATACTGGAACAGGGGCTGCAACCTTGTGCATTCAATAAAAACATGGAACACGGACTCCTCCAGACCGCAGAAATTGCAGGCGGCCTGGGAGTCCGTGAACCGGCTTAAAAATTTGTTGCACGGCACTGCTCCGTGCACCACCCTCCAGGCCAAGTCCCCGATGAATAGTTGGAGGACCCCTGCGTAGAGTGCCCTCCATCGGGGACCCCCGCCTCCTCCGGACGGCAAGATGGTATGCCATGGCGTGTCCGGACGGCCGGCGAGGATGGCAAAGTTGAGGGTGTGCAGGAGCAGCCCGTACAGGAAACCCCTCCGCGCGGAACTGAAAGGCACGGAGGGGATTTCCCCGAGGCAGCTCAAGTTGTGAGGCGCCGGCCCCCGAGGGAGGTTCCGGGGTTTGGCGCCGATGAGGAATTCCGTCCGGACGGGGGTCAGTTCGGACGGGATCTCCCCACGTGCTTGAGCCTCCTCGATGCACCTAACGGAGTCAGGGCCCAGAGCTGTTTTTAGCGACTCGATGGCATCGGCCGCGTGGCGGACGTTGGCAGAATTTAGGCGCCGCGCCAGCGTGTCTCCTTGTGCATGAATCCCAAAAGGTTAGTTTGCAGGTGCAGCAGGTAATCAGGAAGACAAATGGAATGTTGGCCTTCATTGCGAGAGGGATAGAGTACAAAAGCAGGGAGGTCTTGCTGCAACTGTATAAGGTATTGGTAAGGCCACACCTGGAGTACTGCGTGCAATTTTGGTCACCTTACTTAAGGAAGGATATACTAGCTTTGGAGGGGGTAGAGAGACGATTCACTAGGCTGATTCCAGAGATGAGGGGATTACCTTATGATGATAGATTGAGTAGACTGGGTCTTTACTCGTTGGAGTTCAGAAGGATGAGGGGTGATCTTATAGAAACATTTAAAATCATGAAAGGGATAGACAAGATAGAGGCAGAGAGGTTGTTTCCATTGGTAGGGGAGACCAGAACTAGGGGGCACAGCCTCAAAATACGGAGGAGCCAATTTAAAACCGAGTTGCGAGAGAATATTTTCTCCCAGAGGGTTGTGAATCTGTGGAATTCTCTGCCCAAGGAAGCAGTTGAGGCTAGCTCATTGAATGTATTCAAGTCACAGATAGATAGATTTTTAACCAATAAGGGAATTAAGGGTTACGGGGAGAGGGCGGGTAAGTGAAGCTGAGTCCACGACCAGAACAGCCATAATCTTATTGAATGGCGGAGCAGGCTCGAAGGGCTAGATGGCCTACACCTGTTCCTAATTCTTATGTTCTTATGAAGCTACAGCGGAAGCAAAAGCAAAATACTGTGGATGCTGGAATCTGTAATAAAAACAGAAAATGCTGGAAATCTCAGCCGGTCAGGCAGCATCTGTGGAGAGAGATCGAAAGCACTTGTATGGAAGTTAGCATCGTCAGAACAGATGCGATGGAGACGGAGAAACTACACTGTGTGTGTGTGTGTGTGTGTGTGTGTGTGTGTGTGTGTATACACAGACCTACCACTCAAAAATATATATCTTACAAAACACAATAGGCTGCTCGAAGTATATCTTGCTGTAAGGACTAAAGTTCCGGCCTCGCCGAATGCGTACAAAGTGCGCACGGACCTGGCGAGGCTTCGCAAAAGCCGGTTTTCGGGGCACGATGCGCATGCGCCAAATACTGGCTTCTCCGATCTGTCAAAGATTTCTCTTGACAGATCTTCTGCATCCCCGGAAGAAGAACATCCGCGCGGCAGAGTTTGGATTTTTTGCCCAACTCATACCCAGCGAATGTCCTTCAAACCTTTACGCCTGGTAAAAGCAGGTGCATAGCTTACTTTTACCAGCATAAGAGTTTTAGAACATAAAAATTAAAATTAAAAACCCTGTCCATTAAGGTAAGTTTACTTTTAACACTATTAAAACGCATTAAAAATAAAATTCCCCAAAATATATATTTTTTTCTAAAACATTTAATTACATTTAATTTCAATTAATTTTAAATATGCGAGGTGTTTTTCTTATGTATGCAACCCTATGTAACCAGTATTGTACCACCACCTGAGGGCGTACCTGTTGGAGTCCCAAGGGATCCCAGCATCTCTTGGGAGCACTGTATATAAGCAGGCCTCCCATGCTGCACTAGCACTCTGAAGTTGGAATAAAGGAACTCAGGTCACACTTACTCACGTCTACAGTACTCCATTACATTACCTTATTATGAACATAACAATTGGCGATGAGATAACGAACCATCACGCGAAAATGCAGAGAACTGTTGGCATCCTGGAGAAATTCTCAGAAGGGGACGATTGGGAGGCCTTCGTGGAGCGGTTCGACCAATACTTAGTGGCCAACGAGCTGGAAGGGGACGAGAACGCTGCCAAACGAAGGGCGATCCTCCTCACCGTCTGCTGGGCAACAACCTATGATCTCATGAAGAATCTTCTTGCTCCGGTGAAACCAACAACAAAATCGTATGAAGAACTGTGTACGCTGGTCTGGGAGCACCTAAATCCGAAGGAGAGCGTTCTGATGGCAAGATATCGATTTTATACATGTAAACGGTCTGAAGGCCAGGAAGTGGCGAGCTATGTCACCGAACTAAGGCGCCTTGCAGGACATTGTGAATTCGATGGATTCCTGGAGAAAATGCTGAGACGCGTTTGTGCTTGGCATTGGCCATGAGGTTATCCTTCGCAAACTATTGACTGTTGAAACATCGAACCTGAGCAAAGTCATGAACTCATTGAATGGCGGTGCAGGCTCGAAGGGCCGAATGGCCTACTCCTGCACCTATTTTCTATGTTTCTATGATAGCCCAGGCATTTATGTCCACCAGCACTAACACCAAACACATTTCACAGCATAAAGAGGTTTCGGCAAGTACTGTACACAAAGTAACTTTGTTTTCAGGCAGGAATGCTTATGGCAGAACGTACACGCCTGCAGCTGCACGACCTCAGATGACCCAGAGTCCGCCATCAAACGTTAATGCGAGGCAGTTAACACCTTGGTGCTGCAGAGGTGATCATCGAGCCCATCAATGCCGCTTCAAACACTGTGCGTGCAAAGGCTGTTGAACAATGGGACACCTCCAGCGAATGTGCAGACGAGCTGCAAACCCTGCAAACCACCACGATGCAGAGGAAGATCGCTCCATGGCGGATCAAACTGAACTAGAGACTCGAACTGAGGAGGCAGAAGTGTACGGGGTACACACCTTCACCATGAAATGTTCACCGATCATGTTAAAAGCTGAACTGAATGGAATTCCAGTATGCATGGAATTGGACATGGGTGCGAGTCAGTCCATCATGAGCAAAAAGGCCTTCGACAGGCTGTGGTGCAACAAGGCATACAGGTCCAAGCTTAGCCCCATTCACACCAAGCTGAGAACTTACACTAAAGAGCTGATCCCTGTTATTGGCAGCGCAGCAGTAAAAGTCTCCTATGATGGAGCAGTGCATGAACTCCCACTATGGATTGTACCAGGAAATGGCCCCACATTGTTCGGCAGAAGCTGGCTGGGGAAAATCTGCTGGAACTGGGACGACGATGTGCTCTCGTCCGTCGACGACGCCTCATGTGCCCAAGTTCTGAGCAAGTTTCCGTCGTTGTTTGAGCCAGGCATTGAAAGTTTCTCGGGGGCGAAGGTGCAGATCCACATGATTCTCGGAACACAATCCATCCACCACAAGGCATGGGCAGTGCCATATATGATGCGAGAGAAAGTGGAGATTGAGCTGAACAGGCTGCAACGAGAAGGCATCATCGCACCGGTGCAGTTCAACGAGTGGGCCAGTCCGATTGTTCCGTTTCTCAAGGGCAGTGGCACGGTCAGAATTTGTGGGGACTATAAAGTAACGGTTAACCGTTTTTTGCTGCAGGACCAGTACCCGCTACCCAAGGCAGACGAACTATTTGCGACCCTGGCAGGAGGAAAGACATTCACCAAGTTGCACCTGACCTCGGCCTACATGACACAGGAGCTGGCAGAATCTTCGATAGGCCTCACCTGCATCAACACGCACAAAATTCTGTTCATCTACAATAGTTGCCCATTTGGGATACGATTGGCCGTGGCGATTTTTCAAAGGAACATGAAGAACCTGCTAAAGTCGGTTCTCACACTGGTTTTCCAGGACGACATATTGATCACAGGTCAGGGCACCATCGAACACGTGAAGAACCTGCTAGAGGATCTAAATCGGCTAGATCGTGTGGGACTCAGGTTGAAGCGCTCAAAGCGTGTTTTCCTGGCGCCAGAGGTCAAGAAGAATCGCGGCAGACGGCATCAGACCCACAGATGCCAAGATGGAGGCCATCAAGAACACGCCGAGACCACAGAACGTGACGGAGCTGCGGTAATTTCCTACCCGGGTTAAGCACCTTGCTAGAACCCCTACATATGTTGTTATGCAAAGGAGATGACTGGGTATGGGAGAAATCACATGAGGCTGCCTTTGAGAAAGCCAGAAATCTGTTATGTTCCAACAAACTGCTTGTTCTGTATGACCCATGTAAACGCTTAGTGCTAGCTTGCGATGTGCCTTTGTACGGGGTTGGGTGTGTGTTACAACAAGCAAATGAATCGGGAACATTGCAACCGGTCGCCTATGCATCCAGGAGTTTGTCCAAGGCCGAAAGGGCCTACAGCATGATTGAAAAAGAAGCTCTGGCATGCGTTTACGAGATTTAAAAAAAGCACCAGTATCTGTTTGATCTTAAGTTTGAGTTAGAAACTGACCATAAACCACTCATATCGCTATTTTAAGAGAGCAAAGGGATTAATACCAATGCCTCTGCTCGCATCCAAAGATAGGCGCTCACGCTGTCTGCATACAACTATGTAATCTGCCACAGACCAGGCACAGAGAACTGCGCTGATGCTCTCAGTCAGCTACCATTGCCCACCACCAGGGTGGAACTGGCACAGCCTGCAGACTTGCTCTTGGTGATGGATGGAACAAAGAAATGGCGGACCAATTGAACAAGTACTTTGGTTCGGTATTCACTGAGGAGGACACAAACAACCTTCCGGATATAAAAGGGGTCAGAGGGTCTAGTAAGGAGGAGGAACTGAGGGAAATCCTTATTAGTCGGGAAATTGTGTTGGGGAAATTGATGGGATTGAAGGCCGATAAATCCCCAGGGCCTGATGGACTGCATCCCAGAGTACTTAAGGAGGTGGCCTTGGAAATAGCGGATGCATTGACAGTCATTTTCCAACATTCCATTGACTCTGGATCAGTTCCTATGGAGTGGAAGGTAGCCAATGTAACCCCACTTTTTAAAAAAGGAGGGAGAGAGAAAACAGGGAATTATAGACCAGTCAGCCTGACATCGGTAGTGGGTAAAATGATGGAATCAATTATGAAGGATGTCACAACAGCGCATTTGGAAAGAGGTGACATGATAGGTCCAAGTCAGCATGGAATTGTGAAAGAGAAATCATGCTTGACAAATTTTCTGGAATTTTTTGAGGATGGTTCCAGCAGAGTGGACAAGGGAGAACCAGTTACTGTGGTATATTTGGACTTTCAGAAGGCTTTTGACAAGGTCCCACACAAGAGATTAATGTGCAAAGTTAAAGCACATGGGATTGGGGGTAGTGTGCTGACATGGATTGAGAACTGGTTGTCAGACAGGAAGCAAAGAGTAGGAGTAAATGGGGACTTTTCAGAATGGCAGGCAGTGACTAGTGGGGTACCGCAAGGTTCTGTGCTGGGGCCCCAGCTGTTTACACTGTACATTAATGATTTAGACGAGGGGATTAAATGTAGTATCTCCAAATTTGCGGATGACACTAAGTTGTGTGGCAGTGTGAGCTGCGAGGAGGATGCTATGAGGCTGCAGAGCGACTTGGATAGGTTAGGTGAGTGGGCAAATGCATGGCAGATGAAGTATAATGTGGATAAATGTGAGGTTATCCACTTTGGTGGTAAAAACAGAGAGACAGACTATTATCTGAATGGTGAAGATTAGGAAAAGGGGAGGTGCAACGAGACCTGGGTGTCATGGTCCATCAGTCATTGAAGGTTGGCATGCAGGTACAGCAGGCGGTTAAGAAAGCAAATGGCATGTTGGCCTTCATAGCGAGGGGATTTGAGTACAGGGGCAGGGAGGTGTTGCTACAGTTGTACAGGGCCTTGGTGAGGCCACACCTGGAGTATTGTGTACAGTTTTGGTCTCCTAACATAAGGAAGGACATTCTTGCTATTGAGGGAGTGCAGCAAAGGTTCACCAGACTGATTCCCGGGATGGCGGGACTGACCTATCAAGAAAGACTGGATCAACTGGGCTTGTATTCACTGGAGTTCAGAAGAATGAGAGGACCTCATAGAAACGTTTAAAATTCTGATGGGTTTAGACAGGTTAGATGCAGGAAGAATGTTCCCAATGTTGGGGAAGTCCAGAACCAGAGGTTACAGTCTAAGGATAAGGGGTAAGCCATTTAGGACCGAGATGAGGAGAAACTTCTTCACCCAGAGAGTGGTGAACCTGTGGAATTCTCTACCACAGAAAGTTGTTGAGGCCAATTCACTAAATATATTCAAAAAGGAGTTAGATGAAGTCCTTACTACTAGGGGGATCAAGGGGTATGGCGAGAAAGCAGGAAGGGGGTACTGAAGTTGCATGTTCAGCCATGAACTCATTGATTGGCGGTGCAGGCTAGAAGGGCCGAATGGCCTACTCCTGCACCTATATTCTATGTTTCTTCTAATGTTTCTATGATGCATTTGAACACGAAAAGTCACCCGTTACGGCCCGCCAGATTACGACCTGGCTCAGCCAGGATCTCGTAATATTCCTTGTTAAATAAAAAACTCTCTGTGGGAGCTAGTCCAGCATCCCAGCGGAGATGCACGAAGAGATCAAGCCGTTCCAGCGGCGCAAAGACAAAATGTCCATACAGGCGGACTGTCTTTTGTGGGGTAATCGTGTGGTTTTGCCTAAGAAAGGCAGGGAAACATTCATACGTGACCTATACAGTATACACAGTACCCATCCAGACATAGTAATGATGAAAGCTATAGCCAGATTCCATGTGTGGTGGCCCGGCATCGATTCAGATTTGGAGTCTTGCGTGCGCCAATGCAACACTTCTCTCAGCTGAGCAATGCACCCAGGGAGGCACCGCTAAGTTTGTGGTCATAGCCCTCCAAACCGTGGTCTAGGATCCACATTGACGTTGCTGGCCCGTTTCTAGGCAAAATGTTTATGGTTGTTGTGGATGCTTATTCAAAATAGATTGAGTGTGTAATAATGTCTGTAAGCACGTACACTGCCACCATCGAAAGCCTACAAGCCATTTTGCCACACATGGCCTGACTGATGTCCTTGTCAGCAACAATGGGACGTGCTTCACCAGTGCTGAATTCAAGGCATTCATGACCCGCATTCGGATCAAGCACGTCACATCTTCCCCGTTCAAGCCCGCATCTAATGGCCAGGCAGAACGGGCAGTCCAAACCATCAAGCAAAGCTTGAAACGCTTGTGTCGGAAGGTTCCCTGTAGACCCACCTGTCCCGAGTCCTGCTCAGCTCCCGCACCAGACCCCACTCGCTCACCGGGGTGCCCCCAGCCGAGCTGCTCCTGAAAAGGGCACTCAAAACAAGGCTCTCTCTTATCCAAGGCTCTCTCTGATCTCCATGATCATGTCGAGGACAGATGGCATCAACAAAGCATGTACCACGATCACGCAAATTTGTCACGTAATATTGAAGTCATTGACCCTGTATTTGTACTCAACTATCGATATGGTCACAAATGGCTTGCTGGCACTGTCATAGCCAAAGAAGGTGTTTCAGGTCAAACTCACAAATGAGCTAAAGTGCAGAAAGCATTTGGACCAAACCAAACTGCGACCCGAAGAGGACACCACCAACTTTGATCCTTCCACACACACATACAAGTGGCAACCAACATCACGGTTGACCACGAAGTTGAACTCACCATCCCCAGCAGCCCAGCAAGTCCGGCTGCACACCCAGCGAAGAACCAACCAACTCCCCCATACCTGCATTTGTACCGAGACGATCGACTAGGGAGCGAAAGGCCCCAGATCGTCTCACCCTGTAAATAAGTGTACTGTTGACTTTTGGAGGGAGTGATGTTATTTATGCAACCCGAGGTATCCAATATTGTACCGCCACCTGAGGGCGTACCTGTTGGAGTCCTAAGGAACCCCAGCATCCCTTGCGAGCACTGCATATAAGCAGGCCACCCACGTGGTACCTGCACTCTGGAGTTAGAGTAAATTAACTAAGGTCACACTTACTCACATCTACAGTACTCAGTTACATTACCTTATTATGAACATAACTTATTTATTATGTTGTGTTTGGGTGTTTTAGGGTTTTTCTCATTGGTAGTAATGGGAACTCGCACCAAAGGAGTTCCCATTATTATCAATGAGAATACTGCATCATGATTGGTTGTCCAGGCCCATGTGACTCCAGCTTGGCCATACGTACCTCGAAGACAGGTCCCCATGCGCTGCGCAGTGAATCTAGGCCTCCGGGATCTTGCCTTTCTCCGGGACCAACAGGTAGATTCGTAAATTTTTTTCAGGTCAGAGGTGTTCGTACGAAGGAAGCCTCCGACCTCAATTTCAGGCCCATTACAAATGGCTCCTGCTCCTGCACTGAAGAAAATGTTTCCATTCATTGTTGGGAAGTAAAGCAATAGGGCTGGATTTTTGGGTCTTGTGCACTCTGTTTTTCATCCCGGATCAGCGGCAGTGGCAGCGGTGAGGTGTTTTGACCGGGTGGTTATCCTCCAGCACCCCGCAGCGATCTTCAGGTCCGGTTTAGCGGCGACGTTGAGCAGCGCTGCCCGGAAAAGCTGCGCCCGGTGAGCAACGCCTCTGGTTGCGACACCGGCATGAGTTTGAATTTCAGACTGACCCGTACACCTCGCACTGACCGCCCGGAAAGGCGGTCTAATGATCCCAACCACGAAGAGCTAAGTAGTGGACTCCTATGGTAAGTGTGATTGTTTTTTCTTTTAATTTGTTTTGCGATTTGTGTTGTGATGGCATGGGAACTGATTTGGGAATGTTTTTGTGGTACCTGTAATTATTTTAGGTTTTTCACTCACCCCCCCACCCCAGGCATCTCTCGGAGCGCTCTTGACCCAACTCTTTAGCTTGGGAGTTTCCCATGCGAACGCCCTAAGATTGGTGTCCAACACTTTTCACTCAGGGCCCAGCTGCTCAACTGTACTTACTGAGACGCAAACTGTTCCCGGGCGCTAACTTTCCCGTCACGCCACCATTATCGCCCCAAAAACATCAAAATCCAAAATCCAGCTCATAATTTATTTGTAACCAGTTGTATTATTTTATGAATGCTTAAAATTGGACTAATTTGATAGCTCTTTAAAAGAGTTATCACGGACACTATGGACTGCATCCTTCTGTGCTGAATCCTTCTCAACTTATTTTATGAACTTTATTAGTAGGAATAAATGAGACTTTTTTGGGTTGGCAGGCTGTAACTAGCAGCGTACCACAAAGATCAGTGTTTGGGCCCCAGCTATATACAATCTATGTTAATGACTTAGATGAAGGGACTGAGTGTAACGTATCCAAGTTTGCTGATGATACAAAGTTAGGTGGGAAAGTCAGCTGTGAGGAGGACACAAAGAGTCTGCAGAGAGATATAGACAGGTTGACTGAGTGGGCAAGAACATGGCAAATGGAATACAATGTGGGGATGTGTGAAGTTACCCACTTTGGTAGGAAAAACAAAAAAGCAGAATATGTTTTGAATGGTGAGAGACTTGGAAATGTTTGCATTCAGAGGGACCTGGGTGTCCTTGTACATGAATCACAGAAAGTTAACATGCAGGTACAGCAAGCAATTAAGAAGACGAGTGGTACGTTGGCTTTTGTTACAAAGTGATTGGTGTATAAATGTAAAAAAGTTTTACTAAAATTATACATGGCATTGGTGAGGCCACACCTGGAACACTGTGTACATAGAAACATAGAAAATAGGTGCAGGAGTAGGCCATTCGGCCCTTCTAGCCTGCTCTGCCATTCAATGAGTTCATGGCTGAACATGCAACTTCAGTACCCCATTCCTGCTTTCTCACCATACCCCTTGATCCCCTTAGTAGTAAGGACTACATCTAACTCTTTTTTGAATATATTTAGTGAATTGCCCTCAACAACTTTCTGTGGTAGAGAATTCCACAGGTTCACCACTCTCTGGGTGAAGAAGTTCCTCCTCATCTCGGTCCTAAATGGCTTACCCCTTATCCTTAGACTGTGACCCCTGGTTCTGGACTTCCCCAACATTGGGAACATTCTTCCTGCATCTAGCCTGTCTAAACCCATCAGAATGTTAAATGTTTCTATGAGGTCCCCTCTCATTCTTCTGAACTCCAGTGAATACAAGCCCAGTTGATCCAGTCTTTCTGGATAGGTCAGTCCCGCCATCCCGGGAATCGTCTGGTGAGCCTTTGCTGCACTCCCTCAATAGCAAGAATGTCCTTCCTCGGGTTAGGAGACCAAAACTGTACATAATACTCCAGGTGTGGCCTCACCAATGCCCTGTACAACTGTAGCAACACCTCCCTGCCCCTGTACTCAAATCCCCTCGCTATGAAGGCCAACATGCCATTTGCTTTCTTAACCGCCTGCTGTACCTGCATGCCAACCTTCAATGACTGATGTACCATGACACCCAGGTCTCGTTGCACCTCCCCTTTTCCTAATCTGTCACCATTCAGATAATAGTCTGTCTCTCTGTTTTTACCACATTTATCCACATTATACTTCATCTACCATGCATTTGCCCACTCACCTAACCTATCCAAGTCACTCTGCAGCCTCATAGCATCCTCCTCGCAGCTCACACTGCCACCTAACTTAGTGTCATCTGCAAATTTGGAGATACTACATTTAATCACCTCGTCTAAATCATTAAGGTACAGTGTAAACAGCTGGGGCCCCAGCACAGAACCTTGCGGTACCCCACTAGTCACTGCCAACCATTCTGAAAAGTCCCCATTTACTCCTACTCTTTGCTTCCTGTCTGACAACCAGTTCCCAATCCATGTCAGCACACTACCCCCAATCCCATGTGCTTTAACTTTGCACATTAATCTCTTGTGTGGGACCTTGTCGAAAGCCTTCTGAAAGTCCAAATATACCACATCAACTGGTTTTCCCTTGTCCACTCTACTGGAAACATCCTCAAAAAATTCTAGAAGATTTGTCAAGCATGATTTCTCTTTCACAAATCCATGTTGACTTGGACCTATCATGTCACCTCTTTCCAAATGCGCTGCTATGACATCCTTAATAGTACAGTTCTGGGGCTGAATTTTCCCCGATGCTGTTTTTTGGCGCACTGCAAGAATTACTCCCTTTTTTTTTTGGCCCCGACTACTCCAAAAAAACCCCAGCAAGTTTCCCCGTTCTATTTATGGAAATCGGTGCCATGCAGCCTGTCCTTTAGCTTCGACGGGGTGGAGCCTAATGTCTGCGCTGAAAAAAAGCGATGCCCCCCCCTTCTGCGCATGCACGGAAAAAAAAATGACGTTTTTGCGCATGCCCAGTACAGCTCCAGGTCTGCATTCGGCCATTTTTAAAGAGCCAGTTGTATGTGAGAACTTTAATTCTCATTGGAAAACTCGGAGCTACAATACAAAATGCAATGCGACTCAAGGACCAAGAATTTCTTACAGGATGAAGTGGAGGCACTGGTTACTGTAATTGAGGCCGGATGGCACGAGCTGGACCCCAGCAGAGGTCACATTAAAGTTTCACCAAAAGAAATAAAGAAACGCTGGAACCAACTTGCGGAGGATTACTGTACCATGGTGACCATTGGTCTGGAGGCCAGTGCAAAAAGAAGTGGCAGGACCTTGGTCAAGTAGTTAGTGCAAGTAATATTTTCATTTATTCAATGGAATTGCAATTGTAAATGTGACCATCTGTATATGTCCCACCCAGCAGAAAGATACCCTCTCTAAAAAGTTATATTTTCATCTTTGCAGAGGAAGGTGGCACACAACAAACGAGAAAGAACTTAAACAGGAGGAGGTCCGGCCAATCTGCACCCACTGACACCCTTGGAAGAGAGGGTCGCTGATTTGATGGATCCGTCCTGCAGAAAAGCAACCACCACTGCATAAGCTGAACCCACATTCCAGGGAGAGGGTAAGTCCTGCAAATTCCACAGTCTGGCTTTGCTGCGCGGGCTAGCTATGCTTCAGTTCATGGGGATGTCTCCGTCAGCTACGCTTCGGTTGATGCAATGTGCTATCATTCATCGTGGTCCTTCAAATCAGCCTGCTGCCTGTGCTGTGTGAGCCTACTCATGACACCCACCCTGTCCCCTCCCCTGCTGCTAACCAGTTGTCTGTTCTGTTATATTTGTCAGAACTTGAGGCCAACCCTGACGAGGCTGGAGCCGATGCAGCAGAAGATTCAGATGCGGACGAGCCTGAAGAGGAGAACATCTTCCAATTCCACCTTTCAGATCAAGAGCGTGGGGGTGAGGGGGAGGAGAAGGGGATGGATGAAGGCCCCAGTGTTGTACTCACTCTGGAGGAGGTGCAGGTGTCGCCCATTGAGGTGCCAGCCACTTTGCGGAGTGGTGCGAGTGTTGGTGGGGTACACCATGGTTTCCCACAGTCCGAGGCTGGGGATTCCAGTGGGGTGCAGCGAGGCACGCTCAGGGCCCCAGCATCCGAGGCTGCGGGTCCCAGTTGGATGCAGCGAGCCGCACCCAGGGTGAGGAGGGGAAGGAGAGCTCGACAGCACTTTCCTGAGGTGCAGGATCTAACAGATGTGGTTCAGATGATTGCAATGGGTGCGGAGAGTATTGATCTTACACGATCACTCCTGGACACCATCAATGGGGTGGGTGGTGAGGTATCGGGACTGTCGGGAGAAGTAACAACACTCTCGCGAGAAATGGAAATGAGGGAAGGAACATGAGGGAAGGAACGTCTCAGGCAGCTGATACAATGTCGGTGCACATGAGTGAGGGCATGTCACAGGTAGCTGATGCACTGTCAACGAACATGAGGAGGGAATGTTGGAGATAGTTGAGACACTGTCGGGGCACATGAGGGAGGGAATGTCGGAGTTAGCTGCTGCAATAATGGAACATGCCCAGACCCCGCGCCCATTGACAGAATCAACTGCCACTCCCACTCCAATCCCCAGACCAGCCTCTGAAGAGGCCCAAATCGTGCCTTCCACATTACCGCCTCCCCGCCCCTCCAATCAAGAAGTGCGCATTACCCGAGATGTTCAAAAGAATAAGCTTGGTACCGACCCGAGAAACACTGCGCTACCGTCTGTAGGCAGGCGTGGAGTCAACAAGACCAAGCGCAGCGGACGGTCTTAGAATAAGGTGAAGGAGAGATGGGTGCAGCTTTTCTTTGCTGTTGTTGTTGTTACTGTTGTGGAAACTGTTCTCAAATTAAAATTTTTTTGTAAGTTATGTAAATTTACAAGTTTAGAAGTTTGTAAGTGATCTTAAAGTTTGTAAGTGATCTTAACTGAAAACTTTAAAGTTTGATACAAGAATATTTTTTATTAAAGTTAAGTTTAAGTACAAATAAGTTTTAAATAAAATGTATTTTAAATTATAATTGAATGATTTCCATTATTAACATAACTTTTTGAAGTACAGAAGAATAATTTCCATTATTTATTCCATGGACACAACACAACATTACGGAACCGGTTCAAAGAGTAAACATGGTCCATTTGGAATAGTTGCCGCTGAGCCTTCAGGCAGCAAAGCGTTCACGGATGAGCTGCTGGCACAAGCCTCGAACAATCATTAAAGGGGCACGTCTGTCCGCCCTCCTCCACCATCCTGCTTCGGGTTGCATGGCTTCCTCCTCCTCCACCTCGTCATCTTCCACTCTCGGCTCAGGTGGGTCTTCTACTACCAGCTGCTGCTGCCTCATGATGGCTGAGTTATCCAGCATGCAGTAGACAACAGTGAACTGACCGACAATCTCAGGGGAGTATTGCAAGTAGCCTTCGGAATAGTCCAGGCATTGGAAACGCGGTTTCAAGATGCCAATGGTCACAATGTGCGACATGTTGTATTCCCGGTCAGCTTCCGTCGGGGTTACGCCTAGGGACGTCATGAGGACGGCGAGGCCGTACCCTTTGTCTCCCAGTAGCCAGCTCTGCCTTTCTGGCTGCTGCTGAAATGGCAGCAGCCAGAAAGGCAGATATAGCGTTCTCGCGTAGAATGAACACGTCATAGATGATCCCAGGGTATTTTGCATCGACTGACATGATGCGATGCAGGTTGTCACACATGAGCTGCACATTAATGGAGTGGAAGCCTTTTCTGTTCATGTACGTCTCTGAATCCTCCAAAGGTGCTCGCAAGGCGATGTGGATACAATCAATGCAGCCTTGTACCTTTGGGAAGCCAGCAATCCTGGATAAGCCCACAACCCTTTCACGCATTGCCTGGGCGGCCATGGGGAACTTTATGTAGTCATTCCTCCGGGCATATAGTGCAGCAGTCACCTGCCAAATGCAGATATGTGTTGCATGTTGAGAAATGATGCACACATCCCCAATTGTGGCCTGGAACGATCCAGATGTATAGAATGAAAGTGCAGCTGTAACCTTCACTTCAACTGTCAAAGCAGTCCTTTTGGCGCTTCTAGGTTACAGGTCTGCTTTTACTAACTCACAGATCTCGGTTACAACTTCTTTCTGGAAACGCAGCCTTTTCTCACAGTCTGCATCACTCAGGTGCAGGTATGAACTCCTGTATCGATATACCCAATGTGGGTAAGGCCTCCTGCCCATCATCCTACGTGCTCTGAGGTTCCTCATGCAATGACATCGAATCAGTTGTCTCCTCCGCAGCACCATCATACAGAAGGCTTGCATGAGGCATGGCATTGTCAGTATTGCCCCCATGATTAAATTGTACCTTTGCAAGAAGCTCAAAACAGCAGGACAGGCTTCTCTGCTGTATTTCTCCCCAAGGGCTTCTTTTGATGCTGCTGCATAGTGTAAGGGTTTTCATTCCTTCAGTTCGGCTTTTGGTGGTGTGCCGCAACAGCAGCATGTGGGAGTTTGTGGAGAGCATTGTAATCACGGACAACCATGTTTGCAGTAAGTGCCTGCATCTTGAGGAACTTCAGCTCAGAGTCGTTGAGCTGGAGTCAAAGGTACAGACATTGCGGGGCATCAGGGAGCGGAGAGTTACCTGGACACTTTGATCCAGAAGGCAGTCACACGCCTTAGGTTAGATATTGGTGCAGGTCTGGTTAGTGGTCAGGGACAGGAGGGTGTGACTGCGACTCAGGCAGGTAAGGGGACCTCAGGTGCCATGCTTGTGGAACCTTAGCCTTTGCCCTTATCCAACAGGTAGGAAGTTTTTGCTGCCTGTGTGGATGAGGGAAAAGCCTGCAGGACACTTGATTAGCTCCGCTGGGCAGGCCACATTGTCTGCATGCCAGACTCTCAAAGCAAGCGCTCTACTTGGAACTCCTTCATGGCAAATGAGCCAAAGGTGGGCAGAGGAAATGTTACAAGGACACCCTCAAAGCCTCCCTGATAAAGTGCAACATCCCCACTGACACCTGGGAGTCCCTGGCCAAAGATTGCTCTAAGTGGAGGAAGTGTATCCGGGAGAGCGCTAAGCACCTCGAGTCTCACCGCCGAGAGCATGCAGAAATCAAGAGCGTGCGCAAACCTGTCCCACCCTCCCTTACTCTCAACGACTATCTGTCCCACCTGAGACTGTGGTTTTCGTATTGGACTGTTCAACCACCTAAGGACTCATTTTAAGAGTGGAAACAAGTCTTCTTCGATTCCGAGGGACTGCCTATGATGATGGATGAGCAGGCTGACCAAAGCACCATGGTGCAAGAGGGCCATTCAAATGGGCGGAGTGAAAGGGAAGGTAGTTGTGGTAGGTGACAGTATAGTCATAGGGATAGATGGTTCTCTGCAGCCATGACCGTGAGTTTCGAAGGTTGTGTTGCCTCTCCTCGGGGCTGGAAAAGAACTTGGAGTGGGAGGGGGAGGATCCAGTTGTCGTGGTCCACGTAGGAACCAACGACATAGGCAGAACTAGGAATGAGGTTCTGCTGAAAGAGTTTGAGGAGTTGAGGTCCAAATTAAAAAGCAGATTCGCAAAGATAATAATCTCTGGATTGTTACCTGAGCCACGCGCCAATTGGTATAGGGATGAAAGTTAACTGTGTGGCTCAAAGAGTGGTATGGGAGGCAGGAGTTTTGTTTCACGGGGCACTGGCACCAGTTCTGGGGAAAGAGGGAGCTGTTCCATTGGGACGGGCTCCACTTGAACCGGGCTGGAACCAGTCTCCTGGTGAATTGAATAACTAGGGCAGTAGACAGGGCTTTAAACTAATGAAGAGGGGGTGGGGGGTGGTGAGAGGATTCAGGAAAGAGTACATTTAAAAGCAACAAGAGAAATGCCAAGGTTCTCGAGCAGAGCAGATTTTGGAGTAAAAATAAGCAAAGTGGGTCAGGAAGGGACAAAGATAATAAAGCGTTATTGACTAAGGTGACATCAGGGAAAAATAGAAAAAAGTCAAAGCTAAAGGCACTATGTCTGAATGTGCAAAGCATTTGCAATAAAATAGATTAATTAATAGCGCAGATAGAAATGAATAGGTTTGATCTAATAGCCATTACAGAGACGTGGTTGCAAAGTCACCACAGTTGGTAACTAAATATTCCAGGATACTTAACTTTTAGAAGAGGTAGGCAAAATGGAAAAGGAGGAGGGGTAGCCCTGAAAATAAAAGATGGGATAAAGACAGTAGAGAGAAAGGATCTTAGCTCGTAAAATCAAGAAGTAGAATCAGTTTGTGTGGAGCTAAGAAACAGCAAGGAGCAGCAAACATTGGTGATTATTTGTTACATGCACCTCTAATTTCCTGAGTTACACTGTGCCCTACATTACCACTACTGTTTGGGGCCTATAAACAAGAATGTTCCTATTGCTGGGGAAGTCCAGAACCAGGGGTTACAGTCTAAGTATAAGGGGTGAGCCATTTAGGACCGAGATGAGGAGAAACTTCTTCACTCAGAGTTGTTAACTTGTGGAATTCTCTACTGCAGAAAGTTGTTGAGGCCAGTTTGTTATATATATTCAAAATGGAGTTAGATATGATCCTTATGGCTAAAGGGATCAAGGCATATGGAAAGAAGGCAGGAAAGGGGTACTGAGGTTGAATGATCAGCCATGATCTTATTGAATGATGGTGCAGGCTCAAAGGGCCGAATGGCCTATTCCTGCACATATTTTCTATGTTTCTATGTTGGTCCAGTGGCAAGGATTAACCAAGGCGACTGGAGTCCAGCTCTGCTGCACGGACTCAGCGCCCGCACATATTGCACAGGAAAAGTAGTCCAATCATAGCTAACAAGAGAAATTAAAGATAGTGGAGCCGGAATTGCCCTCCGCCGAAAACGCGGCACACTTACACTGTTTCAGCTGTTTTTACCGGCAAGGTGGATGCGGTGGCCTCTTGAGCGAAATTCCGCTCTTTGGCTTCCAGCAGCCCGGAAGTCGATCATAATGGGTGCAGAAGTGTGGCAGTGAGCAGAAGTTCGCACACTAGAGGGGCGGAAGTGGGGGGGAGGGCGGAGTGTCTGCTGCTGTCACTCATCAGCATAGCGCTGATGACATCATCACACTGGTCCATCACCAAAAGGGGAGAGCCGCTGCGATTCTTTTAAGTTTGATCCACTGGGCCACCAGGGAGGGTTTCTGCCGGGCCAGCGGCCAGACTGCCTGTCGGCCAACAAAAAGTAAGATGGTAGTCGCGGCAGTGCGCCCTCCCCTTTAATGGCAGCTGCACCGCCATTTTAGAAGTACTCCAAGCATAGTGCACCGACAGATAAAGCTGTTGGTGGCACTGAGCGGCAGCAGCAAGATTTCCTCGGCGGAATTTCGAGTTGGGGTAACATCGGCGGTGCGCACTCTGATGATGCACTTAGGATGTATCGGCAGCAGCGGAGTGGGAGTGGAGGGAGCAGCTCACCACTGGGATACTGCAGGAGCGGAATTTTCAAAATGGCGGGCAGTCCCCGAAATATCGGCGGCCATTCCACTCCACAGCGTGGCCGCCGATTTCCGGTGGTAACAGGCCTTCAGGGAAGGGGCAATTGCGGCCCCAGTATTTGATCAAAGTAAGAGGCTTATAATGTTTCCAAAAGGAGCAGTAAGCCTGAAGATTGGGAGGATTTTAGAATTCAGCAAAGGAGGACCAAGAAATTGATGATGAAAGGGAAAACAGAATATGAGAGTAAACTAGCGAGAGACATCAAACCAGACTAAAAGCTTCTATAGGTATGTAAAAAAGGAAAAGATTAGCAAAAGTAAATGTGGGTCCTACAGGTTGAGACAGGAGAGATTATCATGGGGAATAGGGAAATGGCAGAGAAATTAAACACATACTTTGGGGCCAAAATTGACCCTTTCTATAAGGCCTCTGGCAGCCTGAAAGGGGAGGCCATGGGTCATGTGGAATGGCGGCCGAGTCTCTGCAGAGAGGCTGCCATTTTTGAAAATTGCCCTTCCTCAGTTTTGTAGCAGTGTATGGGACCGCTCCGCCCGTTTTCCCGCTGCGGCGTGCACGAGCCGATTGGCAGGGACCCCTTCCCGAAATTGCCCCTCGGGAAATTGCCCCTTTCCTGGAATTGCCCTGCGGGAGCGTCACTCCTACCGGTCGGTGCCACTGACAGCTTTTTGTGTCGGTACACTCACTGTGGCTTGGTGGTGCGGCCGGCCTTAAAGGGGAAGTGCTGCTGTCGTCGACACCATGCTATTTT
This sequence comes from Pristiophorus japonicus, assembly GCF_044704955.1. Classification (NCBI taxonomy): domain Eukaryota; kingdom Metazoa; phylum Chordata; class Chondrichthyes; family Pristiophoridae; genus Pristiophorus; species Pristiophorus japonicus. Next base: position 19,035,245 of record NC_091978.1, on the reverse strand, counting down.
ACTTTGAACTGGGATAGAGAAAAACTGTAGGTGCGCCGCGTTTGGGACAGGACTCAGTTTCAGCCCCTTTGTGTCTGTCTTCACGGAAGAAGACACGAAAAACCTGGAAATAGTGGAGTACCAAAGATCTAGCGAGAATGAAGAACTGAAAGAAATTAGTTATAGTAAAAAAAATAGTACTGGAGAAATTAATGGGACTAAAAGCCGATAAAGCCCCTGGACCTGATGGCCGATCATAGAGTTTTGAAAGAGGTGGCTTTGGAGATAGTGGATGCATTGGGGGTCATCTTCCAAAATTCCATAGATTTTAGAACAGTTCCCGTAGATTAAAAGGTAACTAATGTAATCTTGCTATTTAAAAAAGGAGGGAGAGAGAAAACGGGGAATTACAGACTAGTTAGGCTGACATCAGTAGTGTTTGAAAATGTTAGAATCTATTATTAAGGACGTGGTAACAGGGCACTTAGAAAATAATAATAGGATTGGGCAGAGTCAACACGGATTTATGAAAGGGAAATCATGTCTGACAAATCTGTTTTTTGAGGTTGTAACTGGCAGAATAGATAAGGAGGGAGGCCAGTGGATGTGGTGTAATTGGATTTTCAGAAGGCATTCGATAAGGTGTCGCACAAGAGGTTATTGAACAAAGTTAGGGTTGACAGGATTGGGGGTAATTATACTAGCATGGATTGAGGATTGGTTAACGGACAGAAAACAGAGAGTAGGAATAAACGGGTCATTTTCGGGTTGGCAGGCTGTAACTAGTGGGGGTAATTATACAAGCAAGGACCGATGCTTGGGCCCCAGCTATTCACAATCTATATCAATGATTATGATAAGGGGACCAAATGTAATATATCCAAGTTTGCCAGGTGGGAATGTAAGTTGTGAGGAGGATGCAAAGAGACTTCAAGGGGATATCGACAAGCTAAGTGAGTGGGCAAGAACATGGCAAATGGAATATAATGTGGAGAAATGTGAAGTTTGGTAGGAACAATAGAAAAGCAAAAATGGAGAGCGATTGGGAAATGTTGGTGTTCAGAGGGACCTGGGTGTCCTTGTACACAAAATCACAGAGTAAACATGCAGGTACAGCAAGCAATTAAGAAAGCAAATGTTTGTTGGCTTTTATTACAAGAGGATTTGAGTATTAGGGTCTTACTGCAATTATATAGGACCCTGGTGAGACATTTTGGGTCTCCTTACCGAAGGAAGGATATACTTGCCATTGGGGGAGTGCAACAAAGGTTCACCAGACTGATTCCTGGGATTGTCCTATGAGGAGAGATTGAGTAGACTAAGCCTATATTTTCTAGAGTTTAGAAGAATAGGAGGTGAACTCATTGAAAAATACAAAAATCTTACAGGGCTTGACAGGGTAGATGCAGGGAGGATGTTTCCTCTGGCTGAAGAATCTAGAACCAGGGGTCACAGTCTCAGAATAAGGGGTCGGCCATTTAGTACTGAGATGAGGAGAAACCTCTTCATTAAGAGGGTGGTGAATCTTTGGAATTCTCTACCCTAGAGGGCTGTGGAGGCTCAGTCTTTGAGTATATTCGACAGAGATCGATAGATGTTTGGATATTAAGAGAATCGAGGGATGTGGGGATAGGGCAGGAAAGTGGAGTTGAGGTAGAAGGTCAGACATGATCTCATTGAATGACCGAGCAGGCTTGAGGGGCCGAATGGCCAATTCTTGCTTCGAACTGTTTTGTTCTTATATTCTTATGTTCAGTACTGCTCTCCCATATAGTACATTTCCCTTGTTTTTGTGTTCTTTTTAGACTCATAGATGGTGTTGTAGTGCGCTTCCAAAGGCAAATGCACCTGCAGGGTATATGTGTGTTTGTATATATAAAATGGCTGCCAGAGATTCCGCAAAGCATTAGAGGAACTTAGCTAGCCAACTTGACTACATTCCTAGTTAACCGATGTAACTGCATACAGGAACACTCAAAAGGGCGTGCTCAGCAGAATGTCTCTAATCAGCAACTCCCAGACAAGATGTCCTGGCAGAATACTGAACAATGGGATTCCTGTATCTGTGCTACTGAATAATGGGATTCCTGTAACTGTGTTAAGATAAGGAGGTTAGGCATAAACAGGACCCAAGGACAGTAGATAAGGGGGTATGGAATACATCACGAGACCATGAGTAAACCCCTAGCTAAGCATGAGGTAATCACGCAGTCTCCTGCTGCTTGGGGGCCAATTCTATTGGCCCAAAGAAACCGACATGTAATCTATACTCGTTATAATTGGATTGTGTCCAGCCGAAATAGGCTGAGTAACTGTAGCAAACTGTTGTAAAACATATAAGTATTGATGAATTTCTTTGTTCGGCGGAAAGGAATGCCTGGAGTTACCCAGAAGCTTTCTCCCCGCTGGGGTAATAAAACCGCTTTGATGTTTGGAACCGACTCGAGTGACGAGTGATTCTTCCTGGATTCATTTGCGCTAAAGGTGGCAATGTATCCATGTCAGAATGACTTATTGTAGTCGTTAAATTTATTGTAGTCAGCGATCGTTAAAATTAATTAGAAAGTGCGTAGGCGAGGGCAGGATGAAGGGATTGCCGAGACTTCTACAATTGAATAGGCTGACAGCTTAAGCTCACAAATGCGGTGGTTAATTAGCCGAGGTAGCCCAAGGCTGCTGTTATCGGTGAAAGCGCAGCCCATTCAGGAGTGAATTCCATCAGGGTAGCAGGTGGTAAAAATGAAATTCAAGATCCAGCATGTCCCTTCTCTGTTGCCACTCTAGAGGAGCGGGTAGGTTTTTGTGCTTGTGATGTGAGTTCAGCGGCATACATCCTGAAATTCTGCCTGCTTTGCTTCCAGTTTTAGTTGCCGAAGTGGTGAAGTTTCATTTTCCCAAACTGGTTGAAATGCACAACTATACGCCAGCCAGCTCAACACAGCAGAAACTGAACAACTGGGCTCATCTGAACAGGTAACAGATTAATGTCATCAAAGAATGCGCAAAAGAAAGATAGTCAGTCACTGTTGGGCATAGCACAGTAAAGCAGTTGGCATAGGCTTTTGTCTCTTTCCCCCACCCGCCCACACCACAACACCCACGCCAGTAGGGTGGAACTTCTGGTCATATATGGGAGAGCAGTACTGAACATAAGAATATAAGAACATAAGAGTTAAAGCAAGAATTGGCCATTCGGCCCCTCAAACCTGCTCGGCCATTTAATGAGATCATGTCTGATCTTCCACCTCAGCTCCACTTTCCTGTACCATTCCCACATTCCTCGATTCTCTTAATATCCAAAATCTATCGATCTCCGTGACCCTTGCTATATTTCCAGTCCCGGTTCATTTACATAAAGGAGGTGGGTTAGGTTAAAATGGCCCCAAATGACTTTCAAGTTCCTCTCCCAAGTCATCGTGACTTGGGCCTACATCACCATTCGTTCATCATTTCTGGGCTAATATTGTGGCATTCCCTATCTAGCATGTTGTAGGGGTGCCATCAGCACAAGGCCTGCAGCGGTTCAAGAATACGGTCCTTCCACACCTTCTCAAGGGCAGCTTCGCATAGCATCATCCACAGCCTGAGTTTAAAGTTTTCTTTGGTAGGGCTATCCAAGTAGTCCCTCTTCGCCACCCCCCCCCCCCCACCCACCTCCTGCTTTTTCCTCATAGCCCTGCAAAATTTTCCCCCTCAAGTATTTATCCAATTCACTTTTGAAAGTTACTATTGGATCTGTCTCCACTACCCTTTCAGGCAGTGCAGATCACAATAACACGCTGTGCAAAAAAAATTCTCCTCATCTCCCCTCTGATTCTTTTGCCAACTACCTTCAATCTGTGTCCTCTGGTTACTGATCCTGCTATCAGTAGAAACAGATTTTGCATGAGAAAGAGAAGTGTTAGTGCAATATTATCATTATATTTCATGTGCGATCTTAAACTGCATTGTTCTCATCTCCACACTGATGCCATAAGGTCATTAATTTGCTTCAGTCTTTTGAATTCCCCTTTGTCATGGTTACACAACGCTGGGGGGCCGAAATTGATTATGGCTGTCTTTGAGGCAGTGTCGTCGCCTGAGAACTGATTTTACCGCCACGCGTTAGGTGCAGGCTCCAACTGCCAAATTCGGTTTTTACGCCCAAAGATGAGAGGACAGCGCTAAAAAGTGATGTTGCACACTCATCCTCGGGCGTGAGCTCAGGAGGCCGACTGAACTTCACATCGGGAGGCAGCCGTCATGCTAGCTGGAAAACAGGAAGAAAAAGAAACTCAAACCTCTCCGACCCACACACACACACACTTCCCCACTGTTACAACTAATAAAAAAAATGAAGAAATAAGTAGAGAAAAACTTACCTTGCTCTCTGGCCGATTCTGCCCGAACTCCGCAGTTTATTCACCACTTTTTTCAGGCTGTAAGAACGCCTGCCGGGAAGGCCGATGTTCAAACTAAATACCGCGATCGAGGCACCAAGGAGGCGTTGAACGCTGGATGACGTCACCACGTGGGTGGCCTTAGCCGGTGCAGCATTAGCTCTTGGCGCCTCTGCCAAAGAGCCGACTGAATTTCTGCGCAGGCGTGGATGTCGCTTACTGTTGAAGGTAACCGCCTCCTGCATGTGGTAATGGGTGGCGGTAGAAACTGAATTTCGTCCCCTGGGTTCTTTGATGAAGGGAGGCGAAGCCAGCATCATCCATGTACTGAGAACGCATTTTTTAAATAATGTAAAGACCCACCATGGAATTCAGAGCATCTCCTGTTAAAACGAATACAGCAAGGAGTGCAATGTAGTCTTTGTTTTGCAGGTAAACAACATGTCCGTGAAGAACCTGTTATTTAATTTTCTCACGGTGCCAACTCTGAAGCTTGACACATCTCAATGAGACATGAAACACTCACAGGCAGTTTATTATAAAGCAAGAATATTATTAAATTATTTAAATGAACTGGGGATATTGTGACATTGGATGATAGTCAAGGTTCCCGCTAATCATAGACAGTCTCTCGTATCGAGGATGTCTTGCTTCCACGCCAAAAAGGAATGAGTTCGCAGGTGTTTCAATGAAGGACCTAATATTCCAGGTCCTGAACTACATGCTGAAGGGTGGAAGATGCCTGTGCGTGGATTTTTTTAATGTGGGCTGGCCGTTACACACCAGCCACCACACGGGCTTGACAGAGCTAGGTCTTGGTCCAGTGGCAAGGATTAACCAAGATGACTGGAGACCAGCTCTGCTGCACAAACCAAGTGTGCACACATATCGCAGTGTGGGCTGGCCCGTGCTGCTCCTGGGATCTCGCTAAGGTGTGCGCACGGCCACGTGGTAATCTGAAAGGACTCATGCAGGCCGCTCACCGGCCTGTAAATGCTGTGCATGTGCAGGAATTTAAAGGGGCCATGCATTAAGAGAAACAGGCCGCGCAGAACAAGGTGCAGCTTACAGGAAACATTGGCGACAGTGTAAAATCAGTGATATTGATACATCTCTCCTCAGTTTCATTTCCATGAACTATTCCAATGCATTCCTGACTGGCCTCCCACGTTCTATCCAATGCAAACTTGAGGACATCCAAAACTCGGCTGTCCGTGTCCTAACTCGCACCAAGTCCCTCCCACTCACCCCTGTGCTCGCTCGCTGACCTACATTGGCTTCAGGTTAAGCAACGTCTCGATTTTAAAATTCTCATCCTTGTTTTCAAATCCCTCCGCGACCTCGCCCCTCTCTGGTCTCAATTTTCCCCAGTGATTTGCGTGTTTTTTTTTGGAGTATGCTGCTTTTTTTGGCGTATTGAGTCAAATTTTTGGCGTATTTTTTTTTTCAAACTTTTCCCCCTGCGATCTGCGCCGGCGTAATGGACTTTTCTAGGCCAGTTATTTTTGACGTCATTGGGGGCGTTCCCGCATGTCAGCGCCGGTTTTTTCAATTGTTCGCAGTTTGGCCAACATTTTTTTCTATTACGTGGCATATCTGGCCACTCATGAAAAACCTTCTGGTGAGTTAAGAAACCAGCGCACATTCACAAATCTGCGCTGACGACCCCATTGTTTTTAAATCAAAGATTTTGGAGGGAGTCAAGAACACTGTCAAAATCAATAATGAAGTTCAACTTTTTTTTACCTGTCAACGTAGAAGTGCAAATTTGTTGGATTTCACAAGTTTTCTCAATTTTTTACTCACTCACCACCAGCGAATGTCTTGAAGAAGGCCTTGAAGGTTGTAAGTTTGGCCGGCAGAATCGGCCTCGTGTCCGGACACAGTGGCTCGGGATTCAGCTACAAAACAAGCCTGGGGGTGGGGAAGAGAGGAGAGAAAGGAGAGATATCCGATCTTACGGTTTGTAGCCTGGGGAGGGAGAGAGAGAGCGAGAGCGAGGATCTTGTGGCTTGTTGCCCGGGGAGGGAGAGAGATAGCTGATCTTAGCTGAATTTAGGGAGCTAGAGTTAAATTAAAAAGCAGCACCTCAAAGGTAGTAATGTCAGGATTGTTACCAGTGCCATGTGCTAGTCAGAATAGGAATTGCAGGATAGCTAAGATGAATACGTGGTTTGAAGAGTCGTGCAGGAGGGAGGGATTCAAATTCCAAGGACATTGGAACCGGTTCTGGGGGAGGTGGGACCAGTACAAACCGGATGGTCTGCACCTGGGCAGGAGCGGAACCAATGTCCTAGGGGGAGTGTTTGCTAGTGCTGTTGGGGAGGAGTTAAACAGATATGGCAGGGGGATGGGAACCTATGCAGGGAGACAGGGGGAAACAAAATGGGGGCAGAAGCAAAAGATAGAAAGAGGAAAAGTAAAACTGGAGGGCAGAGAAACCCAAGGCAAAACTCAAAAACGGCCACATTACAGCAAAAGTCGAAAGGGACAAACTGTGTTAAAAAGACAAGCCTGAAGGCTCTGTGCCTCAATGCGAGGAGTATTCGGAATAACGTGGACAAATTAACTGCGCAGGCAGCTATTAACGAATATGATATAATCGCTCCAGGGTGACCAAGGCTGGGAACTCAACATCCAGGGATATTCAACATTCAAGAAGGATAGACAGAAAGGAAAAGGAGGTGGGGTAGCGTTGCTGATTAAAGAGGAAATTAACGCAATAGTGAGGAAGGACATTAGCGCGGTTGAGATGGAATCTCTATGGTAGAGCTGCGGAATTACAAAGGACAGAAAACGCTAGTGAGAGTTGTGCATAGATCACCAAACAGTAGTCGTGAAGTTGGGGACAGCATCAAATAAGAAATTAGGGATGCGTGCAATAAAGGTACAGCAGTTATCATGGGTGACTTTAATCTACATATTGACATATTGATTGGGCTAGTCAAACTGGTAGCAATACAGTGGAGGAGGATTTCCTGGAGTGTATTAGGGATGGTTTTCTAGACCAATATGTCGAGGAACCAACTAGAGGGCTGGCCATCCCAGACTGGGTGATGTGTAATGAGAAAGGACTAATTAGCAATCTTGTTGTGCGAGGCCCCTTGGGGAAGAGTGACTATAATATGGTAGAATTCTTTATTAAGATGGAGAGTGACACAGTTAATTCAGAGACTAGGGTCCTGAACTAAAGGAAGGGTAACTTCGATGGTGTGAGATTTGAATTGGCAAGAATAGACAGGTGAATGATACTTAAAGGGTTGACGGTGGATTAGCAGTGGCAAACATTTAAAGATCACATGGATGAACTTCATAAGAACATAAGAACATAAGAATTAGGAACAGGAGTAGGCCATCTAGCCCCTCGAGTCGGCTCCGCCATTCAACAAGATCATGGCTGATCTGGCCATGGACTCAGCTCCACTTACCCGCCCACTCCCCGTAACCCTTAATTCCCTTATTGATTAAAAATCTATCTATCTATCTGTGACTTGAATACATTCAATGAGCTAGCCTCAACTGCTTCCTTGGGCAGAGAATTCCACAGATTCACAACCCTCTGGGAGAAGAAATTCCTTCTCAACTCGGTTTTAAATTGGCTCCCCCGTATTTTGAGGCTGCGCCCCCTAGTTCTAGTCTCCCCGACCAGTGGAAACAACCTCTCTGCCTCCATCTTGTCTATCCCTTTCATTATTTTAAATGTTTCTATAAGATCACCCCTCATTCTTCTGAACTCCAACGAGTAAAGACCCAGTCTACTTAATCTATCATCATAAGGTAACCCCCTCATCTCCGGAATCAGCCTCGTGAATTGTCTCTGTACCCCCTCCAAAGCTAGTATATCCTTCCTTAAGTAAGGTGACCAAAATTGCACGCAGTACTCCAGGTGCGGGCTCACCAATACCCTGTACAGTTGCAGAAGGACCTCCCTGCTTTTGTACTCCATCCCTCTCGCAATGAAGGCCAACATTCCATTCGCCTTCCTGATTACCTGCTGCACCTGCAAACTAACTTTTTGGGATTCATGCACAAGGACCCCCAGGTCCCTCTGCACTGCAGCATGTTGTTCTTTCTCCCCATTCAAATAATATTCCCTTTTACTGTCTTTTTTCCCAAGGTGGATGACCTCACACTTTCCGACATTGTATTCCATCTGCCAAACTTTAGCCCATTTGCTTAACCTATCTAAATCTCTTTGCAGCCTCTCTGTGTCCTCTACACAACCCGCTTTCGCACTAATCATCTGCAAATTTTGTTACACTACATCCGTCCCCTCTTCCAGGTCATCTATGTATATTGTAAACAGTTGTGGTCCCAGCACCGATCCCTGTGGCACACCACTAACCACCGATTTCCAACCCAAAAAGGACCCATTTATCCCGACTTTGTGCTTTCTGTTAGCCAGTCAATTCTCTATCCATGTTAATACATTTCCTCTGACTCCACGTACCTTTATCTTCTGCAGTAACCTTTTGTGTGGCCCCTTATCGAATGCCTTTTGGAAATCTAAATACACCACATGCATCGGTACACCTCTATCCACCATGCTCGTTACATCCTCAAACGATTCCAGTAAATTAGTTAAACATGATTTCCCTTTCATGAATCCATGCTGCGTCTGCTTGCTTGCACTATTCCTATCTAGATGTCCCGCTATTTCTTCCTTAATGATCGTTTCAAGCATTTTCCCCACTAACGATGTTAAACTAACCGGCCTATAGTTACCTGCCTTTTGTCTGTCCCCTTTTTTAAACAGAGGCATTACATTCGCTGCTTTCCGATCCGCTGGTACCTCCCCAGAGTCCAGAGAATTTTGGTAGATTATAACGAATGCATCTGCTATAACTTTCGCCATCTCTTTTAATACCCTGGGATGTATTTCATCAGGACTAGTGATAGTGATTATCTCAAGGTCCTCCCTTCCCACATTCCCGTGACCAGCAATTTTTGGCATGGTTTTTGTGTCTTCCACTGTGAAGACGGAAGCAAAATAATTGTTTAAGGTCTCAGCCATTTCCACATTTCCCATTATTAAATCCCCCTTCTCATCTTCTAAGGGACCAACATTTACTTTAGTCACTCTTTTCCGTTTTATATATCTGTAAAAGCTTTTACTATCTGTTTTTATGTTTTGCGCAAGTTTACCTTCGTAATCTATCTTTCCTTTCTTTATTGCTTTCTTAGTCATTCTTTGCTGTCATTTAAAATTTTCCCAATCTTCTAGTTTCCCACTAACCTTGGCCACCTTATACGCATTGGTTTTTAATTTGTTACTCTCCCTTATTTCCTTGGTTATCCACGGCTGGTTATCCCTTCTCTTACCGCCCTTCTTTTTCACTGGAATATATTTTTGTTGAGCACTATGAAAGAGCTCCTTAAAAGTCCTGCACTGTTCCTCAATTATGCCACCATTTAGTCTGTGTTTCCAGTCTACTTTAGCCAACTCTGCCCTCATCCCACTGTAGTCCCCTTTGTTTAAGTATAGTACGCTCGTTTGAGATACTACTTCCTCAGCCTCAATCTGTATTACAAATTCAACCATACTGTGATCACTCATTCCGAGAGGATCTTTTACCAGGAGATCGTTCATTATTCATGTCTCATTACACAGGACCAGATCTAAGATAGCTTGCTCCTGTGTAGGTTCTGTAATATACTGTTCGAAGAAACAATCCCGTATGCATTCTATGAATCCCTCCTCAAGGCTACCCCGTGCGATTTGATTTGACCAATCAATATGTAGGTTAAAATCCCCCATGATTATTGCCATTCCTTTTTCACATGCCTTCATTATTCCCTTCATTATTGTCCGCCCCACCGTGAAGTTATTATTTGGGGGCCTATAAACTATGCCCACCAGTGACTTTTTCCCCTTACTATCTCTAATCTCCACCCACAATGATTCAACATTTTGTTCATTAGAGCCAATATCGTCTCTCACAACTGCCCAGATATCATCCTTTATTAACAGAGCTACCCCACCTCCTTTCCCTTCTTGTCTATCTTTCCGAATTGTCAGATACCCCCTGTATGTTTAATTCCTAGTCTTGGCCCCCCTGCAACCACGTTTCTGTAATGGCCACCAAATCATACCCATTTGTAATGATTTGTGCCGTCAACTCATTTACTTTATTTCGAATGCTGCGTGCGTTTAGGTAGAGTGTTTTAATACTAGTTTTTAAACCATGATTTTTAGTTTTGACCCCTCTGCAGCCCCTTTATATTCATACATATTGTCCTTTCCTATCACTTTGTGGTCTATACTTACCCCAGTGCTACTCTGCTCTGTTGCCTCCTGCCTTTTGCATTCTTTCTTGGGGTCCTGTTCATCTGAGCTCTCACCCACTCTAACTAGCTCAGAGCTCTCTCCTGGGTTCCGAATAGTCCTTGCATTGAGGCACCGAGCTTTCAGGCATGCTTTTTTATTACACTTTGACCCTTTTGAATTTTGCTGTACAGTGGCCCTTTTTGTTTTTTGCCTTGGGTTTATCTGCCCTCCACTTTTACTCATCTCCTTTCTGTCTTTTATTTCTGTCTCCATTTTGTTTCCTGTGCAGCAGAGCCACGGTGCCATGAACTTGGCTGCTGCTGCCCTCGCCTGATGAGTCATCCCCCTCACCAGTACCCAAAGCAGTGTATCTGTTTTGCAAAGGGATGACCGCAGGGGACCCCTGCACTACCTTCCTTGCACTGCTCTTCCTGTTGGTCATCCATTCCCTATCTGGCTGTGTACCCTTATCCTGCGGAGAGACCAACTCAGTAAATGTGCTATTCACGTCATTCTCAGCATCGTGCATGCTCCAGAGTGAATCCATCCGCAGCTCCAGTGCCGCAATGCGGTCCGTCAGGAGCTGCAGCCGGATACACTTCCCGCACACGTAGTCGTCAAGGATACCGGAAGCGTCGCTTACTTCCCACATAGTACAGAAGGAGTATAACATGTGTCTGAGCTCTCCTGCCATGACTTAACCCTTAGAACAACTTAATTTGGCAACAACAATGCTAAAAAGTTACTTACTGATAAAGAAAAGAAAAAGAAAAACTTCTTACCAATCACCAGCCAATCACTTACCCCCTTGGCTGTGACATCACCTTTCGATTTCTTTCTACTTTTTTGCCTTCTTTTCCTGCAGCTGTACCGGCTGGCCTCTTGTCGGCTTCTCGACTGGCGCTCCTCCTCCCGACTCCCCGCTCACCTCTCCGACGCTGCTGGTGGGCCTCTTGTCGGCTTCTCGACTGGCGCTCCTCCTCCCGACTCCCCGCTCGCCTCTCCGAATCTGCTGGTGGGCCTCTTGTCGGCTTCTCGACTGGCGCTCCTCCTCCCGACTCCCCGCTCACCTCTCCGAATCTGCTGGTGGGCCTCTTGTCGGCCTGTCGACTGGCGCTCCTCCTCCCGACTCCCCGCTCACCTCTCCGAATCTGCTGGTGGGCCTCTTGTCGGCCTCTCGACTGGCGCTCCGCCTCCCGACTCCCCGCTCGCCTCTCCGACGCTGCTGATGGGCCCCTTGTAGGCCTCTCGACTGGCGCTCTGCCTCCCGACTCCCCGCTCGCCTCACCGACGCTGCTGGTGGGCCCCTTGTAGGCCTCTCGACTGGCGCTCCGCCTCCCGACACCCCGCTCACCTCTCCGACGCTGCTGGTGGGCCCCTTGTAGGCCTCTCTACTGGCGCTCCGCCTCCCGACTCCCCGCTCACCTCTCCGACAGTGCTGGTAGGCCCCTTGTAGGCCTCTCGACTGGCGCTCCGCCTCCCGACTCCCCGCTGGCCTCTCCGACGCTGCTAGTGGGCCTCTTGACGGCCTATCGACTGGCGCTCCTCCTCCCGACTCCCCGCTGGCCTCTCCGACGCTGCTAGTGGGCCTCTTGTAGGCTTCTCGACTGGCGCTCCTCCTCCCGACACCCCGCTCACCTCTCCGACAGTGCTGGTGGGCCTCTTGTAGGCTTCTCGACTGGCGCTCCACCTCCTGACTCTCCGCTCGCCACTCCGACGCTGCTAGTGGGCCTCTTGTAGGCCACTCGACTGGCGCTCCGCCTCCCGACTCCCCGCTCACCTCTCTGACGCTGCTGGTGGGCCTCTTGTAGGCCTCTCGACTGGCGCTCCGCCTCCTGACTTCCCGCTCCTTCTACCAACCACCTTAAAACTATGCCCCCTCATTATAGACCCCTCCAACAATGGAAATAGGTCCTTACTATCCAGTATGTCCAGGCCCCTCAATATTTTGTACACCTCAATGAGGCCTCCTCTCAACCTCCTCTGTTCCAATGAGAACAAACTCAGCTTATCCAATTTGTCCTCGTAACTAAGATTCTCCATTCTAGGCAGCATCCTAGTAAATCTTCTCTGCACCCTCTCTAGTGCAATCACGTCCTTCCTATAATATGGCGACCAGAACTGCGCGCTTTACTCCAGCTGTGGCCCAACCAAAGTATACAATTTAAGCATAACCTCCCTGCTCTTATATTCTATGTCTCAGCCAATAAAGGCAAGCATTCTTTATGCCTTCTTAACCACCTTATCCACCTGGCGTAACTCTGGCAATACGCTAGAAAACAGGCTTGGGTAAAATTGAGCCCTATCTCTGTAGCTTTCCATTCCCACCACTACCAGCGCACCGTGGCTGCAGTGTGTACCATCTACAAGATCCACTGCAGTCAAGGCTTCTACGACAGAACCTGCCAAACTCATGACCTCCACCACCTTGAAGGACAAGGGCAGCAGGTGCATGGGAACACCACCACCTCCATGTTCCACTCCATGTCACACACCATCCGACTTGGAAATATATCGCTGCCCCTTCTTCATACTGGGTCAAAATCCTGGAACTCCCTCCCCAACAGCCCTGTGGGAAAACCTTCATCTCATGGACTGCAGTGGTTCAAGAAGGCGGCTCATCACCACCTTCAAAAGGGCAATTAGGAATGGGTAATAAATGCCGGCCTTGACAGCAACAGCCACATCCCATGAATTAATTTTTTTTTAAAGTCAGAAGGAACAAGTTGACAGACATTCATGACTAGAGCCATATTCACGACAGACAAACTTTATTATACAGATACTTTTAAAATTTGCAATGAGGTTAACAAAGATCCTATCTGAACAGCTTTTGAATATTTTTTCCACAACTCTTATCAACATTTTGTTTGAGGGTTAGTCCTCTGCCAGAATTTTCTGATTTTGTTCCGTGTACTTGTGTTTTTAATTTGCATCTCTCGAGCTTCGAGTGAGATAACTGACTTCCTTATCTTTAGTATATTGTATTCGGTGTTCACAATGTGATCTCCTCTATATTGGGGAGACCAAGCGTAGATTGGGTGACCGCTTTACGGAACACCTCCGTTCAGTCCGCAAGTGTGACCTTGAGCTTCCGGTCGCCTGTCACTTTAATTCTCCGCTCCACTCCCACTCTGACCTCTCCGTCCTCGGCCTCCTGCACTGCTCCAACGAAGCTCAACGCAAGCTCGAGGAACAGCACCTCATCTTTCGTTTAGGCACTTTACAGCCTTCTGGACTCAACATCAACTATTTCAGAGCGTAACCGCTGCCAATCTTTGGCTCCCTCCCCCCCCTCCGGCCCTGCCTCCCCCCACCCTGAGCCTATGTTTTTTCTTTCCTTGTCTCTAATGGCAGTTGGTCATTATCCTGCCATTCACACCCTATCTTGACTAATGTTTTTCTAACTCCGGGCATTACCATTTCTATTTGGCCCATCATCCCTTTTGTCTCTCAAATCTCTCCTGTCTTCCACCCTATCACAGAACTTCCCTTTTCTTCTTTCTTTCCCTCTCCCTTTCAGTGCTTGATAAGAATATATTCTTTCCGAACACTCTCCAGTTCTGACAAAGGGTCATCGACCCGAAACGTTAACTCTGCTTCCTCTCCACAGATGCTGCCTGACCTGCTGAGATTTCCAGCATTTTCTGTTTTTATTCCAGATTCCAGCAACTACGCTATTTTGCTCCCTTATCTACCTGCTCTAGTGAACGTCCTGTGGCAATTTCCAGAGAAAGTAGCCTGGCCAACATTCCTTCCTCAACTAATACCACCAAAATCAGATGAGCTAATTCTTGCTGTTTGTGGGTTTTTGTGAGACACAAAGTGTCGGCCTACATAAGATGCTCCTTAAAACCTACCTCTTTGACCAAGCTTTTGTTCATCTGCCGTAATTTCGTCTTATGTGGCTTGGTGTCAAATGTATTTGTTTTGTCTTATAACATTCCTGTGAAGCGCCTTGGGATGTTTTACTACGTCAAAGGCGCTATATAAATACAAGTTGTTGTTACATAGCAATAGTTACTGGACTTCAAAGTAGCTTTATGGTTAACAACGCCTCGATTTTAAAATTGTCATCTTGTTTTCAGATCCCTCGGAAGCCTTGCCCCTCCCCATCTCTAACCTTCTCCAGCCCTACAATCCTCTGAGATATCTCTACTCCTCTAATTCTGGCCTCTTGACAATCCCTGATTTTAGTTGCTCCACCATTGGTGGCTGTGCCTTCAGTTGCTTAGGCACCAAACTCTGGAATTCCCTCCTTAATCCTCTCCGCCTCTCTACCTCTCTTTATTCCTTTACGACGCTCCTTAAAACCTCCCTCTTTGACCAAAGTTTTGGTCGCCTGCCGTAATTTCTCCTTATGTGGCTTGGTGTCAAGTTTTGCTTTATAATATTCCTGTGACGATCCTTGAGATGTTTTACTATGTGGTGCTATATAAATACAAGTTACTGTTGTTGTAAAGCACTGAGAGATATTTCTGATAGATGTGAATGCCAATCTATCCTTCCCTTTTCTTTCCTCAGCATCTGCATTGAGTGACTCTTCAATCTTAGCGATTTAAATCTCCATCTTAGCTCGCTGTGCCCTCTTTCAATGGAATTTATTGCCCGACTGCCCACCCTAAACCTCTCCCTACATATTACCTGCCCTACCCATATTCGCAGCCACCGTTTGTAGCTAGAGCATCTCTGTCTGGAGGTTTCACTCTCCAGCAATGCCCCCCGCAACGTTACCTCTGGTCCCCGAAGTTCTATCCCTTGCCCCTCCTCTTCCTCATCCAGATGCAGTCCTTTGGCGATCTTATCCACAGACAGGGTGGTCAGCTTCCACATGTATTGCTGATGCCACCCCAATCCATCTGGTCACCACCTGTCTCAGCATCCCACTGCTGCTGAGTTGCCAGACTTCTTGGCCAAATCAAATCTGGAATGACCTGCACGTTCCTCCTGCTAAACATTGGGAAGACCGAAGCCATTGTCTTTAACCCTCACCACAAACTCCATACCCTTGCCAGCCATTTCCCCCCCCCCACCCCACCCCCGGCCACTATTTCAGGCTACACCAGACTGTTTACAACCTTGACTCTGATTGAGCTTCTGCCCCATGCCCTCTCCATTACAAAGACTGAGGACTTCCACCACCATAACACTGCCCACCTCCACCCTCGGAGCCCATCTGCTGCTGAAACCTTTGAGGATTTGGTCACTTGCAGACTGCACTATTCCAGTGCTCTCCTGGCCGGCTTTCCATCCTCCAATCTCCATGAACTCCAACTCATCCAAAATTCTTCCGCCTCTATCCTAGCCCATGGCTAAACTTTAGAAAGATAAGCTGATAGGTTTAGATGAAACAGGGTGGGGAGAGGCTTGTGGAGCCTAAACGTCGACATGGACTAGTTGAGCTGAATGGGCTGTTTCTTTGCTCCAGACCCTATGTAACGCTATGTGACTTTGATTGCCCATCACCCCTCACCAACATTGGCTCCTGGCCCCCTAATGCGTCAAATTTAAAATTCTCATCCTTGTGTTTAAATCTCTTCATGGTCCCATTATCGTCCAATCTTTATCACCTTTCTCTTGAACTCCCTGTTCCTCCGACTCTGGCTCTCTGCCCCCCCCTTTGCCCCAACATTGGTACCCATGCCTTCAGCTGCCTGACTTCTCTAATAACTCCTTGTTTTCCCCCTCTGGCCAATCAATCCAGGGGTTCCTCTGCTTGATTGTATCAAACCCTTTGTCTCGATGTTTAATCAGGTCTAGCTCCTGACCGCAGAAATTGCCCCAGGCTGGCACCCTTTTCTCCTGCCCAAGCAATTCCAAAGGCTTCGTTAAACCATCTTTAGTTTCTGGCCTCTTCCTGTGCCTTTTGTGAAAATGTGTAAATCTCACAAGCAACAGTGGGGCGGAAGTGGTGACCGCTAGAAAAATCACCGAGCTAAATTTCGCTGGTGGCCATTGGACCGGAAGTCGGCGGGCGCTCGACTCCATAGCCAGGTTAATGCTATTTTTGGGGAGCTGAATTTCGGCCCCATTATATCAATGCAAGTTGTTGTTTCTCATATTGAAAAAGGAAGTTCGGTCAACTCTACACCTTTTGGAACTGAAACAACAGCAACAAGTGTAGAAAAGTGTAGAGGAACAAAGGGACCTTGGTGTGCAGGTCCACGGATCCTTGAAGGTAGCAGGCCAGGTAGATAAGGTGGTTAAGAAGGCATATGGAGTGCTTGCCTTTATTATCGTACTCCTATAATTTTGAACTCCCAAGATTGACACTTGGGAGTATGATATTATAGCTATTACTGACACATCGACGTGAGTTTGAGCTCCTGCCCGACCCGTCCGCCTGGAAGTGCACCCGCAATGACTACCTGGGAAACCAGAGTGGTCCAGCCATGCCAAGGGCGACGAGGAAGTAAGTGCGAGTGTCTTTTGTTTTAATATTTTGTGCGATTTGCGTTGAGGTGGCGCAGGCAATGTTTCAGGAATGTTTTTGTGGAGTTTTTTAGGTTCCCCTTCCCAGGCCTCTCTCGGAGCTCAAGGACCCAACTCATTAATTCACAAGTTTACCATCCTTGCGCCACGAGAGGTGTGCAATGCCACTCTCAGTGCTACGACCCCTGCCGCAAGGCCCAGATGCCCAAACTTGCATACTAAAGCACAAACTATTCCCGACTGCTAACTTTCCCGGCCCACCACCATTATAGCCCCGAAAACATCAAAGCCGAAAATCCAGCCGCTAGTGTTTGTGAGCTAAAAGAACAAAATGGCGACTGGATCCGCACAATTGGTGCTAAAAGTGAGATATCAGTCAGAAAGACTTTGGAATGGCTGGTGTTGGAAATGACAAATTGGTGCAGTATGAAGAGTTTTTCGGTGGTTGGGCAAAGCGGAAGGACGTATACTCTGTATCTGTGTGCCCTACCTGACTTGGGATGGCTTTCCCCATACCCCTGCATTTTTTTCCCTTCAAATAGTTATACAATTCTTTTTTGAAAGTTACTATTGAATCTTCCAGTGCCCTGCAGGCAGCCAAATCACAACAACTCACCGTGTCAAATGTTTTTTTCTTATGCCGCCTCAAGTTCTTTTGCCGATCATCTTAAATCTGGTTACCAACCATTCTGCCACTGGAAACAGTTTCTCATTTACTCTATCAAAACCATTCATGATTTTCAACACCTCTATCAAAGTTCCATCTAAACCTTCTTTGCTCTAAGGAGAACAATCCCAGCTTCTCCAGACTCTCCACATAGCTGAAGTCGCTCATCCTTGGTACCATTCAAGTAAATCTCTTCTGCACCCTCTCTAAGGCCTAGACATCCTTCCTAAGGTCTGGTGCCCAGAATTGGGGCCTAACCAGTGATTTATAAAGAACATAAGAACATAAGAAATAGGAGCAGGAGTAGGCTAGCTGGCCCCTTCAGCCTGCTCCGCCACTCAATAATATTATGGCTGATCTGATTTTGGCCTCAACTCCACTTCCCTGCCCTCGATATTAACGACTTGGAAGAAACATAGAAACTTAGAAAATAGGTGCAGTAGTAGGCCATTCGGCCCTTTGAGTCTGCACCACCATTCAATAAGATCATGGCTTATCTTTCACTTCAGTACCCCTTTCCTGCTTTCTCTCCATACCTCTTGATCCCTTTAGCCGTAAGGGCCGCATCTAACTCCCTCTTGAATATATCCAATAAACTGGCATCAACAACTGTCTACGGTAGGGAATTCCACAGGTTAACAACTCTCCACGCAGCTCACAACGCCCCCCAGTTTAGTGTCATCCGCAAACTTGGAGATATTACACTCAATTCCTTCATCTAAATCATTAATGTATATTGTAAATAGCTGGGGTCCCAGCACTGAACCTTGCAGCATCCCACTAGTCACTGCCTGCCATTCTGAAAAGGACCCATTTATCCCGACTCTCTGCTTCCTGTCTGTCAACCAGTTCTCTATCCACGTCAGTACATTACCCCCAATAGCATGTGCTTTAATTTTGCACATCAATCTCTTTTGTGGGACCTTGTCAAAAGCCTTTTGAAAGTAAAATACACCACATCCACTGGTTCTCCCTTGTCCACTCTACTAGTTACATCCTCAAAAAATTCCAGAAGATTTATCAAGTATGATTTCCCTTTCATAAATCCATGTTGACTTGGACCGATCCTGTCATTGCTTTCCAAATGCGCTGTTATTTCATTTTTGGATGACCGCAGAGGACTTTTGCACTACTCCCTTCCACTGCTCTTCCTGTTGGTCACTCATCCCCTATCCGGCTGTGTGCCCTTTACCTGCAGTGTGGCCAACTCACTAAATGTGCTATTCACGTCATTCTCAGTGGATGCTCCAGAGTAAATCCACCCGCAACTCCAGTGTCGCAATGCAGTCTGTCAGGTGCTACAGGCGGATACACTTCCTGCACATGTAGTCGCCAGGGACGCTCCCTGAGTTCCCACATAGCACAGGAGGAGCATAACATGTGTCCGAACACTCCTGCCATGACTTAACCCCGAGATGAACTTAATTTCGCAACAACAATGATAAAAGTTACCTTCTGATGAGGAAAAGAAAAAGAAAAACTACTCACCAATCACCAGCCAATCACTTACCCCCTTGGCTGTGACGTCACCTTTCGATTTCTTTCTACTTCTTTGTGTTCCTTCTGCCCCTGCACCTGCACCAGCTAGCTTCTCGGACCCCCGCTGGGCCTCTATAGACCTCACAAAATCCTGCTTCGCCTCTCCGACCCTGCTGCCGATTCCAGGACTCCTGCTGGGCCTTTATAGAAGGGACTGAGTGTAACATAGCCAAGTTTGCT
Source organism: Pristiophorus japonicus (assembly GCF_044704955.1). Taxonomy (NCBI): domain Eukaryota; kingdom Metazoa; phylum Chordata; class Chondrichthyes; family Pristiophoridae; genus Pristiophorus; species Pristiophorus japonicus. The sequence continues at coordinate 19,015,801 of NC_091978.1, read as the reverse complement.
GGCGAAACAAAGATGGGAGGAAAAGCAATGTGTGAGGAGGACACAAAAATTCTGCAAAAGGACATAGACAGGCTAAGTGAGTGGGCACAAATTTTGCAGATGGAATATAATGTTGGAAAGTGTGAGGTCATGCACTTTGCAGAAAAAAAACAAAGAGCAAGTTATTATTTAGATAGAGAAAGATTGCAAATAGATTTAGATAGGTTAAGTGAATGGGCTAAGGTTTGGCAGATGGAGTACAATGTCGGAAATGGTGAGGTCATCCACCTTGGGAAAAAAAACAGTAAAAGGGAATATTATTTGAATGGGGAGAAATTACAACATGCTGTGGTGCAGAGGGACCTGGGGTTCCTTGTGCATGAAACTCTTTTTGGTCCTTGTGCATGAAACTCTTTTTGGAGTTCATCTGCAAAACAAAAAAACATTAAACCGTGCCACCCGACCTGGGTGACACACCAGACATTTACAAGGCCCTTTTTTTCCTTTTTTGTGTTTTTCTTTTTTTTGGTTTTTTTTTTGGGCGCTAAAATCACATTTTTCCAAGTGCCCCCTATAAAAGGGGAGGGGGACACTAAAAGCACCGGCAATTAAAACAAATTAAACTTTAAAACGTAAAATCAAATTAAAATTTGGTTGCCGGGCGTGATGATGCACTCCAGTCCCTCCGGTGCCCACCTCTCGCGGAAGGCCGTGAGCGTACCGGTGGACACCGTGTGCTCCATCTCCAAGGACACCCTGGACCGGATGTAAGAGCGGAAGAGAGGCAGGCAGTCAGGTTGAACGACCCCCTCGACTGCCCGCTGCCTGGACCGGCTGATGGCACCCTTGGCCGTGCCCAGGAGCAGTCCTACGAGGAGGCCTTCGGACCTACCCGCTCCCCTCCGCACAGGGTGCCCAAAGATCAGGAAAGTGGGACTGAAGTGCAGCCAGAATTTCAGGAGCAGCCCCTTCAAATAATAAAACGGGCTGCAACCTCATGCATTCCATAAAAACATGGAACACGGACTCTTCCAGACCGAAGAAATTGCAGGCGGCCTGGGAGTCCGTGAACCGGCTTAAAAAGGACGACCTCCACGCCCGGCCCTTGCAGAGCCAGTCCCGTCAACCTCGTCCGCAAGAGGCGCAGGAAAGGCTCCACGCAAACGCGTATAACTGGCCGGACATGGGGCATCCCTGGCGCACCCCTCTCCTAAAGCGAAGGGGCGCCGTCAAGGACCCGTTAACCTTAATCAGACACTCCGCGGCGGCGTACAGAAGTCGGGTCCGGGCGACGAAATGCGTCCCGAACCCGAAAGCGCGCAGAGTTCCGAGCAGATAGTCGTGATCCACCCTGTCGAACGCCTTCTCTTGGTCGAGGGATAGAAAGGCGACCGACAGACCGGCCTCCTGGGAACAATGGATGAGGTCCCGGACCAGATGGATGTTATCGTGGATTGTCCGGCCCGGGACCGTGTAGGACTGGTCGGGGTGGATCATGTGGTCCAGCACGGCACCAAGGCGAGCAGACATCGCCCTGGCGAAGATTTTGTAGTCCGTGCTGAGGAGGGAGACCGGGCGCCAGTTCTTAAGGAGGCGGAGATCGCCCTTCTTAGGCAGCAGGACGATGACTGCCCTGCGCCAAGAGAGGGGTATCTCCCCGGTCGCCAGACTTTCCCCCAGGACCCACGCGTAGTCGCTCCCCAGGACGTCCCAGAACGCCCTGTGGAACTCCACGGTCAGCCCGTCCAGCCCCGGGGATTTTCCCCTCGAGAGCCGGTCGAGGGCTTAGCGGAGCTTCCAGATTTTCGGCAGGTCCTCCCACAAAACTCTACGCGCTTCCTCGCTGGACGGATCCGGAGAGAACAGAGCCCCGTAATATTCACGGGCCCTGTTGTTGACGCCCTCCGGATCCGAGACGAGAGAGCCGTCGTCGGCCAGCAGCGTCAAGAGCTGCTTACGGACACTCTGCCTTTTTTCCAGCGAGTAGAAGAAGGGGGAGCCGCGGTCCAGATCCCGCAGGAACCGGATCCGCGACCTCACGAACGCGCCTCGGGACGCGACGAGCTGCAGGTCCTTCAGCGCGGCCTTCTTCGCTTCGTACACCGTCCGCAGGGCCGGGTCCTGGACGACTTGACCGAGACGGGCTTCCAGGTCGAGCACTTCTTTTTCTAGGCGCCCGACTCTGGCCGCCCGCCTCTTGGTCGACCCCCTCGCGTACTCTTGACAGAAGACGCGGACGTGAGCCTTGCCCACGTCCCACCATAGCCTCAAGGAGGGGAAGCCCCCCTGCTTCCTTCTCCAGTCGGACCAGAATCGACGGAACGAGTCCTGGAACCGCACGTCCTCCAGCAGCCGGTTGTTAAAGTGCCAGTACGCGGACCCCGTCCTCGCGCGGAGCGAAGCGAGCTCTGCCCACACCAGGTGGTGGTCCGAACACGGCACCGGCCGCATGGAGGCCGCCGGGACGCAGGAAACGTACGCCCGAGACACGTAAAGGTGGTCGACTCTAGACCATCCTACTCCAGGACTCACCCAAGTAAAGGCGCTGGAGTCGGGGTGGAGATTTCGCCAGACGTCCACCAAGTCGAAGGACCCGACCAGGTCCCTCAACTTCTCCATCGCCGTCATGCACTGCGGGGCACCGGAGCGGTCCCTCGCCTCGAGGGTGCAGTTAAAATCCCCCCCGAGGACAATGCAGTCGCCGACGTCGACGGAGCCAAGAAGAGCGGACACCTCTTCAAAGAAGCGCGTTTGCTGCGGGCCGGGCTGAGGGGCGTACAAGTTCACGAGATGGAGCGGCACGTCCCCCAGGCGAACCGTTACGTGCAGCAAGCGGCCTGGCACGGGCTCCTCGACCCCCATGATCTCCGGCTGAAAATGCGGGCCCAGCAAGATGGCCACCCCACTAGAAATGGCGGTGAGGTGGCTCATGCGGACCTCTCCTTGCCATTCCAGGAGCCACGTGGCTTCGTCTCCCGGAACGGTGTGGGTTTCTTGCAGGAAGCACACCGCATATTTCCCCTCCCGCAGGAGCGAAAAATTGTCAAATCTACGGCGTGCCCCTCTGCCGCCGTTGATGTTGAGGCTGGCTATGGTTATCTTCATGGCAAAAGCATAGTGCAACCTCTACCTTAACCTATTGTGGGGGAGGGAGCGGAGTCTTTTGTTGAACTCTGCTCCCTCCGCAGCCCAGCGAGGAGTCCCTCGAGCTCGCGCAGCTCAAGGTGTTGCTCCCTTGTCAAGGGCCCGCCCGCGTCCAAGGTTTTAACGGCGGCGCGGACGGACCCCTTGATCAGCTCTGGCTCGGACCATTTTTCCAGGGCCAGTCGGGCTTGGTCGCAGCGACCCCGGCTCTGGGCCAAAAAGTCCCGGAGTTCCTTTGCAGGAATGAGGAGGGCCTCAGCGGCGGCCGCGAGCAGATCCACCGCCTCCCTGGTGGTGGTCTCTAGTTCTTCTCCCGCGTCCCCGTCCTCCTCCGGGAGGTGGCCGCCAGCAGCCGGCCCATCGACCGCACAAGGTACGGCAAATGACCCGGCCGCTCCAACCGGCCCTGGCTCTGCCCCGATCCCACCCCCAGGATCGAAAGCAGAGGAGTCCCCACTGGGCTCATTTAAAAATGGTGCTGGGTCGGGAAACGACAGCGGAAGGGGTTCCCCCTCCGCCCCAGGAACCGGGGAACAAGGAGAGACCCGGCCATAGGAAATCCCCAGGCTCCCCAAGTGCTCCAGCTCCAAAGTAAGGGGCGAGGGTGGGTGTTCCTCCCCCTCCCCGCTGCCACCCCCCGGCCCAGCATGTACAGTATCATTAAATTTCTTGATTTGTGTTTCTGCCGGATCGAGCAAATCCCGGGGGAAGTTGGATATTGGCTGGGCGGGCTCAGGTTCGGCCTTTTCGGTCCCGCCCGCCTCAGTCCCCGGGACGCCCGGCCCGGCGGCAATGCTTTCCTCCGCGATCCCCACGCCCCCCATGACAGGCAGATCCTCCATGCCATCCCCGGGAGGCAGAGGCTGGGCAGCCTCGATTGTCTCACCCTCCCCGGGGACAGACTCCTCCCGCCTACGGTGCTGCTTGGGGGCGCTGGTGGGGGACGCGGGACACGTGGCGGGCACCGACTCCTCCGCGGAGGGATGTTGTTCCCTCTCCGCCTCAACGGAGCGGCGCCTCCTTTTGTTGCTGGGGGTGCGCTGAGGCAGGGAGACCTCCATGTCTGCCGAGGCCTCCCGCTCCCCCCCACCTTTTCCTTTTCTTGCCCTCGCCCGAGCCCCTCTGCGGTATTGGTCAAGGGCTCGGGCACGGGCTCAGGACACCCCGCGCTCGCCGGTGACTGGGTTGGGCTGAGCGCGGTGGTCAATCTTTCTGGCGCACCGAGGGGACCCGCCTCTAGATGTTTCGCCTTGTTCCGCGCCTTCTTTCCGGTCGGACGCTCTCCCTCCCCCCCGCCGGAGGCCGTGAAAACAAAGGCCCCCGACGATGCCCGCGCACCTATGGCTCCCGGCACGCGGACGCAACTAGGGGGAGGGGTGGCGGCGGTGCCAGCCTTGGCCGCCTTCGGTGGTTTGGCGGCCTTGGAGGCGGAGCAGTTCTTACGAACATGCCCCACCTTCCTACAGGCATGGCACCGCACGCCGTCCGACGTCCAGAAGACCCCCTCGTGCACCACATTAAAGTGCCCTTCCGTCGTGTCCTCCCGCGCCAGCCGGACAAAGAGCTGGCGGCGGAAGGAGAACACGTGGCGCAGGCTGTTCTCCCTGAGGCCGAGCGGTATGGGGTTGATCCCTGACCTTACCTCCCCCAGTTGGTGTAGGTGAGGGAGGAGGAGCTCAGCTGGAACAAAGGGCGGGACGTTTGATACGATGACCCTCTGTGCGGTGGCCTCGAGAAGGTCCACCGGCAGGAACGTCCCGCCCACCGTGAGCCCCTTTTCGAGGGCCAGGGACACCGCCCGCTCCGACCCCAGGAAGAACATGGCCTTCCCAGACATCTTGGAGGCTGCGACAATGGCCGAGGGGCCGACTACCCCAGCCATCGCCCGCACGCACTCCTCGATGCTCATAGTGGGGTGTGTGTAGCTCTTGACCCCGTGTTTCTTCGTTATTAGTTGAAAAGGTGGCAGGGCAGTGGGTGGCGCAGGAGGTGCCATGGAAGCGGTTGCCACCTGCGCATATGTCTTCGCTGGCCCTGCCACCGGCGTGGATGGGGTCGCCATCACGGGGTCCCTTTGAGGGCTACACCCACCCCAAAGTCACAGGCCTTAATGGTCTTAATTAGGCCTCGTTTGATAAGACTGAGCAGAGGAGCTCTTAACGAGGCACACCTCTCCCCTAGTTGGCAATTGGGGAGGGGCCTTGCTCCCTCTGCTCAGTTGTCTTAATTGTTTTATATTTTTTTAAATTAGGAGGAAGGGGTCTCAGAGAGAGAGGGGAGAAACAGAGAGTAACAGAGAAAGAGAGAGGGGGTGGGAAGCGGGGGGGGGGGGGACTGCGAGGGCAGGTCTCCCCTCGCAGCTGTGGGTGTGTGCAATCCCCAGATGGCAAAACACAAAATAGTCTTTGGGGTGGTCTTCGGGTGAGGGGAGAAGATGTCTTCACCTGGGGCAGCTAGAGCCACCAGGCACACACTCCTAACGATGTTAAATAGGTGGTAAATAAAATCTTCAGCCTGGTAGCTCCAGCTGTCCCAGGCTAGGCAATTGGGGGGGGGGTTCAATTGTGTGTGGGGCCTAGTTGTAAGCAAGGCCCCCACACACACTTCCACACACACACCCCCCCCGCGATGTTCCGGCCCTCAGTGGTCTTCTTTCCTCCCCCCACCGATACAACAAAGTCTATTGGGGACTGCACCAATACACCCACCTGTCGAAATGGTAGAGTCTCCCTCCTTCCACACTGGATGTTGTTGTTGGTCTTTTCCCCTCTCTCCAACTCTTTGCAGAAATGGTAAAAGTTAGTAAAAGTTTTCTGCTTTTTCCTCCTCTCCCTCTGGGTGAAAGCCGGTGGTGAAGCCCCTTCCTTCCTTCTCTTCCTGGGCTGTTCTCAGGGCTCTCCAGGCCTTCAAAGGCAGGAGTAAAAGTTGGTAGCTCCTCTCCTCACTGCAGCACAGCTCCAACTGTGCAGGACACGCCTCCACTGCTCCACAATTGGTCCTTGTGCATGAAACTCTTTTAGAGTCTACCTGCAAAACATAAAACATTAAACCGTGCCACCCGACCTGGGTGACACACCAGACATTTACAAGGCCCTTTTTTTTCCTTTTTTTTGGTTTTTTTTGTGTTTTTCTTTTTTTTTGGGTTTTTTTTGGGCACTAAAATCACAATTTTTCCCCAGTGCCCCCTATAAAAGGGAAGGGGACACTAAAAGCACCGGCAATTAAAACAAATTAAACTTTAAAACGTAAAATCAAATTAAAATTTGGTTGCCGGGCGTGATGATGCACTCCAGTCCCTCCGGTGCCCACCTCTCGCGGAAGGTCGCGAGCGTACCGGTGGACACCGCGTGCTCCATCTCCAAAGACACCCTGGACCGGATGTAAGAGCGGAAGAGAGGCAGGCAGTCAGGTTGAACGAACCCCTCGACCGCCCGCTGCCTGGACCGGCTGATGGTACCCTTGGCCGTGCCCAGGAGCAGTCCTACGAGAAGGCCCTCGGACCTACCCGCTCCCCTCCGCACAGGGTGCCCAAAGATCAGGAGAGTGGGACTGAAGTGCAGCCAGAATTTCAGGAGCAGCCCCTTCAAATAGTGGAACAGGGGCTGCAACCTCTTGCATTGAATAAAAACATGGAACACGGACTCCTCCAGACCGCAGAAATTGCAGGCGGCCTGCGAGTCCGTGAACCGGCTTAAAAATTTGTTGCACGGCACTGCTCCGTGCACCACCCTCCAGGCCAAGTCCCCGATGAATAGTGGGAGGACCCCTGCGTAGAGTGCCCTCCATCGGGGACCCCCGCCTCCTCCGGACGGCAAGATGGTACGCCATGGCGTGTCCGGACGGCCGGCGAGGATGGCAAAGTTGAGGGTGTGCAGGAGCAGCCCGTACAGGAAACCCCTCCGCGCGGAACTGAAAGGCACGGAGGGGATTTCCCGGAGGCGGCTCAAGTTGTGAGGCGCCGGCCCCCGAGGGAGGTTCCGGGGTTTGGCGCCGATGAGGAATGTCGTCCGGACGGGGGTCAGTTCGGACGGGATCTCCCCACGTGCTTGAGCCTCCTCGATGCACCTAACGGAGTCAGGGCCCAGAGCTGTTTTTAGCGACTCGATGGCATCGGCCGCGTGGCGGACGTTGGCAGAATTTAGGCGCCGCGCCAGCGTGTCTGGCGCCATCCAGCCCGCTCCTCCGCCATCGAGCAGGTCCCTGACCCTGGTCACCTCACCAGCCACAGCCCTCTCTTCCGACCGCCACATAAAGCCTCGGCCGTGGAGGTACGGATTCCCGAGCAGCGGTTCCTGCAGGACGGCCGCCACTCCAGCCGGCGGAGAGCTGCGCTTGGTGGAGACTTTGTTCCAGACCCTGATGAGTTCCCTGTAAAAGACAGGCAGCTCCCGGAGGGCGGTCCTGGCACCCCCCAAGTTCACAAACAGGAGCTGCGTGTCATAATTGAGGTCGAGCTGCTGGCGGAAGAAATACCTCGCCAGAGCACACCACCTAGGAGGGGGCTCGACGTAAAGGTATCTGCAGGGTCTGAAGACGGAAAGTCGCGAGCTGGGCGCTGATGCACACCAACGACTGACCGCCCTCCTCAAGCGGGAGACTCAAGACCGCGGCAGAGACCCAGTGCTTCCTGTTGTTCCAGAAGAAGTCCACCAGCTTCTTCTGTATCTTGGCGACAAACGCAGGGGGAGGGGTCAAAGTGACCAGCCGGTACCACAGCATTGCGGCCACCAGCTGGTTTATGACTAGCGCTCGACCCCTGTAGGACAGCACTCGGAGCAGTCCTGTCCAGCGCCCTAGGCGAGCGGCGACCTTGGCCTCCAGCTCCTGCCAGTTCGCCGGCCAGGCTCCCTCGTCGGGGCTAAGGTAGACTCCCAGATAGAGGAGATGGGTCGTGCTCCAGGCAAAAGGCCTGAGCTCCTCCGGCAGGGAGTCCACCCGCCACTGACCCACCAGGAGTCCGGAACATTTCTCCCAGTTGATCCTGGCGGAGGACGCGGCCGAGTAAATCTCCTGGCACTCACGCATCCTCCGCAGGTCAGCGGGATCCTCTACCGCGAGGAGCACGTCATCGGCGTAAGCCGAGAGGACGACCTCCACGCCCGGCCCTTGCAGAGCCAGTCCCGTCAACCTCGTCCGCAAGAGGCGCAGGAAAGGCTCCACGCAAACGTGGTCCTTGTGCATGAAACTCTTTTTGGAGTTCATCTGCAAAACAAAAAAAACATTAAACGGTGCCACCCGACCTGGGTGACACTCCAGACATTTACAAGGCCCTTTTTTTTTTTTTCCCCCCTTTTTTTTTGTTTTTTTTTGTGTTTTTCTTTTTTTTTTTGGGCACTAAAATCACAATTTTTCCCCAGTGCCCCCTATAAAAGGGAAGGGGACACTAAAAGCACCGGCAATTAAAACAAATTAACTTTAAAACGTAAAATCAAATTAAAATTTGGTTGCCGGGCGTGATGATGCACTCCAGTCCCTCCGGTGCCCAACTCTCGCGGAAGGCCGCGAGCGTACCGGTGGACACCGCGTGCTCCATCTCCAAGGACACCCTGGACCGGATGTAAGAGCGGAAGAGAGGCAGGCAGTCAGGTTGAACGACCCCCTCGACCGCCCGCTGCCTGGACCGGCTGATGGCACCCTTGGCCGTGCCCAGGAGCAGTCCTACGAGGAGGCCTTCGGACCTACCCGCTCCCCTCCGCACAGGGTGCCCAAAGATCAGGAGAGTGGGACTGAAGTGCAGCCAGAATTTCAGGAGCAGCCCCTTCAAATAGTGGAACAGGGGCTGCAACCTCGTGCATTCAATAAAAACATGGAACACGGACTCCTCCAGACCGCAGAAATTGCAGGCGGCCTGGGAGTCCGTGAACCGGCTTAAAAATTTATTGCACGGCACTGCTCCGTGCACCACCCTCCAGGCCAAGTCCCCGATGAATAGTGGGAGGACCCCTGCGTAGAGTGCCCTCCATCGGGGACCCCCGCCTCCTCCGGAAGGCAAGATGGTACGCCATGGCGTGTCCGGACGGCCGGCGAGGATGGCAAAGTTGAGGGTGTGCAGGAGCAGCCCGTACAGGAAACCCCTCCGCGCGGAACTGAAAGGCACGGAGGGGATTTCCCCGAGGCGGCTCAAGTTGTGAGGCGCCGGCCCCCGAGGGAGGTTCCGGGGTTTGGCGCCGATGAGGAATTCCGTCCGGACGGGGGTCAGTTCGGACGGGATCTCCCCACGTGCTTGAGCCTCCTCGATACACCTAACGGAGTCAGGGCCCAGAGCTGTTTTTAGCGACTCGATGGCATCGGCCGCGTGGCGGACGTTGGCAGAATTTAGGCGCCGCGCCAGCGTGACTGGCGCCATCCAGCCCGCTCCTCCGCCATCGAGCAGGTCCCTGACCCTGGTCACCTCACCAGCCACAGCCCTCTCTTCCGACCGCCACATAAAACCTCGGCCGTGGAGGTACGGATTCCCGAGCAGCGGCTCCTGCAGGACGGCCGCCACTCCAGCCGGTGGAGAGCTGCGCTTGGTGGAGACTTTGTTCCAGACCCTGATGAGTTCCCTGTAAAAGACAGGCAGCTCCCGGAGGGCGGTCCTGGCACCCCCCAAGTTCACAAACAGGAGCTGCGTGTCATAATTGAGGTCGAGCTGCTGGCGGAAGAAATACCTCGCCAGAGCACACCACCTAGGAGGGGGCTCAACGTAAAGGTATCTCTGCAGGGTCTGAAGACGGAAAGTCGCGAGCTGGGCGCTGACGCACACCAACGACTGACCGCCCTCCTCAAGCGGGAGACTCAAGACCGCGGCAGAGACCCAGTGCTTCCTGTTGTTCCAGAAGAAGTCCACCAGCTTCTTCTGTATCTTGGCGACAAACGCAGGGGGAGGGGTCAAAGTGACCAGCCGGTACCACAGCATTGCGGCCACCAGCTGGTTTATGACTAGCGCTCGACCCCTGTAGGACAGCACTCGGAGCAGTCCTGTCCAGCGCCCTAGGCGAGCGGCGACCTTGGCCTCCAGCTCCTGCCAGTTCGCCGGCCAGGCTCCCTCGTCGGGGTTAAGGTAGACTCCCAGATAGAGGAGATGGGTCGTGCTCCAGGCAAAAGGCCTGAGCTCCTCCGGCAGGGAGTCCACCCGCCACTGACCCACCAGGAGTCCGGAACATTTCTCCCAGTTGATCCTGGCGGAGGACGCGGCCGAGTAAATCTCCTGGCACTCACGCATCCTCCGCAGGTCAGCGGGATCCTCTATCGCGAGGAGCACGTCATCGGCGTAAGCCGAGAGGACGACCTCCACGCCCGGCCCTTGCAGAGCCAGTCCCGTCAACCTCGTCCGCAAGAGGCGCAGGAAAGGCTCCACGCAAACGGCGTATAACTGGCCGGACATGGGGCATCCCTGGCGCACCCCTCTCCTAAAGCGAAGGGGCGCCGTCAAGGACCCGTTAACCTTAATCAGACACTCCGCGGCGGCGTACAAAAGTCGGATCCGGGCGACGAAATGCGTCCCGAACCCGAAAGCGCGCAGAGTTCCGAGCAGATAGTCGTGATCCACCCTGTCGAACGCCTTCTCTTGGTCGAGGGATAGGAAGGCGACCGACAGACCAGCCTCCTGGGAACAATGGATGAGGTCCCGGACCAGATGGATGTTATCGTGGATTGTCCGGCCCGGGACCGTGTATGACTGGTCGGGGTGGATCATGTGGTCCAGCACGGCACCAAGGCGAGCAGACATCGCCCTGGCGAAGATTTTGTAGTCCGTGCTGAGGAGGGAGACCGGGCGCCAGTTCTTAAGGAGGCGGAGATCGCCCTTCTTAGGCAGCAGGACGATGACTGCCCTGCGCCAAGAGAGGGGCATCTCCCCGGTCGCCAGACTTTCCCCCAGGACCCGCGCGTAGTCGCTCCCCAGGACGTCCCAGAACGCCCTGTGGAACTCCACGGTCAGCCCGTCCAGCCCCGGGGATTTTCCCCTCGAGAGCCGGGCGAGGGCACCGGTCAGCTCCGCCAGGCTTAGCGGAGCTTCCAGATTTTCGGCGCCCTCCGGGCTGACCTTCGGCAGGTCCTCCCACAAAACTCTACGCGCTTCCTCGCTGGACGGATCCGGAGAGAACAGAGCCCCGTAATATTCACGGACCCTGTTGTTGACGCCCTCCGGATCCGAGACGAGAGAGCCGTCGTCGGCCAGCAGCGTCAAGAGCTGCTTACGGACACTCTGCGACCTCACGAACGCGCCTCGGGACCCGACGAGCTGCAGGTCCTTCAGCGCGGCCTTCTTCGCTTCGTACACCGTCCGCAGGGCCGGGTCCCGGACGACTTGACCGAGACGGGCTTCCAGGTCGAGCACCTCTTTTTCTAGGCGCCCGACTCTGGCCGCCCGCCTCTTGGTCGACCCCCTCGCGTACTCTTGACAGAAGACGCGGACGTGAGCCTTGCCCACGTCCCACCATAGCCTCAAGGAGGGGAAGCCCCCCTGCTTCCTTCTCCAGTCGGACCAGAATCGACGGAACGAGTCCTGGAACCGCACGTCCTCCAGCAGCCGGTTGTTAAAGTGCCAGTACGCGAACCCCGTCCTCGCGCGGAGCGAAGCGAGCTCCGCCCACACCAGGTGGTGGTCCGAACACGGCACCGGCCGCATGGAGGCCGCCGGGACGCAGGAAACGTACGCCCGAGACACGTAAAGGCGGTCGACTCTAGACCATCCAACTCCAGGCCTCACCCAAGTAAAGGCGCTGGAGTCGGGGTGGAGATTTCGCCAGACGTCCACCAAGTCGAAGGACCCGACCAGGTCCCTCAACTTCTCCATCGCCGTCATGCACTGCGGGGCACCGGAGCGGTCCCTCGCCTCGAGGGTGCAGTTAAAATCCCCCCCGAGGACAATGCAGTCGCCGACGTCGACGGAGCCAAGAAGAGCGGACACCTCTTCAAAGAAGCGCGTTTGCTGCGGGCCGGGATGAGGGGCGTACACGCTCACGAGATGGAGCGGCACGTCCCCCAGGCGAACCGTTACGTGCAGCAAGCGGCCTGGCACGGGCTCCTCGACCCCCAAGATCTCCGGCTGAAAATGCGGGCCCAGCAAGATGGCCACCCCACTAGAAATGGCGGTGAGGTGGCTCATGCGGACCTCTCCTTGCCATTCCAGGAGCCACGTGGCTTCGTCTCCCGGAACGGTGTGGGTTTCTTGCAGGAAGCACACCGCATATTTCCCCTCCCGCAGGAGCGAAAAATTGTCAAATCTACGGCGTGCCCCTCTGCCGCCGTTGATGTTGAGGCTGGCTATGGTTATCTTCATGGCAAAAGCATAGTGCAACCTCTACCTTAACCTATTGTGGGGGAGGGAGCGGAGTCTTTTGTTGAACTCTGCTCCCTCCGCAGCCCAGCGAGGAGTCCCTCGAGCTCGCGCAGCTCAAGGTGCTGCTCCTTTGTCAAGGGCCCGCCCGCGGCCAAGGTTTTAACGGCGGCGCGGACGGACCCCTTGATCAGCTCCGGCTCGGACCATTTTTTTCAGGGCCAGTCGGGCTTGGTCGCGGCGACCCCGGCTCTGGGCCAAAAAGTCCCGGAGTTCCTTTGCAGGAACGAGGAGGGCCTCAGCGGCGGCCGCGAGCAGATCCACCGCCTCCCTGGCGGTGGTCTCTAGGTCTTCACCCGCGTCCCCCACCGAGTCCCCGTCCTCCTCCGGGAGGTGGCCGCCAGCAGCCGGCCCATCGACCGCACAAGGTACGGCAAATGAACCGGCCGCTCCAACCGGCCCTGGCACTGCCCCGATCCCACCCCCAGGATCGTCGGCAGAGGAGTCCCCACTGGGCTCTTTTAAAAATGGTGCTGGGTCGGGAAATGACAGCGGAAGGGGTTCCCCCTCCGCCCCAGGAACCGGAGAACAAGGAGAGACCCGGCCATAGGAAATCCCCAGGCCCTCCAAGTGCTCCAGCTCCAAAGTAAGGGGCGAGGGTGGGTGTTCCTCCCCCTCCCCGCTGCCACCCCCCGGCCCAGCGTCTACAGTTTCATTAAAATCAATATATTTTGTTTCTGCCGGGTCGAGCAACTCCCGGGGGAAGTTGGGTAATAGCTGGGCGGGCTCAGGTTCGGCCTTTTCGGCCTCGCCCGCCTCAGTCCCCGGGACGCCCGGCCCGGCGGCTACGCATTCCTCCGCGGTCCCCACGCCCCCCACGACAGGCAGATCTTCCACTCCATCCCCGGGAGGCAGAGGCTGGGCAGCCTCAACTGTCTCACCCTCCCCGGGGAAAGACTCCTCGCGCCTGCAGCGCAATTTGGGGGCGCTGGTGGGGGACGCGGGACACGCGGCGGGCACCGACTCCTCCGCGGAGGGATATTGTTCCCCCTCCGCGTCATTGGGGCGGTGCCTCTTTTTGTTCCTGGGGGCGCGCGGAGTCAGGGAGACCTCCATGTCTGCCGAGGCCTCCCGCTCCGCCCCCCCCTTTTCCTTTTCTTGCCCGCGCCCGGGCCCCTCTGTGGTGTTGTTCAAGGGCTCGGGCACGGGCTCGGGGCATCCCGCGCTCGCCGGTGACGGGGTTGGGCTGAGCGCGGTGGTCAAATTATCCGGCGCACCGAGGGGACCCGCCTCTTGATGTTTTGTCTTCTTCCGCGCCTTCTTTCCGGTCGGACGCTCTCCCTCCCCCCCCCGCCGGAGGCCCTGAAAACAAAGGCCTCCGACGATGCCCGCGCACCCATGGCTCCCGGCACGCGGACGCAACTAGGGGGAGGGGTGGCGGCAGCGCCAGCCTTGGCCGCCTTCGGTGGTTTGGCGGCCTTGGAGGCGGGGCAGTTCTTGCGAACATGCCCCACCTCCCTGCAGGCATGGCACCGCACGCCGTCCGACGTCCAGAAGACGCGGTAGGCAGTCCCCTCGTGCACCACATTAAAGTGCCCTTCTGTCATGTCCTCCCGCGCCAGCCGGACAAAGAGCTGGCGGCGGAAGGAGAACACGTGGCGCAGGCTGTTCTCCCTGAGGCCGAGCGGTATGGGGTTGATCCCTGACCTTACCTCCCCCAGTTGTTGTAGGTGAGGGAGGAGGAGCCCAGCGGGAACAAAGGGCGGGACGTTCGACACGATGACCCTCTGCGCGGTGGCTTCGAGAGGATCCACCGGCAGGAACGTCCCGCCCACCGTGAGCCCCTTTTCGAGGGCCAGGGACACCGCCCGCTCCGACCCCAGGAAGAAAACAGCCTTCCCAGACATCTTGGAGGCTGCGACAATGGCCGAGGGGCCGATTACCCCAGCCATCGCCCGCACGCACTCCTCGATGCTCATTGTGGGGTGAGTGTAGCTCTTGACCCCGTGTTTTTTTGTTATAAGTGTAAATGGTGGCAGGGCGGCGGGTGGCGCAGGAGGTGCTGTGGAAGCGGTTGCCACCTGCGCATACGTCCTTGCTGGCCCTGCCACCGGCGTGGATGGGGTCGCCATCACGGGGTCCCTTTAAGGGCTACACCCACCCCAAAGTCACAGGCCTTAATGGTCTTTAATGGCCTCGTGTATTTAACTGAGCAGAGGAGCCCTTAACGAGGCACCTCTCCCCTCGTTGACAATTGGGGAGAGGCCTTGCTCCCTCTGCTCAGTTGTCTTAATTGTTTTTTTTTAAATTTGGAAGGAAAGGGTTCTCAGAGAGAGAGGGGAGAAACAGAGTAGCAGAGAAAAGAGAGAGGGGGGTGGGCTGCGAGGGCAGGTCTCTCCTCGCAGCTGTGGGTGGGTGCACTCCCCAGATGGCAAAACACAAAAGTCTTTGAGGTGGTCTTCAGGTGGGGGGAGAAGATGTCTTCACCTGGGGTAGCTGGAGCCACCAGGCACTCCTAACGATCTTTAATTGGGTGATTAATAACAATCTTCAGCCTGGTAGCTCCAGCTATCCCAGGCTAGGCAAATGTGGGGGGTGGGGGGGGTTCCAATTGTGGGGGGGGGCCTAGTTGTAAGCACGGCCCCCACGCACACTACCACACACACACACACCCCCCGCGATGTTCCGGCCCTCAGTGGTCTTCTTTCCTCCCCCCACCGATACAACAAAGTCTGTTTGGGGAAATGCACCCACACCCACCTGTAGAATGTAGAGTCTCCCTCCTTCCACACTGGATGGTTGTTGTGGTTTTTCCCCCTCTCTCCAACTCTTTGCAGAATGGTGAAAAAGATGTTGAAAGTTTTCTGCTTTCTCCTCCTCTCCCTCTGGATAGAAGTTGTAGTGAAGCCCCTTCCTTCCTTCTCCTCCTGGGCTGGTCTCAGGGCTCTCCAGGCAGGAGCTCAAGTTGCTAGCAGCTCTCCTCACTGCTCACAGCTTCTACTGAGCAGGACACGCCTCTACTGCTTCACGATTGGTCCCTTGGGCATGAAACTCTTTTGAGTTTATCTGTGAAAACATAAAACATTAAACGGTGCCACCCGACCTGGGTGACACTCCAGACATTTACAAGGCCCATTTTTTTTTTTCCCCCTTTTTTGTGTTTTTTTTTGTGTTTTTTTCTTTTTTTTTTTTTGTTTTTTTTTTGGGCACTAAAATCACTATTTTTCCCCAGTGCCCCCTATAAAAGGGAAGGGGGACACTAAAAGCACCGGCAATTAAAACAAATTAACTTTAAAACGTAAATTCAAATTAAAATTTGGTTGCCGGGCGTGATGATGCACTCCAGTCCCTCCGGTGCCCACCTCTCGCGGAAGGCCGCGAGCGTACCGGTGGACACCGCGTGCTCCATCTCCAAGGACACCCTGGATCGGATGTAAGAGCGGAAGAGAGGCAGGCAGTCAGGTTGAACGACCCCCTCGACCGCCCGCTGCCTGGACCGGCTGATGGCACCCTTGGCCGTGCCCAGGAGCAGTCCTACGAGGAGGCCCTCGGACCTACCCGCTCCCCTCCGCACAGGGTGCCCAAAGATCAGGAGAGTGGGACTGAAGTGCAGCCAGAATTTCAGGAGCAGCCCCTTCAAATAGTGGAACAGGGGCTGCAACCTTGTGCATTCAATAAAAACATGGAACACGGACTCCTCCAGACCGCAGAAATTGCAGGCGGCCTGGGAGTCCGTGAACCGGCTTAAAAATTTGTTGCACGGCACTGCTCCGTGCACCACCCTCCAGGCCAAGTCCCCGATGAATAGTGGGAGGACCCCTGCGTAGAGTGCCCTCCATCGGGGACCCCCGCCTCCTCCGGACGGCAAGATGGTACGCCATGGCGTGTCCGGACGGCCGGCGAGGATGGCAAAGTTGAGGGTGTGCAGGAGCAGCCCGTACAGGAAACCCCTCCGCGCGGAACTGAAAGGCACGGAGGGGATTTCCCCGAGGCGGCTCAAGTTGTGAGGCGCCGGCCCCCGAGGGAGGTTCCGGGGTTTGGCGCCGATGAGGAATTCCGTCCGGACGGGGGTCAGTTCGGACGGGATCTCCCCACGTGCTTGAGCCTCCTCGATACACCTAACGGAGTCAGGGCCCAGAGCTGTTTTTAGCGACTCGATGGCATCGGCCGCGCGGCGGACGTTGGCAGAATTTAGGCGCCGCGCCAGCGTGACTGGCGCCATCCAGCCCGCTCCTCCGCCATCGAGCAGGTCCCTGACCCTGGTCACCTCACCAGCCACAGCCCTCTCTTCCGACCGCCACATGAAGCCTCGGCCGTGGAGGTACGGATTCCCGAGCAGCGGTTCCTGCAGGACGGCCGCCACTCCAGCCGGCGGAGAGCTGCGCTTGGTGGAGACTTTGTTCCAGACCCTGATGAGTTCCCTGTAAAAGACAGGCAGCTCCCGGAGGGCGGTCCTGGCACCCCCCAAGTTCACAAACAGGAGCTGCGTGTCATAATTGAGGTCGAGCTGCTGGCGGAAGAAATACCTCGCCAGAGCACACCACCTAGGAGGGGGCTCGACGTAAAGGTATCTCTGCAGGGTCTGAAGACGGAAAGTCGCGAGCTGGGCGCTGACGCACACCAAGGACTGACCGCCCTCCTCAAGCGGGAGACTCAAGACCGCGACAGAGACCCAGTGCTTCCTGTTGTTCCAGAAGAAGTCCACCAGCTTCTTCTGTATCTTGGCGACAAACGCAGGGGGAGGGGTCAAAGTGACCAGCCGGTACCACAGCATTGCGGCCACCAGCTGGTTTATGACTAGCGCTCGACCCCTGTAGGACAGCACTCGGAGCAGTCCTGTCCAGCGCCCTAGGCGAGCGGCGACCTTGGCCTCCAGCTCCTGCCAGTTCGCCGGCCAGGCTTCCTCGTCGGGGCTAAGGTAGACTCCCAGATAGAGGAGATGGGTCGTGCTCCAGGCAAAAGGCCAGAGCTCCTCCGGCAGGGAGTCCACCCGCCACTGACCCACCAGGAGTCCGGAACATTTCTCCCAGTTGATCCTGGCGGAGGACGCGGCCGAGTAAATCTCCTGGCACTCACGCATCCTCCGCAGGTCAGCGGGATCCTCTACCGCGAGGAGCACGTCATCGGCGTAAGCCGAGAGGACGACCTCCACGCCCGGCCCTTGCAGAGCCAGTCCCGTCAACCTCGTCCGCAAGAGGCGCAGGAAAGGCTCCACGCAAACGGCGTATAACTGGCCGGACATGGGGCATCCCTGGCGCACCCCTCTCCTAAAGCGAAGGGGCGCCGTCAAGGACCCGTTAACCTTAATCAGACACTCCGCGGCGGCGTACAAAAGTCGGATCCGGGCGACGAAATGCGTCCCGAACCCGAAAGCGCGCAGAGTTCCGAGCAGATAGTCGTGATCCACCCTGTCGAACGCCTTCTCTTGGTCGAGGGATAGGAAGGCGACCGACAGACCAGCCTCCTGGGAACAATGGATGAGGTCCCGGACCAGATGGATGTTATCGTGGATTGTCCGGCCCGGGACCGTGTATGACTGGTCGGGGTGGATCATGTGGTCCAGCACGGCACCAAGGCGAGCAGACATCGCCCTGGCGAAGATTTTGTAGTCCGTGCTGAGGAGGGAGACCGGGCGCCAGTTCTTAAGGAGGCGGAGATCGCCCTTCTTAGGCAGCAGGACGATGACTGCCCTGCGCCAAGAGAGGGGCATCTCCCCGGTCGCCAGACTTTCCCCCAGGACCCGCGCGTAGTCGCTCCCCAGGACGTCCCAGAACGCCCTGTGGAACTCCACGGTCAGCCCGTCCAGCCCCGGGGATTTTCCCCTCGAGAGCCGGGCGAGGGCACCGGTCAGCTCCGCCAGGCTTAGCGGAGCTTCCAGATTTTCGGCGCCCTCCGGGCCGACCTTCGGCAGGTCCTCCCACAAAACTCTACGCGCTTCCTCGCTGGACGGATCCGGAGAGAACAGAGCCCCGTAATATTCACGGACCCTGTTGTTGACGCCCTCCGGATCCGAGACGAGAGAGCCGTCGTCGGCCAGCAGCGTCAAGAGCTGCTTACGGACACTCTGCCTTTTTTCCAGCGAGTAGAAGAAGGGGGAGCCGCGGTCCAGATCCCGCAGGAACCGGATCCGCGACCTCACGAACGCGCCTCGGGACCCGACGAGCTGCAGGTCCTTCAGCGCGGCCTTCTTCGCTTCGTACACCGTCCGCAGGGCCGGGTCCTGGACGACTTGACCGAGACGGGCTTCCAGGTCGAGCACCTCTTTTTCTAGGCGCCCGACTCTGGCCGCCCGCCTCTTGGTCGACCCCCTCGCGTACTCTTGACAGAAGACGCGGACGTGAGCCTTGCCCACGTCCCACCATAGCCTCAAGGAGGGGAAGCCCCCCTGCTTCCTTCTCCAGTCGGACCAGAATCGACGGAACGAGTCCTGGAACCGCACGTCCTCCAGCAGCCGGTTGTTAAAGTGCCAGTACGCGGACCCCGTCCTCGCGCGGAGCGAAGCGAGCTCCGCCCACACCAGGTGGTGGTCCGAACACGGCACCGGCCGCATGGAGGCCGCCGGGACGCAGGAAACGTACGCCCGAGACACGTAAAGGCGGTCGACTCTAGACCATCCAACTCCAGGCCTCACCCAAGTAAAGGCGCTGGAGTCGGGGTGGAGATTTCGCCAGACGTCCACCAAGTCGAAGGACCCGACCAGGTCCCTCAACTTCTCCATCGCCGTCATGCACTGCGGGGCACCGGAGCGGTCCCTCGCCTCGAGGGTGCAGTTAAAATCCCCCCCGAGGACAATGCAGTCGCCGACGTCGACGGAGCCAAGAAGAGCGGACACCTCTTCAAAGAAGCGCGTTTGCTGCGGGCCGGGATGAGGGGCGTACACGCTCACGAGATGGAGCGGCACGTCCCCCAGGCGAACCGTTACGTGCAGCAAGCGGCCTGGCACGGGCTCCTCGACCCCCAAGATCTCCGGCTGAAAATGCGGGCCCAGCAAGATGGCCACCCCACTAGAAATGGCGGTGAGGTGGCTCATGCGGACCTCTCCTTGCCATTCCAGGAGCCACGTGGCTTCGTCTCCCGGAACGGTGTGGGTTTCTTGCAGGAAGCACACCGCATATTTCCCCTCCCGCAGGAGCGAAAAATTGTCAAATCTACGGCGTGCCCCTCTGCCGCCGTTGATGTTGAGGCTGGCTATGGTTATCTTCATGGCAAAAGCATAGTGCAACCTCTACCTTAACCTATTGTGGGGGAGGGAGCGGAGTCTTTTGTTGAACTCCGCTCCCTCCGCAGCCCAGCGAGGAGTCCCTCGAGCTCGCGCAGCTCAAGGTGCTGCTCCTTTGTCAAGGGCCCGCCCGCGGCCAAGGTTTTAACGGCGGCGCGGACAGACCCCTTGATCAGCTCCGGCTCGGACCATTTTTCCAGGGCCAGTCGGGCTTGGTCGCGGCGACTCCGGCTCTGGGCCAAAAAGTCCCGGAGTTCCTTTGCAGGAATGAGGAGGGCCTCAGCGGCGGCCGCGAGCAGATCCACCGCCTCCCTGGCGGTGGTCTCTAGTTCTTCTCCCGCGTCCCCCACCGAGTCCCCGTCCTCCTCCGGGAGGTGGCCGCCAGCAGCCGGCCCATCGACCGCACAAGGTACGGCAAATGAACCGGCCGCTCCAACCGGCCCTGGCTCTGCCCCGATCCCACCCCCAGGATCGTCGGCAGAGGAGTCCCCACTGGGCTCTTTTAAAATTGGTGCTGGGTCGGGAAATGACAGCGGAAGGGGTTCCCCCCCCGCCCCAGGAACCGGAGAACAAGGAGAGACCCGGCCATAGGAAATCCCCAGGCCCTCCAAGTGCACCAGTTCCAAAGTAAGGGGCGAGGGTGGGTGTTCCTCCCCCTCCCCGCTGCCACCCCCCGGCCCAGCATCTACAGTGTCATAATTATTTGTTTGTATTTCTGCCGGGTCGAGCGACTCCCGGGGGAAGTTGGATAATAGCTGGGCGGGCTCAGGTTCGGCCTTTTCGGCCCCGCCCGCCTCGGTCCCCGGGACGCCCGGCCCGGCGGCTACGCATTCTTCCACTGGCCCCACGCCCCCCACGACAGGCAGATCTTCCACGCCCTCCCCAGGAGGCAGCGGCTGGGCAGCCTCGACTGCCTCACCCTCCCCGGGGAAAGACTCCTCGCGCCTGCAGCGCAATTTGGGGGCGCTGGTGGGGGACGCGGGACACGCGGCGGGCACCGCCTCCTCCGCGGAGGGATGTTGTTCCCCCTCCGCCTCATTGGGGCGGTGCCTCTTTTTGTTCCTGGGGGCACGCGGAGTCAGGGAGACCTCCATGTCTGCCGAGGCCTCCCGCTCCGCCCCCCCCTTTTTCTTTTCTTGCCCGCGCCTGGGCCCCTCTGTGGTGTTATTCAAGGGCCCGGGCACGGGCTCGGGGCACCCCGCGCTCGCCGGTGACTGGGTTGGGCTGAGCGCGGTGGTCAGACTTTCCGGCGCACCGAGGGGACCCGCCTCTAGATGTTTCTCCTTCTTCCGCGCCTTCTTTCCGCTCGGACGCTCTCCCTCCCCCCCGCCGGAGGCCCTGAAAACAAAGGCCTCCGACGATGCCCGCGCACCCATGGCTCCCGGCACGCGGACGCAACTAGGAGGAGGGGTGGCGGCGGCGCCAGCTATGGCCGCCTTCGATGGTTTGGCGGCCTTGGAGGCGGGGCAGTTCTTGCGAACGTGCCCCACCTCCCTGCAGGCATGGCACCGCACGCCGTCCGACGTCCAGAAGACGCGGTAGGCAGTCCCCTCGTGCACCACATTAAAGTGCCCTTCTGTCACGTCCTCCCGCGCCAGCCGGACAAAGAGCTGGCGGCGGAAGGAGAACACGTGGCGCAGGCTGCTCTCCCTGAGGCCGAGCGGTATGGGGTTGATCCCCGACCTTACCTCCCCCAGTTGTTGTAGGTGAGGGAGGAGGAGCCCAGCGGGAACAAAGGGCGGGACGTTCGACACGATGACCCTCTGCGCGGTGGCCTCGAGGGGATCCACCGGCAGGAACGTCCCGCCCACCGTGAGCCCCCTTTCGAGGGCCAGGGACACCGCCCGCTCCGACCCCAGGAAGAACACGGCCTTCCCAGACATCTTGGAGGCTGCGACAATGGCCGAGGGGCCGACTACCCCAGCCATCGCCCGCACGCACTCTTCAATGCTCATTGTGGGGTGAGTGTAGCTCTTGACCCCGTGTTTTTTTGTTATAAGTGTAAATGGTGGCAGGGCAGCGGGTGGCGCAGGAGGTGCTGTGGAAGCGGTTGCCACCTGCGCATACGTCTTCGCTGGCCCTGCCACCGGCGTGGATGGGGTCGCCATCACGGGGTCCCTTTAAGGGCTACACCCACGCCAAAGTCACAGGCCTTAATGGTCTTTATTGGCCTCTTGTATAATGACTGAGCAGAGGAGCCCTTAATGAGGCACACCTCTCCCCTAGTTGGCAATTGGGGAGGGGCCTTGCTCCCTCTGCTCAGTTGCCTTAAATTGTTTTTTTTTTTAAATTAAATTTGGAAGGAAGGGCTCTCAGAGAGAGAGGGGAGAAACAGAGTAACAGAGAAAAGAGAGAGGGGGGTGGGAAGGGGGGGGGGCTGCGAGGGCAGGTCTCTCCTCGCAGCTGTGGGTGGGTGCACTCCCCAGATGGCAAAACACAAAAGTCTTTGAGGTGGTCTTCAGGTGGGGGGAGAAGATGTCTTCACCTGGGGTAGCTGGAGCCACCAGGCACTCCTAACGATCTTTAATTGGGTGATTAATAACAATCTTCAGCCTGGTAGCTCCAGCTATCCCAGGCTAGGCAAATGTGGGGGGTGGGGGGTGGGGGGTGGTTCCAATTGTGGGGGGGGGCCTAGTTGTAAGCAAGGCCCCCACACACACTACCACACACACACACACCCCCCGCGATGTTCCGGCCCTCAGTGGTCTTCTTTCCTCCCCCCACCGAAACAACAAAGTCTGTTTGGGGAAATGCACCCACACCCACCTGTAGAATGTAGAGTCTCCCTCCTTCCACACTGGATGGTTGTTGTGGTTTTTCCCCCTCTCTCCAACTCTTTGCAGAAATGATAAAGATGTTGAAAGTTTTCTGCTTTCTCCTCCTCTCCCTCTGGATAAAAGTGATGGTGAAGCCCCTTCCTTCCTTCTGTTCCTGGGCTGGTCTCAGGGCTCTCCAGGCAGGAGCTCAAGTTGCTGGCTGCTTCCCTCACTGCTCACAGCTCCTACTAAGCAGGACACGCCTCCACTGCTTCATGATTGGTCCCTTGTGCTTGAAACTCTTTTGAGTTTATCTGTGAAAACATAAAACATTAAACGGTGCCACCCGACCTGGGTGACACTCCAGACATTTACAAGGCCCATTTTTTTTCCCCCTTTTTTGTGTTTTTTTTTTGTGTTTTTTCTTTTTTTTTGTTTTTTTTTGGGCACTAAAATCACAATTTTTCCCCAGTGCCCCCTATAAAAGGGAAGGGGACACTAAAAGCACCGGCAATTAAAACAAATTAACTTTAAAACGTAAAATCAAATTAAAATTTGGTTGCCGGGCGTGATGATGCACTCCAGTCCCTCCGGTGCCCACCTCTCGCGGAAGGCCGCGAGCGTACCGGTGGACACCGCGTGCTCCATCTCCAAGGACACCCTGGCCCGGATGTAAGAGCGGAAGAGAGGCAGGCAGTCAGGTTGAACGACCCCCTCGACCGCCCGCTGCCTGGACCGGCTGATGGCACCCTTGGCCGTGCCCAGGAGCAGTCCTACGAGGAGGCCTTCGGACCTACCCGCTCCCCTCCGCACAGGGTGCCCAAAGATCAGGAGAGTGGGACTGAAGTGCAGCCAGAATTTCAGGAGCAGCCCCTTCAAATAATGGAACAGGGGCTGCAACCTTGTGCACTCAATAAAAACATGGAACACGGACTCCTCCAGACCGCAGAAATTGCAGGCGGCCTGGGAGTCCGTGAACCGGCTTAAAAATTTGTTGCACGGCACTGCTCCGTGCACCACCCTCCAGGCCAAGTCCCCGATGAATAGTGGGAGGACCCCCGCGTAGAGTGCCCTCCATCGGGGACCCCCGCCTCCTCCGGACGGCAAGATGGTACGCCATGGCGTGTCCGGACGGCCGGCGAGGATGGCAAAGTTGAGGGTGTGCATGAGCAGCCCGTACAGGAAACCCCTCCGCGCGGAACTGAAAGGCACGGAGGGGATTTCCCCGAGGCGGCTCAAGTTGTGAGGCGCCGGCCCCCGAGGGAGGTTCCGGGGTTTGGCGCCGATGAGGAATTCCGTCCGGACGGGGGTCAGTTCGGACGGGATCTCCCCACGTGCTTGAGCCTCCTCGATGCACCTAACGGAGTCAGGGCCCAGAGCTGTTTTTAGCGACTCGATGGCATCGGCGGCGCGGCGGACGTTGGCAGAATTTAGGCGCCGCGCCAGCGTGACTGGCGCCATCCAGCCCGCTCCTCCGCCATCGAGCAGGTCCCTGACCCTGGTCACCTCACCAGCCACAGCCCTCTCTTCCGACCGCCACATGAAGCCTCGGCCGTGGAGGTACGGATTCCCGAGCAGCGGCTCCTGCAGGACGGCCGCCACTCCAGCCGGCGGAGAGCTGCGCTTGGTGGAGACTTTGTTCCAGACCCTGATGAGTTCCCTGTAAAAGACAGGCAGCTCCCGGAGGGCGGTCCTGGCACCCCCCAAGTTCACAAACAGGAGCTGCGTGTCATAATTGAGGTCGAGCTGCTGGCGGAAGAAATACCTCGCCAGAGCACACCACCTAGGAGGGGGCTCGACGTAAAGGTATCTCTGCAGGGTCTGAAGACGGAAAGTCGCGAGCTGGGCGCTGACGCACACCAACGACTGACCGCCCTCCTCAAGCGGGAGACTCAAGACCGCGACAGAGACCCAGTGCTTCCTGTTGTTCCAGAAGAAGTCCACCAGCTTCTTCTGTATCTTGGCGACAAACGCAGGGGGAGGGGTCAAAGTGACCAGCCGGTACCACAGCATTGCGGCCACCAGCTGGTTTATGACTAGCGCTCGACCCCTGTAGGACAGCACTCGGAGCAGTCCTGTCCAGCGCCCTAGGCGAGCAGCGACCTTGGCCTCCAGCTCCTGCCAGTTCGCCGGCCAGGCTTCCTCGTCGGGGCTAAGGTAGACTCCCAGATAGAGGAGATGGGTCGTGCTCCAGGCAAAAGGCCTGAGCTCCTCCGGCAGGGAGTCCACCCGCCACTGACCCACCAGGAGTCCGGAACATTTCTCCCAGTTGATCCTGGCGGAGGACGCGGCCGAGTAAATCTCCTGGCACTCACGCATCCTCCGCAGGTCAGCGGGATCCTCTACCGCGAGGAGCACGTCATCGGCGTAAGCCGAGAGGACGACCTCCACGCCCGGCCCTTGCAGAGCCAGTCCCGTCAACCTCGTCCGCAAGAGGCGCAGGAAAGGCTCCACGCAAACGGCGTATAACTGGCCGGACATGGGGCATCCCTGGCGCACCCCTCTCCTAAAGCGAAGGGGCGCCGTCAAGGACCCGTTAACCTTAATCAGACACTCCGCGGCGGCGTACAAAAGTTGGATCCGGGCGACGAAATGCGTCCCGAACCCGAAAGCGCGCAGAGTTCCGAGCAGATAGTCGTGATCCACCCTGTCGAACGCCTTCTCTTGGTCGAGGGATAGGAAGGCGACCGACAGACCAGCCTCCTGGGAACAATGGATGAGGTCCCGGACCAGATGGATGTTGTCGTGGATTGTCCGGCCCGGGACCGTGTATGACTGGTCGGGGTGGATCATGTGGTCCAGCACGGCACCAAGGCGAGCAGACATCGCCCTGGCGAAGATTTTGTAGTCCGTGCTGAGGAGGGAGACCGGGCGCCAGTTCTTAAGGAGGCGGAGATCGCCCTTCTTAGGCAGCAGTACGATGACTGCCCTGCGCCAAGAGAGGGGCATCTCCCCGGTCGCCAGACTTTCCCCCAGGACCCGCGCGTAGTCGCTCCCCAGGACGTCCCAGAACGCCCTGTGGAACTCCACGGTCAGCCCGTCCAGCCCCGGGGATTTTCCCCTCGAGAGCCGGGCGAGGGCACCGGTCAGCTCCGCCAGGCTTAGCGGAGCTTCCAGATTTTCGGCGCCCTCCGGGCCGACCTTCGGCAGGTCCTCCCACAAAACTCTACGCGCTTCCTCGCTGGACGGATCCGGAGAGAACAGAGCCCCGTAATATTCACGGACCCTGTTGTTGACGCCCTCCGGATCCGAGACGAGAGAGCCGTCGTCGGCCAGCAGCGTCAAGAGCTGCTTACGGACACTCTGCCTTTTTTCCAGCGAGTAGAAGAAGGGGGAGCCGCGGTCCAGATCCCGCAGGAACCGGATCCGCGACCTCACGAACGCGCCTCGGGACCCGACGAGCTGCAGGTCCTTCAGCGCGGCCTTCTTCGCTTCGTACACCGTCCGCAGGGCCGGGTCCTGGACGACTTGACCGAGACGGGCTTCCAGGTCGAGCACCTCTTTTTCTAGGCGCCCGACTCTGGCCGCCCGCCTCTTGGTCGACCCCCTCGCGTACTCTTGACAGAAGACGCGGACGTGAGCCTTGCCCACGTCCCACCATAGCCTCAAGGAGGGGAAGCCCCCCTGCTTCCTTCTCCAGTCGGACCAGAATCGACGGAACGAGTCCTGGAACCGCACGTCCTCCAGCAGCCGGTTGTTAAAGTGCCAGTACGCGGACCCCGTCCTCGCGCGGAGCGAAGCGAGCTCCGCCCACACCAGGTGGTGGTCCGAACACGGCACCGGCCGCATGGAGGCCGCCGGGACGCAGGAAACGTACGCCCGAGACACGTAAAGGCGGTCGACTCTAGACCATCCAACTCCAGGCCTCACCCAAGTAAAGGCGCTGGAGTCGGGGTGGAGATTTCGCCAGACGTCCACCAAGTCGAAGGACCCGACCAGGTCCCTCAACTTCTCCATCGCCGTCATGCACTGCGGGGCACCGGAGCGGTCCCTCGCCTCGAGGGTGCAGTTAAAATCCCCCCCGAGGACAATGCAGTCGCCGACGTCGACGGAGCCAAGAAGAGCGGACACCTCTTCAAAGAAGCGCGTTTGCTGCGGGCCGGGATGAGGGGCGTACACGTTCACGAGATGGAGCGGCACGTCCCCCAGGCGAACCGTTACGTGCAGCAAGCGGCCTGGCACGGGCTCCTCGACCCCCAAGATCTCCGGCTGAAAATGCGGGCCCAGCAAGATGGCCACCCCACTAGAAATGGCGGTGAGGTGGCTCATGCGGACCTCTCCTTGCCATTCCAGGAGCCACGTGGCTTCGTCTCCCGGAACGGTGTGGGTTTCTTGCAGGAAGCACACCGCATATTTCCCCTCCCGCAGGAGCGAAAAATTGTCAAATCTACGGCGTGCCCCTCTGCCGCCGTTGATGTTGAGGCTGGCTATGGTTATCTTCATGGCAAAAGCATAGTGCAACCTCTACCTTAACCTATTGTGGGGGAGGGAGCGGAGTCTTTTGTTGAACTCCGCTCCCTCCGCAGCCCAGCGAGGAGTCCCTCGAGCTCGCGCAGCTCAAGGTGCTGCTCCTTTGTCAAGGGCCCGCCCGCGGCCAAGGTTTTAACGGCGGCGCGGACGGACCCCTTGATCAGCTCCGGCTCGGACCATTTTTCCAGGGCCAGTCGGGCTTGGTCGCGGCGACCCCGGCTCTGGGCCAAAAAGTCCCGGAGTTCCTTTGCAGGAACGAGGAGGGCCTCAGCGGCGGCCGCGAGCAGATCCACCGCCTCCCTGGCGGTGGTCTCTAGGTCTTCACCCGCGTCCCCCACCGAGTCCCCGTCCTCCTCCGGGAGGTGGCCGCCAGCAGCCGGCCCATCGACCGCACAAGGTACGGCAAATGAACCGGCCGCTCCAACCGGCCCTGGCACTGCCCCGATCCCACCCCCAGGATCGTCGGCAGAGGAGTCCCCACTGGGCTCTTTTAAAAATGGTGCTGGGTCGGGAAATGACAGCGGAAGGGGTTCCCCCTCCGCCCCAGGAACCGGAGAACAAGGAGAGACCCGGCCATAGGAAATCCCCAGGCCCTCCAAGTGCTCCAGCTCCAAAGTAAGGGGCGAGGGTGGGTGTTCCTCCCCCTCCCCGCTGCCACCCCCCGGCCCAGCATCTACAGTGTCATAATTATTTGTTTCATTCTCTGCCGGGTCGAGCAAATCCCGGGGGAAGTTGGGTAATAGCTGGGCGGGCTCAGGTTCGGCCTTTTCGGCCTCGCCCGCCTCAGTCCCCGGGACGCCCGGCCCGGCGGCTACGCATTCCTCCGCGGTCCCCACGCCCCCCACGACAGGCAGATCTTCCACTCCATCCCCGGGAGGCAGAGGCTGGGCAGCCTCAACTGTCTCACCCTCCCCGGGGAAAGACTCCTCGCGCCTGCAGCGCAATTTGGGGGCGCTGGTGGGGGACGCGGGACACGCGGCGGGCACCGCCTCCTCCGCGGAGGGATGTTGTTCCCCCTCCGCCTCATTGGGGCGGTGCCTCTTTTTGTTCCTGGGGGCGCGCGGAGTCAGGGAGACCTCCATGTCTGCCGAGGCCTCCCGCTCCGCCCCCCCCTTTTCCTTTTCTTGCCCGCGCCTGGGCCCCTCTGTGGTGGTATTCAAGGGCCCGGGCACGGGCTCGGGGCACCCCGCGCTCGCCGGTGACTGGGTTGGGCTGAGCGCGGTGGTCAGACTTTCCGGCGCACCGAGGGGACCCGCCTCGAGATGTTTCGCCTTCTTCCGCGCCTTCTTTCCGGTCGAACGCTCTCCCTCCCCCCCGCCGGAGGCCCTGAAAACAAAGGCCTCCGACGATGCCCGCGCACCCATGGCTCCCGGCACGCGGACGCAACTAGGGGGAGGGGTGGCGGCGGTGCCAGCCTTGGCCGCCTTCGGTGGTTTGGCGGCCTTGGAGGCGGGGCAGTTCTTGCGAACGTGCCCCACCTCCCTGCAGGCATGGCACCGCACGCCGTCCGACGTCCAGAAGACGCGGTAGGCAGTCCCCTCGTGCACCACATTAAAATGACCTTCCGTCGTCTCCTCCCGCGCCAGCCGGACAAAGAGCTGGCGGCGGAAGGAGAACACGTGGCGCAGGCTGTTCTCCCTGAGGCCGAGCGGTATGGGGTTGATCCCCGACCTTACCTCCCCCAGTTGGTGTAGGTGAGGGAGGAGGAGCTCAGCGGGAACAAAGGGCGGGACGTTTGAAATGATGACCCTCTGCGCGGTGGCCTCGAGAGGGTCCACCGGCAGGAACGTCCCGCCCACCGTGAGCCCCTTTTCAAGGGCCAGGGACACCGCCCGCTCCGACCCCAGGAAGAACACGGCCTTCCCAGACATCTTGGAGGCTGCGACAATGGCCGAGGGGCCGACTACCCCAGCCATCGCCCGCACGCACTCCTCGATGCTCATTGTGGGGTGAGTGTAGCTCTTGACCCCGTGTTTTTTTGTTATTAGTCTGAAAGGTGGCAGGGCAGCGGCTGGCGCAGGAGGTGCCGTGGATGTGGACACCGCCTGCGCATACGACCTTGCTGGCCCTGCCACCGGCGTGGATGGGGTCGCCATCACGGGGTCCCTTTAAGGGCTACACCCACCCCAAAGTCACAGGCCTTAATGGTCTTTATTAGGCCTCTTGTAGATTGACTGAGCAGAGGAGCCCTTAATGAGGTACCTCTCCCCTAGTTGGCAATTGGGGAGGGGCCTTGCTCCCTCTGCTCAGTTGTCTTAAATGTTTTTTTTTAAATTAAATTTGGAAGAAAGAGGCTCTCAGAGAGAGAGGGGAGAAACAGAGTAACAGAGAAAGAGAGAGGGGGGGTGGGAAGGGGGGGACTGCGAGGGCAGGTCTCCCCTCGCAGCTGTGGGTGGGTGCACTCCCCAGATGGCAAAACACAAAAGTCTTTGGGGTGGTCTTCAGGTGGGGGGAGAAGATGTCTTCACCTGGGGTAGCTGGAGCCACCAGGCACTCCTAACGATCTTTAATTGGGTGATTAATGAAAATCTTCAGCCTGGTAGCTCCAGCTATCCCAGGCTAGGCAAATGTGGGGGGTGGGGGGGGTTCCAATTGTGGGGGGGGGCCTAGTTGTAAGCACGGCCCCCACGCACACTACCACACACACACACACCCCCCGCGATGTTCCGGCCCTCAGTGGTCTTCTTTCCTCCCCCCACCGATACAACAAAGTCTGTTTGGGGAAATGCACCCACACCCACCTGTAGAGTAGTTGAGTCTCCCTCCTTCCACACTGGATGTTGTTGGTCTTTTCCCCCTCTCTCCAACTCCTTGCAGAATGGTAGTAAAGATATTGAAAGTTTTCTGCTTTCTCCTCCTCTCCCTCTGGATAAAAGTGATGGTGAAGCCCCTTCCTTCCTTCTGTTCCTGGGCTGGTCTCAGGGCTCTCCAGGCAGGAGCTCAAGTTGCTGGCTGCTTCCCTCACTGCTCACAGCTCCTACTAAGCAGGACACGCCTCCACTGCTTCATGATTGGTCCCTTGTGCTTGAATGACAGAAGGATAGTTTGCAGGTGAAGCAGGGAATCAGGAAGGCGAATGGAATGTTACATAGAAACATAGAAAATAGGTGCAGGAGTAGGCCATTCGGCCCTTCTAGCCTGCACCGCAATTCAATGAGTTCATGGCTGAACATGCAACTTCAGTAACCCATTCCTGCTTTCTCACCATACCCTTGATTCCCCTAGTAGTAAGGACTTTATCAAACTCCTTTTTGAATATATTCAGTGAATTGGCCTCAACAACTTTCTGTGGTAGAGAATTCCACAGGTTCACCACTCTCTGGGTGAAGAAGTTTCTCCTCATCTCAGTCCTAAATGGCTTCCCCCTTATCCTTAGACTGTGCCCCTGGTTCTGGACTTCCCCAACATTGGGAACATTCTTCCTGCATCTAACCAGTCTAACCCCGTCAGAATTTTAAACGTTTCTATGAGGTCCCCTCTCATTCTTCTGAACTCCAGTGAATACAAGCCCAGTTGATCCAGTCTTTCTTGATAGGTCAATCCCGCCATCCCGGGAATCAGTCTGGTGAACCTTCGCTGCACTCCCTCAATAGCAAGAATGTCCTTCCTCAGGTTAGGAGACCAAAACTGTACACAATACTCCAGGTGTGGCCTCACCAAGGTCCTGTACAATTGTAGCAACACCTCCCTGCCCCTGTACTCAAATCCCCTCGCTATGAAGGCCAACATGCCATTTGCTTTCTTAACCGCCTGCTGTACCTGCATGCCAACCTTCAATGACTGATGTACCATGACACCCAGGTCTCTTTGCACCTGCCCTTTTCCTAATCTGTCACCATTCAGATAATAGTCTGTCTCTCTGTTTTTACCACCAAAGTGGATAACCTCACATTTATCCACATTATACTTCATCTGCCATGCATTTGCCCACTCACCTAACCTATCCAAGTCGCTCTGCAGCCTCATAGCATCCTCCTCGCAGCTCACACTGCCACCCAACTTAGTGTCATCCGCAAATTTGGAGATACTACATTTAATCCCCTCGTCTAAATCATTAATGTACAGTGTAAACAGCTGGGGCCCCAGCACAGAATCTTGCGGTACCCCACTAGTCACTGCCTGCCATTCTGAAAAGTACCCATTTACTCCTACTCTTTGCTTCCTGTCTGACAACCAGTTCTCAATCCATGTCAGCACACTACCCCCAATCCCATGTGCTTTAACTTTGCACATTAATCTCTTGTGTGGGACTTTGTCGAAAGCCTTCTGAAAGTCCAAATATACCACATCAACTGGTTCTCCCTTGTCCACTCTACTGGAAACATCCTCAAAAAATTCCAGAAGATTTGTCAAGCATGATTTCCCTTTCACAAATCCATGCTGACTTGGACCTATCATATTACCTCTTTCCAAATGCACTGCTATGACATCCTTAATAATTGATTCCATCATTTTACCCACTACCGATGTCAGGCTGACCGGTCTATAATTCCCTGTTTTCTCTCTCCCTCCTTTTTTAAAAAGTGGGGTTACATTGGCTACCCTCCACTCCATAGGAACTGATCCAGAGTCAATGGAATGTTGGAAAATGACTGTCAATGCATCCACTATTTCCAAGGCCACCTCCTTAAGTACTCTGGGATGCAGTCCATCAGGCCCTGGCAATTTATCGGCCTTCAATCCCATCAATTTCCCCAACACAGTTTCCCGACTAATAAGGATTTCCCTCAGTTCCTCCTCCTTACTAGACCCTCCGACCCCTTTTATATCCGGAAGGTTGTTTGTGTCCTCCTCAGTGAATACCGAACCAAAGTACTTGTTCAATTGGTCCGCCATTTCTTTGTTCCCCGTTATGACTTCCCTGATTCTGACTGCAGGGGACCTACGTATGTCTTTACTAACCTTTTTCTCTTTACATATCTATAGAAACTTTTGCAATCCGTCTTAATGTTCCCTGCAAGCTTCTTCTCGTACTCCATTTTCCCTGCCCTAATCAAACCCTTTGTCCTCCTCTGCTGAGTTCTAAATTTCTCCCAGTCCCCGGGTTCGCTGCTATTTCTGGCCAATTTGTATGCCACTTCCTTGGCTTTAATGCTATCCCTGATTTCCCTCGATAGCCACGGTTGAGCCACCTTCCCTTTTTTATTTTTACGCCAGACAGGAATGTACAATTGTTGTAGTTCATCCATGCGGTCTCTAAATGTCTGCCATTGCCCATCCACAGTCAATGCCTTCAGTATCATTCGCCAATCTATCCTAGCCAATTCACGCCTCATACCTTCAAAGTTACCCTTCTTTAAGTTCTGGACCATGGTCTCTGAATTAACTGTTTCATTCTCCATCCTAATGCAGAATTCCACCATATTATGGTCACTCTTCCCCAAGGGGCCTCGCACAACGAGATTGCTAATTAATCCTCTCTCATTACACAACACCCAGTCTAAGATGGCCTCCCGCCTAGTTGGTTCCTCAACATATTGGTCTAAAAAACCATCCCTTATGCACTCCAGGAAATCCTCCTCCACCGTATTGCTTCCAGTTTGGTTAACCCAATCTATGTGCATATTAAAGTCACCCATTATAACTGCTGCACCTTTATTGCACGCACCCCTAATTTCATGTTTGATGCCCTCCCCAACATCACTACTACTGTTTGGAGGTCTGTACACAACTCCCACTAACGTTTTTTGCCCTTTGGTATTCTGCAGCTCTACCCATATAGATTCCACATCATCCAAGCTAATGTCCTTCCGAACTATTGCCTTAATTTGCTCCTTAACCAGCAATGCTACCCCACCTCCTTTTCCTTTTATTATATCTTTCCTGAATGTTGAATACCCCTGGATGTTGAGTTCCCAGCCCTGATCATCCTGGAGCCACATCTCCGTAATCCCAATCACATCATATTTGTTAACATCTATTTGCACAGTTAATTCATCCACCTTATTGCGGATACTCCTTGCATTAAGACACAAAGCCTTCAGGCTTGTTTTTTTAACACCCTTTGTCCTTTTAGAATTTTGCTGTACAGTGGCCCTTTTTGTTCTTTGCCTTGGGTTTCTCTGCCCTCCACTTTTCCTCATCTCCTTTCTGTCTTTTGCTTTTGCCTCCTTTTTGTTTCCCTCTGTCTCCCTGCATTGGTTCCCATCCCCCTGCCATATTACTTGTTGGCCTTCATTGCGAGAGAGATGGAGTACAAAAGCAGGGAGGTGTTGCTGCAACAATACAGGGTATTGGTGAGGCCGCACCTGGAGTACTGCGTGCAGTTTTGGTCACCTTACTTAAGGAATGATATACTAGCTTTGGAGTGGGTACAGAGACGATTCACTAGGCTGATTCCGGAGATGAGGGGGTTACCTTATGATGATAGATTGAGTAGACTGGGTCTTTACTCGTTGAAATTCAGAAGGATGAGGGGTGATCTTATAGAAACATTTAAAATAATGAGAGGGATAGCCAAGATAGAGGCAGAGAGGTTGTTTCCACTGGTTGGGGACACTAGAACTAGGGGGCACAGCCTCAAAATACGGGGGAGCCAATTTAAAACCGAGTTGAGAAGGAATTTTTTCTCCCAGAGGGTTGTGAATCTATGGAATTCTCTGCCCAAGGAAGCAGTTGAGGCTAGCTCATTGAATATATTCAAGTCACAGATAGATAGATTTTTAACCAATAAGGGAATTAAGGGTTATGGGGAGCGGGCAGGTAAGTGGAGCTGAGTCCACGGCCAGATCAGCCATGATCTTGTTGAATGGCGGAGCAGGCTCGAGGGGCTAGATGGCCTACTCCTGTTCCTAATTCTTATGTTCATCTCAGGAATCAACCTTGTGAACCTTCTCTGAACTGTCTCCAATGCAAGTATATCCCTCCTTACAAAAGGAGACCAAAACTGTACACAGTTGCAGCAGGACATCCCTACTTTTATACTCCATCCCCCTTGCAAAATAAGTCAACATTACTTGCTGCACCTGCATGCTTTTTGTTTTTCATTTTATAATCGCTCCTCATTTAATAAATAACTTTTTTTTTAAATTTTCACACCACAATTTTCAAATGTGGATAACTTCACATTTTCACACATTTATACTCCTTCCGCCAAATTTTTGCCCACTCACTTAGCCTACCAATATCTCTTTGCAGATTTTTTGCGTCCTCCTCACAACTTGCTTTCCCACCTTTCTTTGTATCATCATCAAATTTGGCTGCAATTCACTCGATCCCTTCATCCAGTTCATTAATACAGATTATAAATAGTTGAACCCCAGCACTGATCCCTGTGGCACCCTACTCGTTACCGTTTGCCAACCTGAAAGTGACCCATTTATCCCGACTCTTTATATTATTACTATATATTAGCATGGATATAGGATTGGCTAACAGAAAACAAAGATTTAGCATAACTTCTGTGAGTTTGTACTCTATGCCTCTATTTATAAAACCTCGTAATCCGTATGCCTTTTGAACAGCCTTTTCATTTTGTCCTGTTACCTGCAAAGACTTGTGTGCGTGCACCCCCAGGTCTCTCAGTTCCTGCACCCTTCCTTAAAATTGCATCATTTAGCTTATAATACCTCTCCTCGTTCCGAGGCAAGTTCAAATTATGACAATCAGCAATTATGCCAATATTTCATGTTAACAACTAGCAGGTGTATCTTATTCACCCTTTCACCAAAATAAACCCCCAAGGAGTTTAGATTTATTTGGACTGCGGCTGTTTGGCACGATTTGTTATTTGATTGGGCTGATCATTCCTCGACTTTGGGGTTTTGGGATCTTTGTGTAAAGTAAAGTTTATGTTTAAATTGATTGAATCAGGTTTTATAAATTCATAGGAAACACTTTACCGCTGTTAAATGCGCAATAAGTTTTTAAAATAGAAAGCAAAAGGGAGTTTTGAAAAATGACAACATTATCAGCTGTGGCTCAGTGGGTAGCACTCTCGCTTCTGAGTCAGAAGTTTGGGGTTCAAGTCCCACTCCATCATCATCATTCTAGGCAGTCCCTCAGGGTCAAGGATGACTTGCTTCCACACTACAAATGAGTACTCAGATGACTGATGAACTCATTTTAAACGGTGGAAGATGCCAGTGCGCGAATTCTCTTAATGTGTGGTGGCCGTTGCACACCAGCCACCACACGGGCTTGACGGAGCAAGGTCTTGGTCCAGTGGTAAAGGGATTCAAGACGACTGGAGACCAGGGTCCGCTGCATGTGTCAATACATCCACACAAACTCACTCCTACTTTCCTCCTTCCTCCTTCCTCCCCACAGGACCTCTCTCCATGTGGCGTGCTGCGCCTTTCTCTTGGTCTTGTCCACGCTGCTCCACGTGTGGGCTCCGACCTCTCCGCTCCTCCATATCTCGACCGTGCTCTCCTCTCCGCTTCCGATCTCCGGACTTCTGGACGCATCCTCACACACATGCTCACAGACTGTCACATACACACATACACATCCTCACACATACACACACACTCACTCACTCACTCACTCTCTCACACTCTCACTCTCTCACACACACACACACACACACACACACACTCCCTCACTCTCACACATACGCAATCCTCACTCTCTCACATACAGACACCATCGCTCTCACACACACACACCGCTTTCACTTTCACAAACACACACACCATCACTTTGCTTTGGAGGCAGTTCAGAGAAGGTTCACGAGGTTGATTCCGGGTATGAGAGGGTTGACTTATGAGGAAAGGTTGAGTAGGTTGGGCCTCTACTCATTGGAATTCAGAAGAATGAGAGGTGATCTTATCGAAACGTATTAGATTATGAGGGGGCTTGACAAGGTGGATGCAGAGAGAATTTTTCCACTGATGGGGGAGACTCGAACTAGAATAAGGGACCGCCTATTTAAAACACAGATGAGGAGAAATTTCTTCTCTCAGAGGGTTGTAAATCTGTGGAATTCACTGCCTCAGAGAGCTGTGGAAGCTGGGACATTGAATAAATTTAAGACAGAAATAAACAGTTTCTTAAACGATAAGGGGATAAGAGGTTATAGGAAGCGGGTGGGCAAGTGGAGCTGAGTCCACGATCAGATCAGCTATGATCTTATAGAATGGCGGAGCAGGCTCGAGGGGCCGTGTTGTGGAAAAATATTTCCAAGACTGTATAATATATATAAAGAGAGGTTTATTAAATCGGAGACAAAGCTTTGGGAGAAGTGTTAAAGACCCCTGTCTTTGAACCATCTTCTCAAATTAGTATCTGCAGTGAAGTCCTTTTAAGTTACAAATTACGTCACTTTACAACACATGCTTTAGCACTACAAAGCTTTGACTTATCGAAGGCTAAGCTTTTGATATATAACCCATCCTGCATTGTGACAGGGCAGTATAAACAAGTGCAGGCTTTTGACACCGGTATAAACAAACATACCTAGCACTTAACTCTCCAGTGTTCATTATCTCCTTGTCCCTTACAAAATTCATTTAAAAGGGAAAATAAAACAAATGTTTGGTCCCATATACAATCAAATATATGTCCAAAAATCCGCTCCAACAATATTCCCCCTTTTGGTTCTGGAGGATGTTTACGAAATCCAGATGACCACAATGATAGTAGCATATATTCGTCCTTTGGGGTATGTTACTTCCCTGATGTTCCGTATGTCCACCTTGCCTGTAGCTCTCGGCTACCCTTCAAAGATAGTGGTCGGTGTCATTGTCGTCTGTTTCTTCATCCTTGGTGTCTTCAGGTATTTCCATCAGGTGTGCTTCTTCGGCGATTACACTGGCTACTGGCATCAGTCGGGCCATCATAACTTTACAGCAGATATTAAAACACCCGATAATCAGACAGCAAGTAATTATTATTACAACCAGAATAATTACTCCATGCATAAGATAGGACCCCCAGGATTCCCCTTCCAGCCAGTCAAACCAGCCAGATCCTCCTGCTGTCGTGGATAACTTCTTTACCTCCCTTCTTATGTGATCAGCGAGGTTGGTTATGTTTTCTGAATTATCGGGAATGTAAGTGCAACATTCAGCTCCAATTAAGGCACATTGTGCGTATGGCTACCATTTCAGCCATTATGCCCTCCATTGCTTCAGCAGTGTCGTTAACTATCTGTTCCAGTATCCTCTCTAGGTTACGTAATTCATCAATGGTGTGTCCTATCCCAAATGGGAGCATCATGACCCCAAATAGCCTCTCTACCGGGGTAAGATCTCGTCTTCTGCTAAAGTACATACTCGTCTGACAAAAGGGACCACATATCCCAAATAACAGGGCCCCCTCCAGTTCTGAGGCAACCAGGGGTAGGCCTTATGCCCACACACAAAATAAGTGCCATTGTATGCTGTTAGATTCGATCCCAATCTCTCTCTCAGCCCCCGTCGCCACCTAATCTTAGGGTCCCAGTCCTGGCCACGTGTCTGATTCTTCAAATCCTCTATTTGAAAGAACCCCTGGTTTGTTGTTTCGCTGGCTATTATGTTCCGCCTGGCGAGGTTAAAGTATCCTGCTACAAAACCTGTTTCCTCACCGGTCAGGTTTCTAGTGAAACAAATGTCAGCGGTGGGCCTTCCAACTCCTGAGGTGTTGGTCAAAACCAGGAACGGGGGTCGTACCGACCTATTATATTCCGGCTGGTACCATCCGTCAAATGCATCCAAAAGGTAACCCCCCGATCTCCACGTTTCTTTATCCCCACTCTGGTTCCAAGTATCATTCACTTCCCCTGTACCGTTTTGTCGCATTACCCACTCCGCTACTTCCGAAATGTTAAGGGAGATTGACCTCAAGGGGATGCCTCCTTTGCTATGTATGGGGATGTGTGAACATACCCAGCAACTGGAAAAGTTCTCATTTTGAACATAAACATAAGACATGTACAAAAAGGTATTCACATGTAACTCTCGCTTCGGTCCAGCTAGCAGGCCGGACCTAACACGAACTATGATAATCGCACCGATCGCAATATATAGTTTCATCTTATTACTCTATAATTAACAAATAGTCAAAGGCAAAATGGACGTATGGCTTGCTTGAAGAATCTCTCACTGTCAATCTGTAAATAGACAAACAACAACAACTAATACGTGTGCAAAACGGCTGGTTCAAAAACCTTAAGCTGGGTCCAATGCTTCCATTGTCCATTCCCTTTAACATCGATGCAGGCACAAGTATCCCTGCTGATTATAACCTCATATGGTCCTATCCATTTTTGGGGCAAACCCCGGTTTTCCCCGGGAGGACCCTTACCATAACGCGACTTCCCGCCAACGGGACTTCAGGGAGCTTTGTAAGCTCTGCTTCCGCGTCTCTTTCTTCCTGATTGTCCCTAACTAATTTACTCATCCCTTTTAATTGAGTACTTAGTTCCAAAACATACCGTTTTATTTTGTCTTTTAATGGGCCTACATCGGTCCCCCCTGTTATGATGTTCTCTGGTAATTGCATCGCCCTTCCTGTCATTAGTTCATAAGGGGTTAATCCGGTTGTCCGGTTTGTCGTGGCTCTTAACTTCATCAATATAATGGGTAATACTTCTGCCCACGTTTTTCCTGACGTTTGCATGGCCTTTGCCAGGGAGTTCTTAAGGGTACGGTTCATGCGCTCTACCATCCCAGAACTCTGCAGGTGGTAGGGGATGTGGAATTTTTGTTTTATGCCCATCAACTGGCATATTGTTTTTACAATTTTTTTCCGTGAAGTGGGTGCCTTGGTCGGAATCTATTTGAAGAGGCACTCCCCATCGGGGAATCACCGGCTCGGTCAATATCCTTGCCACTGTTGAGGCAGTGCAATCACGTGTGGGGAAAGCTTCCACCCACCGGGTAAATTGATCTATAATCACTAGGCAATATCTTTTTCCATGGGATGGGGGCAAAGGACCTGTGAAATCAATTTGTACGTGTTCCCATGGCCCCCGTGGACGGGGCTGGTGTCCCATTTTAATTTTAATGGGCCTGCCTGGATTATATCTCTCCCCATCCCCTTCCACCACCAATCTCTCCCAAGACTTCCGGTCATGGCCTCTCATCCTGAATAAGACAGGCCATGATGCAATTCCAATAATGTATTCTGTATGCATTCAGGCGCCATTACCTTGTCGTTTCGTCTCCAAACGTTATCCTTCCCTTGCGTTGCGCCCTGCTTTGTCCACATACCTATTTCCTCCTCAGAAGTGTCCTGGTGTAGTTTCTCAATACTTATCTGTTCGTCTCAGGCCCCGGCGGCACTGACTTAATTTTAATAATTTAAAATCATTATCAATGGAGCGTGTTTTTTACATCTTCAAATTCTTTTTTTTCCAATTAAACCAATATCTTTTTCACAGCTGATATCAACTGGTATTTAGTAAGTTATGTCTTTATCCATCGCAAACACTCCTTCTCCCCCATGCTGTCACATAATCGTGTACTACCCCGAATGCATATCTACTGTCCGTATAGATATTAACAATCTTATTTTCCGATAATTCCAGTGCCCGGGTGAGGGCTACCAGTTCTGCCACTTGAGCTGACGACCCCCCATTAATCGCCCTGATTCAACTGTCTCTAGATCCTGGTTAACTACGGCCCATCCGGTACGAGGTAGTCCCTCTACGTATTTTCGTGAGCCGTCCACAAACAAGGTTTGTTCTGCGGTTTGAAGGGGGGCGTTTTTTATTCTATCCTCTTCCATATCCTCACATACCTCTTCGCAAAAGTGGGGTTCCCCTTCACCCATCATACCTTCTGCGGGGTTGTTTCCTACATCCCTAATTATGGTTACCGCTTTGTTGGGTATTAAGAGGACTGCTTCCCACTTTGTCCGTCTCATATTAGATACGGTTCTCAGTTTTCCTGTGTTTAACATTTCTACCAATGTGTGTTTAGTGTGGAGAATGATGTTTCCAGTCATCAACACAAGCTCGCTTAATTTTTACCACCCAAGCTGCGCAATCTAGCGCGGCTATACATCTGGATAACCCAGTCCACCGAGCTTTCAGTGGTAGAGTAATAGGCTATAGGTCTCCTTTTATCAGGGATAAAGTTCCGGCTGTAATTAAAGAGGCCCAGTACCTTCCTCACCCCCCTTACCGTTACTGGTCTAGGCATGTCCTTGACAGCCTTTTTCCTATCCGAGGGCATTTCTTTCAGCCCCTTGAGAGGCAGTTCCCTAGGTACAGGACCTGGGATTTCCCTACCTGGGCCTTTTTGGGGAGTTAGTGGTGCTAACTGTTTCTTTTAAGATACCCTTTTCCACTAGCCCTTTTACTATTTCTACAACCGCTGTTCTAGCTTCAGGTCTTATAGGGTATTGTGGCAAGTCCCCCTTTTCTGCCCTCCTCCTGTTCCCGTGGCAGAGACCTTTTCCTGCTTTATCTTTTTCTTTTCTAAACTGCTAAAGCTTACTGTTTTAGCCTTTTTCAAAAGTCCCTTTTACACCTTCACAGATAGCTCACCACTCGCCCAGGAGTTTGACCTAATCCCTGAAGGTATTTCTAAATTTAAAACTCTTTTTTTTTACTGAGCTAGAAGCTTTCGTGTCAAGGTTTTACACAAAGGAAAATGGGAGCGTTTTAAAAGGCATTCTTTATCTCATTTCTGGACTAAATTTATGTCTTTCAACCCAATTGCATGTTTTCTTTCGACAAGTAAGTGAGCGTGTCAAATTATTTTTTTTTTACTACCGGGACCATGTATTTTTATCTTTTACTCAACAAACCTATCCTTTGTGCATTTCCTAGCTCCGTAACTTATCATCCGAATATATCCACACCTTCGTTTCTAACTTAAAATGTAATACCATAAGGTTCACAGTTTCTTAAACTTCCCACATACAGGACAACACTACGAAGGGTTAAAAAAAAACATTTCACTCTGTTTGGAAAGAGTGGGTGGAGCTAAAACAGGCAGACAACTCCACACCTTCCCAAGCAGGCTTTCATTCATTCCACAGTCAAAATCACTCGAGTACTCTCTTCATTCAAAATAGACACTCACAAAAGTCTCTCTTCATTCAACAAAGCTTATGTCTGGATCCATATGTCACTTAAGATAGTCACTATCAGCTTTTTTATGGCATTACGTAATTACGCAAGTTACAATTAATGATAGGAATTAATTAATGACGTTTTACATTCACTTCCTTACCTTCCATGTTCGCCAGTCTCGGACGTTTCCCCTTGTTTCTGTAATACTCATGGCCACGACTACTCTGTGGAGACCCTTTGTCTTCGCAACAAAGCTAGCGTGTTTCCTTACCACCGGAGTTTTCGGCTCTAGGTTGGATCGATCAGTTCACTTCTGCACCGACCTTATTTACTAAAGGGACAACTCAAACTGATTAGTCAGCCTCTTCCCGCTATCTGTTTACTCGTATCTTATACACTATCCCGTCGTGCCCGTACACCTCTCTTTTCAGTCTCTAACACCAGATTCCAGATACTGTCTTAAGTGATCACGTCTGATCAGACAGTATCCTGTCGTGACGCCATTTTGTTGTGGAAAAGTATTTCCAAGACTGTATAATATATATAAAGAGAGGTTTATTAAATCGGAGACAAAGCTTTGGGAGAAGTGTTAAAGACCCCTGTCTTTGAACCATCTTCTCAAATTGGTATCTGCAGTGCAGTCCTTTTATCTTACAAATTACGTCACTTTACAACACATGCTTTAGCACTACAAAGCTTTGACTTATCGAAGGCTAAGCTTTTGATATATAACCCATCCTGCATTGTGACAGGGCAGTATAAACAAGTGCAGGCTTTTGACACCGGTATAAACAAACATACCTAGCACTTAACTCTCCAGTGTTCATTATCTCATTATCCCTTACAAAATTCATTTAAAGGGGAAAATAAAACAAATGTTTGGTCCCATATACAATCAAATATATGTCCAAAAATCCGCTCCATCAGGCCGTATGTCCTATTCCTGTTCCTATTTCTTATGTTCCTATGTTCTCTCCCCTTAACCCTTGACTCCCTTATCTTTCAAAAATCTGTCTATCTCTACCTTAAATATATTCAATGACCCAGTCTCCACAGCTCCCTGGGGTAGAGAATTCCAAAGATTCACGACTCTCTGGGAGAAGAAATTCTTTCTCATTTCCGTTTTAAATGGGTGACCCCTTATTCTGAAACTATGTCCCCTAGTTGTAGATTCCCCCACGAGGGGAAACATCCTCCCTGCCTCCACCCTGTCAAGCCCCCCCAGAATGTTATACATTTCAATAAGATCACCTCTCATTCTTCTGAACTCCAATGAGTGTAGGCCCAACCTGCTCAACCTATCCCCATAAGTCAACCCCACTCATCTCTGGAAACAACCTCGTGAACCTTCTCTGAACTGCCTCCAATGCAAGTATATCCCTCCTTAAATAAGGAGACCAAAACTGTACACAGTTGGAGCAGGACTTCCCTACTTTTATACTCCATCCCCCTTGCAAAAGAGATCAACATTACTTGCTGCACCTGCATGCTTACTTTTTGCTTTTCATTTTATAATCTCTCCTCATTTAATAAATAATTAAATAAAAAAAATTTCATACCAAGGTGGATAACTTCACATTTTCCCACATTATACTCCATCCGCCAAATTTTTGCCCACTCACTTAGCCTGCCTATATCTCTTTGCAGATTCTTAAGTCCTCCTCACAACTTGCTTTCCCACCTATCTTTGTATCATCAACAAATTTGGCTGCAATTCACTCGGTCCCTTCATCCAGTTCATTAATATAGAAACATAGAAACATTGAAAAATAGGTGCAGGAGTAGGCCATTCGGCCCTTCGAGCCTGCACCGCCATTCAATAAGATCATGGCTGATCATTCCTTCAGTACCCCTTCCCTGCTTTCTCTCCATACCCCTTGATCCCCTTAACCATAAGAGCCATATCTAACTCCCTCTTGAATATATCCAGTGAACTGGCATCAACAACACTCTGTGGCAGGGAATTCCACAGGTTAACAACTCTCTGAGTGAAGAAGTTTCTCCTCATCTCAGTCCTAAATGGCCTACCCCTTATCCTAAGACTATGTCCCCTGGTTCTGGACTTCCCCAACATCGGGAACATTCTTCCCGCATCTAACCTGTCCAGTCCCGTCAGAATCTTATATGTTTCTATGAGATCCCCTCTCATCCTTCTAAACTCCAGTGAATAAAGGCCCAGTTGATCCAGTCTCTCCTCATATGACAGCCCAGCCATCCCTGGAATCAGTCTGGTGAACCTTCGCTGCACTCCCTCAATAGCAAGAACTTCCTTCCTAGGAGACTAAAACTGAACACAATATTCCAGGTGAGGCCTCACCAAGGCCCTGTACAACTGCAGTAAGACCTCCCTGATTCTATATTCAAATCCGCTAGCTATGAAGGCCAACATGGCATTTGCCTTCTTTACCCCTGCTGTACCTGCGTGCCCACTTTCAGTGACTGATGAACCATGATACCCAGGTTTCGTTGCACCTCCCCTTTTCCTAGTCTGCCGCCATACAGATAATATTCTGTCTTCGTGTTTTTGCCCCCAAAATGGATAACCTCACATTTATCCGCATTATACTGATCTGCCATGCATTTGCCCATTCACCTAACCTGTCCAAGTCACCCTGCAGCCTCTTAGTGTCCTCCTCACAGCTCACACCACCGCCCAGTTTAGTGTCATCTGCAAACTTGGAGATATTACACTCTATTCCTTCATCCAAATCGTTAATGTATATTGTAAAGAGCTGGGGTCCCAGCACTGAGCCCTGCGACACTCCACTAGTCACTGCCTGCCATTCTAAAAAGGACCCGTTTACCCCGACTCTCTGCTTCCTGTCTGCCAACCAGTTCCCTATCCACGTCAGTATATTACCCCCAATATCACGTGCTTTGATTTTGCACAACAATCTCTTGTGCGGGACCTTGTCAGAAGCCTTCTAAAAGTGCAAATACACCACATCCACTGGTTCTCCCTTGTCCACTCTGCTAGTTACATCCTCAAAAAATTCCAGAAGATTCGTCAAGCATGATTTCCTTTTCATAAATCCATGCTGACTTGGTCCGATCCTGTCACTGTTTTCCAAATGCGCTGCTATATATAGATTATAAATAGTTGAGGCCCCAGCACTGATCCCTGTGGCACCCCACTAGTTATCGTTTGCCAACCTGAAAGTGACCTATTTATCCCGACGCCTTGTTTTCTGTTAGCCAGTCCTATATCCATGTTAATATATAGGAATAATATAAAGGTTTAGCATAACTTCTGTGATTTTGTACTCTATGCCTCTATTTATAAAACCTCGTAATCCGTATGCCTTTTCGAACAGCCTTTTCATTTTGTCCTGTTACCTGCAAAGACTTGTGTGCGTGCACCCCCAGGTCTCTCAGTTCCTGCACCCTCCCTTAAAATTGCACCATTTAGCTTATAATACCTCTCCTCGTTCCCAGGCAAGTT
The DNA here is from genome assembly GCF_044704955.1 of Pristiophorus japonicus. Lineage (NCBI taxonomy): Eukaryota > Metazoa > Chordata > Chondrichthyes > Pristiophoridae > Pristiophorus > Pristiophorus japonicus. Next base: position 18,971,581 of record NC_091978.1, on the reverse strand, counting down.
CAAATTATGAAATAAGCAATTTTGTCAATATTTCGTGCTAACAACAAACTTTCAAGCAGGTGTATCTTATTCACCCTGTCACCAAAATAAACCCCCAAGTAGTTTAGATTTATTTGGACTGAGGCTGTTTGGCACGATTTGTTGTTATTTGATTGGGCGGATCATACCTCGACTTTGGGGTTTTGGGATCTTTGTGGAAATTAAATTTTACGTTTAAATTGATTGGATCAGTTTTTATAAATTCGCAGGAAAAACTTTACCGCTGTTAAATGCGCAACAAGTTTTAAAAAAATAAAGCAAAAGAGATTTTTGGAAAATAACAACATTATCAGCTGTGGCTCAGTGGGTAGCACTCTCGCCTCTGAGTCAGAAGGTTGGGGGTTCAAGTCCCACTCCATCATCATCATTCTAGGCAGTCCCTCAGGGTCGAGTATGACTTGCTTCCACACTAAAACTCAGATAACTGATGAACTCATTTTAAATGGTGGAAGATGTCTGTGCGTGAATTCTCTTAATGTGGGGTGGCCGTTGCACACCAGCCACCGCACGGGCTTGACGGAGCAAGGTCTTGGTCCAGTAGTAAAGGGATCCACGACGACTGGAGATCAGGCTCCGCCGCATGTGTCAATACATCCACACAAAGTGAAACATATTGCTACTGTCCTCCTTTCTCCCTCCTTCCCACAGGACCTCTCTCTATGTGGCGTGCTGTCCATGCTGCTCCATCTCTGGGCTCCAACCTCTCTGCTCCTCCATGCCTTGTTCGTCCTCTCCTCACCGTTGCTTCATGCCTTGTCCGTCCTCTGCTCTCCGGATCTCACCGGCCCCAACCTCTGCTCCTCACCGTTTCCGACCTCCACTCCTTGCTGGTCCCAACCTCCGGCCCTCGCCGCGCCCAATCTCCACTCCTCATCGGTCCCGACCTCAGCTCCTCGCCGCTTCCGACCTCCGCATTGTTGATTGTGCTGCTGCCGTGGCTAGCTTTTTTTGATTAGCCCACAGCTCCAGCCTCATGCTCCAAACTGCTTCTCTGACTGTCCACAAACACACACTGTCACTCTCACTCTCACACACGCACACTCACACATACACACATCCTTACTCTCACATAGACGTACCCTAACTCACACACACACCCTCACACTCTCACACACACACACCCTCAATCTCACACACTCCCACGCTCACGATGCACACAAAGCCTCACTCTCACACACAGACCCTCACACTCATACACACACTCTCAAACTTCCTCACTCTCACACATATACTCAGACACCCTCACATTCCCTCACACACTCTCACATACACACACCCTCACTCTGACTCTGTTCTACATGAAAAGCTACTGGTAACTGTTAATTCATAAATGTGTGTGTAGGTTATACACAAAATTTAAATGTGATTATCAAGGGGTGGATTTGCAATCTTATACAAGTTCAGCGGAAGAGCTTTGGGATCCCTGATAAACACTGTAAATGGCGCTTGCAATGTGTTTCTGGGATTTTTGCAGCTCTTGCATTGAAGTTAACAATGGACAAGTGAGAGAACCTCTGCAAAAATTCACCCTGACGTCTCAAACTGAAAAATTTAATTGGTTTCATTCTGGGACTGAAAGCAATTGAACCAATCGAATGAGTGATGAGAATGAATTGTTATGGTTTATGACTTGATTTACTGTGTAACTGGACAATCGTAAGACGATTTGTGCACACTGGTCCAAGAGCATTTGAACCCGAAGGAAAGTGTTCTGATGGCGAGGTACCGGTTCTACACCTACAAAAGGTCTGAAGGCCAGGAAGTGACGAGTTATGTCGCTGAGCTAAGACGCCTTGCAGGACATTGTGAATTTGAAGGATATTTGGAGCACATGCTCAGAGACTTTTTGCATACTTGGCATGGGCCACGAAACCATACTTCGCAAACTTTTGACTGTAGAGACCCCAACCTTGAGTAAGGCCATAGCGATAGCCCAGGCGTTCATAGCCACCAGTGACAATATGAAGCAAATCTCTCAGCACACAAATGCTGCTACAAGTACTGTGAACAAAGTGATGTTGTTTTTGAATCGTAATGTATAGGGCAGGTCACACATGCCTGCAGCTACACGTCCGCAGATGTCTCCGAGTCCACCATCAAGGGTGATGAATACAAGGCCATTAACACCTTGTTGGCGCTGCAGGGGTGATCATCATTTCCATTCATGCCAATTCAAAGGGTACGTTTGCAAGGGCTGTGGAACAATAGGACACCTCCAACGAGTGTGCAGGCGAGCTGCAAATCCTGTTAAACCTGCAATCCACCATGTTGCAGAGGAGGACACATCCACGGAGGATCACGACGAACCATAGCCTCAGACCAAGGAGGCAGAGATACATGGGGTGCACACATTCACCACGAATTGTCTCCCGATAATGCTGAATGTTGAACTAAATGGACTCCCGGTGTCAGTGGAGCTGGACACGGCGCGAGCCAGTCCATCAGGGGCAAAAAGACTTTTGAAAGGTTGTGGTGCAACAAGGCCTCAAGGCCAGTCTTAACTCCAATTTGCACAAAACTAAGAATGTACACAAAAGAACTGATTCCTGTAATCAGCAGTGCTACCGTAAAGGTCTCCTACGATGGAGCGATGCACAAGCTACCACTCTGGGTGGTACCAGGCGATGGTTCCACACCGCTCGGCAGGAGCTGGGAAAGATATGCTGGAACTGGGACGACGTCCAAGCGCTATTGCCTGCTGACGACACTTCGTGTGCCCAAGTCTTAAACAAATTTCCTTCTCTGTTCGAACCAGGCATCGGGAAATTCCAAGGAGCAAAAGTGCAGATCTACCTAATTCCAGGGGCGCGACCCATCCATCACAAGGCGAGAGCAGTACCGTACATAATGAGAGAAAGGGTAGAGATCGAGTTAGACCGGCTGCATCATTTCACCGATCGAGTTCAACGAGTGGGCCAGTCCGATCATTCCTGTCCTCAAGGGAGACGGCACCGTCAGAATGTGTGGTGATTACAAAGTAACTATCAATTGTTTCTCTATGCAGGACCAATACCCACTACCAAAGGCCGACGACCTTTTTGCAATGCTGGCGGGAGGAAAGACGTTCACGAAGCTGGATCTGACTTCAGCCTACATGATGCCGGAACTGGAGGAATCATCGCAGGCCCTCACCTGCATCAACACGCACAAAGGTCTTTTTGTTTATAACAGATGCCCGTTTGGAATCCGATCAGCGGCGGCGATATTCCAGAGAAACATGGAAAGTTTACTGAAGTCGGTCCCACACACCGTGGTCTTCCAGGACGACATCTTGGTCACAGGTCGGGACACAGTCGAGCATCTGTAGAACCTGGAGTATGTTCTTAGTCGACTCAACCGTGTGGGGCTCAGGTTAAAACACTCGAAGTGCGTTTTCCTGGTGCCTGAAGTGGAGTTCTTGGGAAGGAGGATTGCGGCGGACGGCATCAGGCCCACCAACGCGAAGACGGAGGCAATTGAGAACGCACTGAGGCCACAGAACGTGACAGAGCTGCGGTCATTTCTGGGACTCCTGAACTACTTTGGTAACTTCTTACCGGGTCTTAGCACACTGTTAGAACCATTGCATGTTTTACTATGAAAAGGGGACGAATGGGTTTGGGGCAAAAGCCAAGAAAATGCCTTTGCAAAAGCGAGAAAATTGTTATGTTCAAACTAATTGCTTGTGTTGTATGATCCATGTAATCGTTTGGTACTAGCATTGATGCGTTGTCATATGGCGTCGGGTGTGTATTGCAACAAGCTAATGATTCTGGGAAACTGCAACCAGTTGCTTATGCATCCAGGAGTCTGTCTAAGGCTGAGAAAGCTGCAGTATGATTGAGAAAGAAGCGTTAGCGTTTGTCTATGGGGTAAAGAAAATGAATCAATACCCTATTGGGCTAAAATTCAAATTGGAAACTGACCATAAGCCACTTGTATCCCTGTTTCCCGAGAGTAAAGGGATAAGTACCAACGCGTCGGCCCACATCCAAAGATGGGCGCTCACGTTGTCCGCATACAATTACACTATCCGCCACAGGCCAGGCACAGAAAACTGTGCCGATGCTCTCAGTTGGCTGCAATTGCCCACCATGGGGGTGGAAATGGCGCAGCCCACAGATCTAGCCTTGGTTATGGAAGCATTTGAGAGTGAGCAATCACCCGTCACTGCCCGGCAGAGTAAACCTGGACAAACCAGGACCCCTTATTATCTCGAGTCAAAAGCTGTGTGCTTCACGGGAGCTGGTCCAGGGTCCCAGTGGAAATTCAGGAAGAGATTAAGCCGTTCCAGCGGTGCAAAGATGAAATGTCTATACAAGCAGAGTGCCTTCTGTGGGGCAATCGAGTAGTGGTCCCTAAGAAGGGCAGAGATACCTTCATCAATGACCTCCACAGTACCCACCCTGGCATCGTAATGATTGAAAGCGCTAGCCAGATCCCACGTGGTGGCCCGATATCGATGCGGACTTAGAATCTTGCGTTCACAGATGTAATACATGTTTGCAGTTAAGCAATGTACCCAGGGAGGCGCCGCTAAGTTTATGGCCTTGGCCCTCCAAACCGTGGTCTAGGGTACACGTCTACTATGCAGGCCCGTTCTTGGGTAAAATGTTCCTTGTGGTTGTAGACGCGTATTCCAAGTGGATTGAATGTGAGATAATGTCGGCTAGCACGTCCGCTGGCACTACTGAAATCCTGCGGACCATGTTTGCCAATCACGGCTTACCCGATGTCGTGGTGAGCGACAACGGGCCATGTTTTACCAGTGCTGAGTTCAAAGAATTCGTGACCCGTAACGGGATCAAACATGTCACATCTGCCCCGTTTAAACCAGCGTCCAATGGTCAGTACAATCCATCAAGCAAGGTTTGAAGAGGGTAACTGAAGGCTCACTGCGGACTTGCCTATCCGGAGTCCTGCTGAGCTACCACAGGAGACCCCACTCACTCACTGGGATCCCACCTGATGAACTGATCATGAAAAGAGCACTTAAGACAAGGCTCTCGTTAGGTAACCCTGATCTGCATGAACAGGTAAAGAGCAGGCGGCTTCAACATAGTGCATATCATGATAGCGCAAATGTGTCACGCGAGATTGAAATCAATGATCCTGTATTTGTATTGAATTATGGACAAGGTCCCAAGTGGCTTCCCGGCACTGTCGTGGCCAAAGAGGGGAGCAGGTTATTTCCGGTCAAGCTTTCAAATGGACTCATTCACTGGAAAGACTTGGACCAAATTAAACTCAGATTTACGGACTACCCTGAGCAACCCACATTGTACCCTACCTTTTTTGATCCCCCAACATACACACCAGTGGCAACCGGCACCACGGTTGACCACAAAGCAGAACCCATCATCCACAGCAGCCCAGCAGGACACAACACACCAGGCAGCCCAGCAAGGCCAGCTGCACAGCAGCCCAGCGAGGGCCCAACAAATGATTCAACAACACCAGCATTCACACCGAGACGATCAACCAGGGCAAGAAGGGCCCCAGATCAACTCGCATTGTAAATAGTTACACTATTGACTTTGGCGGGGACGGGGGAGTGTTGTTATATATGTGGACTTATATTTACTCTGTACAGCCACCAGAGGGCTCATCCACTGGAGTCCCAAGGTATCCTATAATCCCTCAGGAGCACAGGTATTTAAGGAGGCATCACAGGTTAGAGAGGCACTCTGGAGACCTGCAATAAAAGACTATGGTCACACTTTACTTTGAGCTCACAGTGTTCAGTCTGACTCTTTCTCCATACCTAACACCATCCAGGCTAGAATTTCCATCCCTTCAGGAATTTCTGAATTAACAGTTATCAGTAGCTTTTCATGCAGAACAGAATCACCATCAATCTGTTAGATGATGTAATCAACATGTTTTTCACACACACACTTACTCTCTCTCACACACACACACACTCACTCTCTCAAACACACACCCTCACACTTTCCACACACACCACGTCATCATCATCATCATAGGCAGTCCCTCGGAATCGAGGAAGACTTGCTTCCACTCTTAAAATGAGTCCTTAGGCGGCTGAACAGTCCAATACGAGAGCCACAGTCCCTGCCACAGATGGGACAGATAGTCGTTGAGGGTAAGGGAGGGTGAGACAGGTTTGCCGCACGTTCTTTCCGCTGCCTGCGCTTGTTTTCTGCATGCTCTCGGCGATGAGACTCGAGGCGCTCAGCGCCCTCCCAGATGCACTTCCTCCACTTCGGGCGGTCTTTGGCCAGGGACTCCAAGGTGTTGGTGGGGATGTTGCACTTTATTCAGGGAGGCTTTGAGGGTGTCCTTGTGACGTTTCCTCTGTCCACCTTTGGCTCGTTTGCCATGAAGGAGTTTCGAGTAGAGCGCTTGCTTTGGGAATCTCGTGTCTGGCATGCGGACAGTGTGCCCTGCCCAGCGGAGCTGATCAAGTGTGGTCAATGCTTCAATGCTGGGGGTGTTGGCCTGGTCGAGAACACTAATGTTGGTGTGTCTGTCTTCCCAGGGGATTTGTAGGATGTTGCGGAGACATCGTTGGTGGTATTTCTCCAGCGATTTGAGGTGTCTACTGTACATGGTCCATGTCTCTGAGCCATACAGGAGGGCGGGTATTACTACAGCCCTGTAGACCATGCGCTTGGCGGTAGATTTGAGGGCCTGAGCTTCAAACACTCTTTTCCTCAGGTGGCTGAAGACTGTGCTGGGGCACTGGAGGCAGTGAGTGTTGCATCTCCTCATCAATAACTGCTTTTGTTGATAAAAGGCTCCCGAGGTATGGGAAATGGTCCACGTTGTCCAGGGTCCTGGATCTTGATGACTGGGGGGCAGTCCTGTGCAGCGAGGACAGGCTGGTGGAGGACCTTTGTCTTACGGATGTTTAGCGTAAGGCCCATGCTTTCATATGCCTCAGTAAATATGTCGACTATGACCTGGAGTTCAGCCAATGAATGTGAGCAGACACAGGCGTCGTCTGCGTACAGTGGCTCGACGACAGAGGTTGGGGTGGTCTTGGACCTGGCCTGGAGACGACGAAAGTTGAACTGCTTCACACTCACATACACACTCTCCGCAGACACACACACTCACTCTCACACTCACAAACGCACACACTCACTCTCACCCACACAAGCCCTCACACTCGCACACACAGACATCCTCACACTCACTCACACTCACACACACACACACACACCCTCACTCGCTCACACAAACTCTCACACACATTCTCACACTCAAAGGCATATACTCACTCTCACTCACACAAACCCTCACACTTACACACTCATGTATTCACACATAGCCTCACTCTCACACACTGACCCTCACTCTCTCACACACACACAGCCTCACACTTTCACGCACATACTCACTCACACACACACCCTCACTCTGACTTTCACACACACACACAATCACTCTCATACACACATCCTCACTCTCACACACACACTCCTTCATTCTCACACACACACTCCCTCACTTTTATATATACACTCTCTCAAACACAAATGCACTCACTCTCTCTCACACACACACACACACACACACACACACACACACTCACACTCACCCATCCACACTCTCACACACGCGCTCACACACACTCATTCTCACACACGCCCGCTCACAGACTGTCACACTTACACCCTCTGGCACACACACACATTCCCTCAAATGGCATGTTGGCCTTCATAGCGAGGGGATTTGAGTACAGGGGCAGGGAGGTGTTGCTACAGTTGTACAGGGCCTTGGTGAGACCACACCTGGAGTATTGTGTACAATTTTGGTCTCCTAACTTGAGGAAGGACATTCTTGCTATTGAGGGAGTGCAGCGAAGATTCACCAGACTGATTCCCGGGATGGTGGGACTGACCTATCAAGAAAGACTGGATCAACTGGGCTTGTATTCACTGGAGTTCAGAAGAATGAGAGGGGACCTCATAGAAACGTTTAAAATTCTGATGGGTTTAGACAGGTTAGATGTAGGAAGAATGTTCCCAATGTTGGGGAAGTCCAGAACCAGGGGTCACAGTCGAAGGATAAGGGGTAAGCCATTTAGGACCGAGATGAGGAGAAACTTCTTCACCCAGAGAGTGGTGAACCTGTGGAATTCTCTACCACAGAAAGTAGTTGAGGCCAATTCACTAAATATATTCAAAAGGGAGTTAGATGAAGTCCTTACTACTCGGGGGATCAAGGGGTATGGCGAGAAAGCAGGAAGGGGGTACTGAAGTTTCATGTTCAGCCATGAACTCATTGAATGGCAGTGCAGGCTAGAAGGGCTGAATGGCCTACTCCTGCACCTATTTTCTATGTTTCTATGTTTCACTCACTCTCACGCACACACTAACTCTCACACACCCTCACTCTCTCACACACACCCTCACTCGCACACACACAAATCCTCACTCTTTCACACAGACACCATCACTCTCTCTCACACACACACACACACACACTCACACACACGCGCTCACATCCTCACACACACGCTCACAAACTGTCACACACACCCTCACTCTCACACACATGGTACATCAGTTATTGACGGTAGGCATGCAGGTACAGCAGACAGTAAAGAAAGCTAATGGCATACTGGCCTTCATAGCAAGGGGATTTGAGTATAGGAGCAGGAAGGTCTTACTGCAGCTGTACAGGGCCTTGGTGAGACCACACCTTGCAGTTTTGGTCTCCTAACCTGAGGAAGCATTCTTGTTATTGAGGGAGTACAGCGAAGGTTCACCAGACTGATTCCCAGGATGGCAGGACTGACATGCGAAGAAAAACTGAATCGACTAGGCTTATATTCACTGGAATTTAGAAGAATGAGAAACATATAAAATTCTGGTGGGATTGGATAGGTTAGATGCAGGAAGTATGTTCCTGATGTTGGGAAAGTCCAGAACCAGGGGTCACAGTCGAAGGATAACGGGTAAGCCATTTAGGATCGAGATGAGGAGAAACTTCTTCACTCAGAGAATTGTGAACCTGTGGAATTCTCTACCACAGATATATTCAAAAGGGAGTTAGATGTGCCCCTTACGGCTAAGGGGATCAAGGGGTATGGAGAGAAAGCAGGAATGAGGTACTGAAGCTACATAATCAGCCATGATCTTATTGAATGGTGGTGCAGGCTCGAAGGGCCGAATGGCCTGCTCCTGCATTTATTTTCTATGTTGCAATGCCCAAACTTTTGTGCTAAAAACAGACTTTCAAACAAGTGTGTCTTATTCACCCTTTCACCAAAATAAACCGCCAAGTAGCTTAGATTTATTTAGACTGAGGCTGCTTGGCAAGATTTGTTGTTATTTGATTGGGCGGATCATACCTGCGATTTTGGGGTTTTGGGGTTTTGGGATGTTTGTGCAAATTAAATTTTATGTTTAAATTGATTGCATCAGGTTTTATAAGTTCGCAGGAAATGTTATATCGCTGTTAAATGTGCAACAAGTTTTTAAAAAAATAAAGTAAAAGGGAGTTTTGGAAAATGACAACATTATCAGCTGTGGCTCAGTGGGTAGCACTCTTGCCCCTGAGTCAGAAGGTTGGGGGTTCAAGCCCCACTCCATCATCATCATTCTAGGCAGTCCCTCAGGGTTGAGGACGACTTGCTTCCACACTAAAAAAAAAAAGTACTCGGGTGACTGATGAACTCATTTTAAAAGGTGGAAGATGCCAGAGTGTGAATTCTCTTAATGTGGGGTGGCCGTTGCACACCAGCCACCACACGGGCTTGATGGAGCAAGGTCTTGGTCCAGTGGTAAAGGGATCCAAGACAACTGGAGACCAGGTCTACGCCGCATGTGTCAATACATCCACACAAACTCACTCCTACTGTCCTCCTTCCCACAGGACCTCTCTCGATGTGGCGTACTGCGCCTTCCCTTGGTCTTGTCCACGCTGCTCCACCTCTGGGCTCCGACCTCTCTGCTCCTCCATGCCTCGTTCGTCCTCTCCTCTCCGCTTCCAATCTCCAGACCTCGCCAGTCCTGACCTCCGGACCTCGCCGATTCCGACCTCCGCTCCTCACCGCTTCAGATCGCCACATTGATGATTGTGCTGCTGCCGTGGCTAGCTTTTTTTGATTTGCCCACAGCTCCAGCCTTGCACTCCAAACTGCTCCTCTGACTGTCCACACACGCACACTGTCATTCTCACTCTCACACATGCACACTCACACATACACACATTCCCTCACACACAATAACTCACACACTCACTCTCACATACACACACCCTCGCTCTGAATCACACATTCACTCTCACACATACATTCACTCTCACACACACTCTCTCACATACATCCTCACTCTCACACACACATACCCGCACTCTCTCACAAATACACCCTCACTCTCACAAACACACCCTCACTCACATACACACTCCCTCACTCACACACACTCAGAAATCCTCACTCTCACAAAGGCACCATCACTCACACACACACACACACACACCCTCACTCACACACACAAACCCACACTCACACACACCCTCACTCACACACACAAATCCTCACTCACAAACAGACATCATCACTCACACACACACACGCGCCATCACTCTCACACACACCCTCACATTCACACATACACACACTCACTCTCTCACACACACACCGTCTCTCACGCACACACACCCTCATTCTCACAAATACACTCTCATTATCTCATACACATACACTCTCACTCTCACATACACACACACTCATAAACACACACATCACCACTCTCACATACACACTCCCTCACTTTCTCACATACATACGCACACAAACACACACACACTCACACACACAGACACACTCATACACAAAACCTCACACAAACACACCCTCACTCTCTCACACGCACACACCCTCACTCACACACACGCACACACACCCTCACTCTCACACACATTCTCTCACACTCACATACACCATCAACCATCCTCACTATCACACACACATAACCTCACTTACACACTCACAGACACCCTCACATTCCCTCACAGACAATCTCTCTCACACACATACACACACACACTCACTCTCTCACATATACACACCCTCACTCTGACTCACATATACAATCACTCTGACTCACACACACTCACACACACACACACACACACACACACACACACACACAAATCCTCACACACACACATACACACTCTCACTCTCTCACACTGTCACTCTCAAACACACCATCACCCTCACACACACACACCCTCACTCTCACACACACACCCTCACACACACACATACTCCCACACTCACACACACAAACCCTCACTCACACACAGACACCATCACTCTCACACAGACACACACTCTCTCTCAGTCACACACACAATCACTCTCACACACATGCTCACAGACTGTCACACACACCCCCTCACTCTCACACATCATCACTCTCACACACCCTCACACTCACACACCCTCACACTCACACACCCTCACACTCACACCCTCACACACACACACACTCCCTCACTCTCTCACACACAATCCCTCACTGTCTCATACACAGGCAGACACACACTGTCATACACACACACACTCACTCTCTCTCACACACACCCTCATTCTCACACATGCACTCTCACTCTCTCATACACACATACACTCACTCTCACACACTCCCTCACTGTCTCACAGACACACACACAAACTCACACACAAACGCATACACACAAACTCACTCTCACACACAGACACACTCTCATACACAAACTCTCACTCTCTCTCTCACACACACACACACACACACACACACAGTCACACACACACACACACCTCACTCTCCACACACATACACTCAATCACACACCTCACTCTCCACACACACACACTCACTCACACATTCTCACTCACGTATGCACATGCAGCATCGGTCTCTCACACACACACTCACTCACACACACACTCACTCTCACACACATACCCTCACTCTCATACACTCACTCTCATACATACACACACCTCACTCTCACACACATGCACATTCACTCTCACTCACACACATACACCCTCATTCTCTCCCTCACACACGCACTCATTCTCACGCAGACACATCCTCACACTCTCCACACACACACACATACACACACACACACACACACAAACTCACACGAGCACATTCACTCTCACATTCACCTGCACACGCGCACACACACTCACTCACACACATTCACGCATGCACACGCAACCTCACTCTCACACACAGACCCTCACAATCACTCATACACACACTCACTATCACACACACACCCTCAGTCTCGAACACACTCACTCTCGTACACACTCACTCACACACACACACTGTCTCACACACACTCACTCACTCACTCACACACTCACTCTCACTCACACCCTCATTCTCTCACACACACATTCTCATGCAGACACCCTCACACTCACTCACACACACACACACAGACACCCTCACATTCCCTCACACACAATTTTTCACACAAACTCACTCTCACATACACACACTCTCACTCTGACTCAGACATACACTCACTCTCTCTCACACACCCTCTCACACACATACCCTCACTCGCATACACACACCCTCATTCTCACACACACACCCTCATTCTCACACATACACTCTCACTCTCTCACACTCACTCCCTCACTCTCTTACACACAGACACATAGAAACATAGAAAATAGGTGCAGGAGTAGGCCATTCAGCCCTTCAAACCTACACCACCATTCAATAAGATCATGGCTGATCATTCACCTCAGTACCCCTTTCCTACTTTCTCTCCATACCCCTTGATCCCTGTAGCCGTAAGGGACATATCTAACTCCCTCATGAATAAATCCAATGAACTGGCATCAACAACTCTCTGCGGCAGGGAATTCCACAGGTTAACAACACTGAGTGAAGAAGTTTCTCCTCATCTCGGTCCTTAGACTATGTCCCCTGGTTCTGGACTTCCCCAACATTGGGAACATTCTTCCTGCATCTAACCTGTCCAGTCCCGTCAGAATTTTATATGTTTCTATGAGATCCCCTCTCATCCTTCTAAACTCCAGTGAATAAAGGTCCAGTCGATCCGGTGTCTCCTCATATGTCAATCCAGTCATCCCGGGAATCAGTCTGGTGAACCTTCGCTGCACTGCCTCAATAGCAAGAACGTCCTTCCTCAGATTAGGAGACCAAAACTGAACACAATATTCCAGGTGAGGCCTCACCAAGGCCCTGTACAACTGCAGTAAGACCTCCCTGCTCCTATACTCAAATCCCCTAACTATGAAGGTCAACATACCATTTGCCTTCTTCACCGCCTGCTGGACCTGCATGCCAACGTTCAATGACACCCAAGTCTCGTTGCACCTCCCCTTTTCCTAATCTGCCGCCATTCAGATAATATTTTGCCTTTGTGTTTTTGCCACCAAAGTAGATAACCTCACATTTATCCACATTATACTGCATCTGCCATGCATTTGCCCACTCATCTAACCTGTCCAAGTCACTCTGCCGCCTTAGCGTCCTCCTCACGGCTCACACTATCACTCAGTTTAGTGTCATCTGCAAACTTGGAGATATTACACTCAATTCCTTCATCTAAATCATTAATGTATATTGTAAATAGCTGGGGTCCCAGCACTGAGCCCTACGGCACTCCACTAGTCATGCCTGCCATTCTGAGATGGACCTGTTTATCCTGACTCTGCTTTCTGTCTGCCAACCAGTTCTCTATCCACATCAGCACATTATCCCCAATACCATGTGCTTTAATTTTGCACACCAATCTCTTGTGCGGGACCTTGTCAAAAGCCTTTTGAAAGTCCAAATATACCACATCCACTGGTTTTCCCTTGTCCACTCTACTAGTTACATCCTCAAAAAGTACTAGAAGATTTGTCAAGCATGATTTCTCTTTCATAAATTCATTTTGACTTGGACCGATCTGTCACTGCTTTCCAAATGCACTGTTATTTCATCTTTAATAATTGATTCCAACATTTTCCTCACTACTGATGTCAGGCTTAACCGGTCTATAATTACCCGTTTTCTCTCTCCCTCCTTTTTTAAAAAGTGGTGTTACATTAGCTAACCTCCAGACACCAGGAACTGATCCAGAGTCAATAGACTGTTGGAAAATGATCACCAATGCATCCACTATTTCTAGGGGCACTTCCTTAAGTACTCTGGGATGCAGACTATCGGGCCCCGGGGATTTATCAACCTTCAATCCCATCAATTTCCCTAACACAATTTCCCGCCTAATAAAGATATCCTTCAATTCCTCCTTTTCACTAGACTCTCGGTCCCCTAGTACTTCCGGAAGGTTATTTGTGTCTTCCTTCGTGAAGATAGAACCAAAGTATTTGTTCAAGTGGTCTGCCATTTCTTTGTTCCCCATTATAAATTCACCTGAATCTGACTCTCATACACAAACCCTCACTCTCACACATACCTCACTCTCACACGCGTGCATTCACACCCTTACTCACACACACACACTCACACCACACACTCGCACACACACTCTTCTCTCACACTCACGCATGCACACGCAGCATCACTCTCACACACAGACTCTCACACTCACTCACAAGCACACATACCCTCACTCTCACATACATACACATGCATCCTCACTCTCACACACACTCACTCTCACACACACTCACTCTCACACACACTCACTCTTACACACATCCTCACTAACACACACCCGCACTCCCTCACTTTCACACAAGCACTCTCACTCTCTCACACACACACCCACTCTCTCACACACACACTCACACACACACACTCACACACACACACACACTCACGTACACACACACACAGACTCACTCTCACACACACACTCCCTCACACACACTCTCATACGAACTCACTCTCTCACACACACCCCCTCACTCTCACAAATCCTCACTCTCACACACACACACCCTCACACACACGCACCCTCACTCTCACACACACGCACCCTCACTCTCACACACACGCACCCTCACTCTCTCACACACGTACACTCACACACACACTCACACACACACTCTCCCTCACTCTCTCATACACACACACTCTCATAGAAACATAGAAAATAGGTGCAGGAGTAGGCCATTCGGCCCTTTGAATCTGCACCGCCATTCAATAAGATCATGGCAGATCATTCAACCTTAGTATATCTTTCCTGCTTTCTCTCCATACCCCTTGATCCCTTTGGCCAGAAGGGCCATATCTAACTCCCTTTTGAATTTTTCTAATGAACTGGCCTCAACAACTCTCTGTGGTAGAGAATTCCACAGATTAACCACTCTGAGTGAAGAAGTTTCTCCTCGTCTCGGTCCTAAATGGCTTACCCCTTATTCTTACACTGTGACCCCTGGTTCTGGAATTCCCCAACAACGGAAACATTCTTCCTGCCTCTAACCTGTCCAATCCCATCAGAATTGTATATGTTTCTCTGAGATCCCCTGTCATTCTTCTGAACTCCAGTGGATACAAGCCCAGTTGATCCAGTCTCTCCTCATATGTCAGTCCTGCCATCCCGGGAATCAGTCTGCCCTTTGGTATTCCGTAGCTCCACCCATACCGATTCCACCTCATCCAAGCTAATGTCCTTCCTTACTATTGCATTAATTTCCTCTTTAACCAGCAACGCCACCCCACCTCCTTTTCCTTTCTGTCTATCCTTCCTGAATGTTGAGTACCCCTGGATGTTGAGTTCCCAGCCTTGGTCACCCTGGAGCCATGTCTCCATGATGCCAATTATCTGCAGTTAATTCGTCCACCTTATTATGAATACTCCTCGCATTGAGGCACAGAGCCTTCAGGCTTGTCTTTTTTACATACTTTGCCCCTTTAGAATTTTGCTGTAATTTGGCCCTTTTTGCTTTTTGCCTTGGGTTTCTCTGCCCTCCACTTTTACTTTTCTTCTTCCTATCTTTTCCTTCTGCCTCTATTCTACTTCCCTCTGGCTCTCTGCATAGGTTCCCATCCCCCTGCCATATTAGTTTAACTCCTCCCTGTGGCGTCCCTGCACCTTGCTACAAAATCACACAAGGCATGTGCTGTAGACACAGTCACAGTGACCTTTCTGTATTCCCAGGACCAAGATGTGATGACCCTGCGTGGAACCTCCCTTTAAATACCTGAAAGCCCAGGTGAGGAGTGTCTCCCACAAGTTCACCCCCTTTGGTCAAGGTGTGCATTTCTAGGATATATGTACAGTGTACAGTGTGGTTACATGAGGTTACTGTTACATGAAGGTTACAGTTGTATGAAGGTTACATACATGACTTCCCCCTCATGTCTTTTTGTGTCAAAGGTTAAGTCTTTCAGGTGATCGGCGCTCTTTCGTGGAGCGCCGCAGTTGGGGCTCTGGTGGCTGAGCCTTGGCATGCGTCTCTGTCACCTGAGGTGCTTGCGGCCTGTCTGAGCTGGCCGCAGGGTCTGTGCATGCTGCTGAATGTCCTTGTTGCTCGTCCACTGGCAGTGGTGTGGGTGACATCTCATGCTCTTCCTCAGGTTCCTCAGTGTCTATGCTGAACCTTTTCTTTACCTGGTCCAAATGTTTGCGGCATATCTGCCCATTGTTGAGTCTGACCACTATGACACTATTCCCCTCTTTGCCAATTACGGTGCCCTCAAGCCACTTGGGTCCCAAAGCATGCTAAGAACGAATACCGGGTCATCCATTTCTATACACCTCCCCCTTGAGTTTCGATCACGGCACTCGGTTTGGGACTGGCATTGCCCTCAACAATGTCTGCCAGGGCTGAATGAATGAGGGACAGCTGCGTTTTAAGCATGTGTTTCATGAGTAGTTCCGCTGGCGGGACTCCCATGAGCGAGTGCGGGCGGGACCTATAGGCCAGCAGGAGGCATAATAGGCGGTACTGAAGGGAGGGTCCTTGGATACGGAGCATGCCCTGTTTTATGACTTGGACCGCATGTTCCGCCTGACCATTGGAAGGCGGCTTGAACGCCGCTGTCCGGACGTGTTTGATACCATTACCCGACATAAACTCCTGGAATTCGTGCCTGGTGAAGCACGGGCCATTGTTGCTGACCAGAATGCCCGGCAAGCCGTGGGTCGCAAAAACCGTACGCAGACTCTCCATGGTGATGGATGTCGTGCACGAGTTTAATATGATGCACTCGATCCATTTCGAGTATGCATCGACAACAATCAGGAAGATTTTTCCCATGAACGGGCCCGCGTAGTCTACGTGGATGTGTGACCATGGCCTGGTGGGCCAGGGCCACGGGCTGAGTGGGGCCTCCCTGGGAGCATTGCCCAGCTGGGCGCACGTCGTGCACCTGCGAACCCAGTGTTCCAGGTCTGAGTCAATTCCCGGCCACCATACATGTGACCGGGCAATGGCCTTCATTAGCACGATGCCAGGGTGCTCGCTGTGACGTTCCCTGATGAATGCTTCCCTTCCTTTCTGGGGCATGACTACCCGGCGGCCCCATAGCAGGCAGTCGGCTTGGATGGTGAGCTCATCCATCATCTGTGAAACGGTCTGACCTCCTCGGGGCACGCCCTGTGTGCAGGCGCCCAATCCCCAGTTAGAACACATTTCTTTATCATGGACAGAAGGCGGTCTCTGTTGGTCCAGATTTTGATCTGGCGGGCTGTGATGGGGGAGCCTGCGATGTCAAAAACATCAGCGGCCATGACCATCTCAGCGCTTTGCTCCGACGCCCCCTCCTTGGTGGCCAGTGGGTGCCTGCTGAGTGCGTCACCGCAATTTTCGGTGCCTGGCCGGTGTCGTATAGTGTAGTCATACGCAGCCAGCGTGAGAGCCCATCGCTGTATACGAGCTGACGCATTGGCATTGACTGCCTTGCTGTCAGACAACAGGGATGTTAACGGCTTGTGGTCCGTTTCTAACTCGAACTGTCTACCGAAAAGGCACTGGTGCATCTTTTTCACCCCGTAAACACATGCGAGTGCTTCCTTTTCGACCATGCCGTATCCATGCTCTGCCTGGGAGAGCGACCTGAAGGTATAAGCCACCAGTTGGAGTCGGCCTTCATCATTACTCTGCTGCAACACACCCAACCCCATAGGATGATGCATCACACGTTAAAACCAGTTTTTTACAGGGGTCATACAAGGTCAACAGCTTGTTAGAACAAAGCAGGTTCTGCGCCCTATTGAAAGCCCGTTCTTGATAGTCCTCCCAAAAACCATTCACAACCTTTACACAGGAACACATGTAAAGGCTCCAACAATGTGCTTAAGTTCAGCAGAAAGTTCCCGAAATAGTTCAACAGTCCCAGAAATGATTGCAACTCCGATGTGTTGCCGGGCCTGGGCACCCGGCGGATCGCCTCCGTTTTAGATTCGGTAGGCCGGATCCCGTCTGCGGCAACCCTTCTGCCCAAAACCTCCAACTCTGAGGCCAAAAACACACACTTGGGCTTTTTCAACTGCAAGCCTACCCGGTCCAGTCGGCGTAGCACCTCCTCCAGGTTGTGGAGGTGTTCCTCGGTGTCTCGACCCGTTATTAGGATGTCGTCTTGGAATATGATTGTTCCAGGAATGGATTTAAGCAAGCTTTCCATGTTCCTCTGAAAGATAGCAGCCACCGAACGAATGCCAAATGGACACCTGTTGTAGGTAAATAGTCCCTTGTACGTCGTGATGGTCAGAAGCTTGGATTCTTCGGCCAGTTCCTGAGTCATGTAGGCCGAAGTGAGATCCAACTTAGTGAACAGCTTACCACCTGCCAGCGTGGCAAAAAGGTCCTCCGCTCTTGGAAGCGGGTATTGGTCCTGCTGTGTCACTCGGTTGATGGTGGCCTTGTAGTCGCCACAAATCCTGACCGAGCCATCCGCTTTAAGGACAGGAACGATGGGGCTTGCCCAGTCACTGAATTCAACGGGCGGAATTATGCCCTCTCTGAGCAGCCTGTCCAATTCACTTTCAATCTTCTCACACATCACGTACGGCACCGCTCTGGCTTTGTGGTGCACTGGTCTGGCGTCCGGGGTGATGCGTATCACTACTTTGGTGCCCTTCAAAGTTCCGACACCGGGTTGAAACAGTAACCTGAATTTCTGTAGGACCTGTGAGCATGAACTTCGCTTCACAGATGAAATGGCGTGCACATCCCCCCATTTCCAGTTCATCACGGCTAGCCAGCTCCTCCCCAAAAGCGCGGGGCCATTTCCCGGGACAATCCAGAGTGGCAGCCGGTTCTGTGATCCATTATGTGTTACTACCAAGTTTGCACTCTCTAGCACTGGGATGATCTCTTTGGTGTACGTCCGTAGCTGCGTGTCAATGCGTTCCAGTTTGGGCCTGCTAGCTCTGTGTGGCCATAGTCTCTCAAATTGTTGGGCGCTCATAAGTGACTGGCTGGCTCCTGTGTCCAGCTCCATGCACACCGGGATGCCATTCAATAAAACTTTCATCATTGGTGGCGTTTTGGTGTATGAGCTGTGGACGTCAGCCACATGAACCCGCTTCAGCATCCATGGCTTTGCCCCAAGCATCATCCTGCATTGCAGACCTCTCGTCTGGTTCCTCTGTCTCGTAGATTAGCCTCACTACAGTCCTTCTGCACATTCTGGCAAAATGTCCACTGACGTTACAATTCCTACAGATAAACTGTTGGAACCTGCAGCTTTTCGCAGTATGTCTACCCCCGCATCTCCAGCATGAGCTGAGATTGTTGTTAACAAAATGGCTGTTACCAGGCATTCCTTTCTGATTGTCCCTTTGGTTGTTTCTAAGCACTCTGATGGTGGGTGTCAATGGTCCCATCACGGGACGCATTGTTCCTCGTGATGGCGTGAATTGTCGATCCCCTTTCCATTGTCCCTGTTGTGTGCCTACCCTAGAGTCTGTTGCTGCCTGGGCGGTTTTGAAATGCCCTTGCCTGCCTGAGCCGCGTTCACAATGTTAACTCCCTGGTCCATCGCCAAGTTGGGACCACGGCTGCTTGCGTAAATTAGCTTGGTCTCTTCTTCCCCTGCCATGAAAGTCTGAGCTATCAATGCCGCCCTTTCTAAAGTCAGGTTCTTGGTCTCTATGAGCTTCCTGAAAATCCCGGCATGACTAATGCCCTCAATGAAGAAATCCCTTAACATCTCCCCGCTGCAGGCGTCTGTGAACTTACAGAGGCTGGCCAAGCGCCACAGGTCCGCAACGAAGTCTGAGATGTTTTGTCCCTCCCGACGCCGGTGTGAGTAGAACCGGTGCCGGGCCATGTGTACGCTACTCGCCGGTTTGAGATGCTCACTGATCAGCTGGCTGAACTCTTCGAAGGACCTGTCTGCCGCCTTCTCGGGTGCGAGCAGGTTTTTCATCAGCGCATAAGTCTATGGTCCGCAGCTGGTCAGTAGGTGCGCCCTCCGCTTGTCAGCCACTGCCGCTCCTAGCCAGTCCTTCGTGACAAAGCTCTGCTGGAGTCTCTCAACGAAATCGGCTCAGTCCTCACCGACACAGTAACGTTCCTCTGTGCTACTGGTGGCCATCCTTGTGGTTCGGTGATTCCCGTTTCTTGTCGCCAAATGTGCCGTCCCTGCACCTTGCTACAAAATCACACGAGGCATGTACTGCAGACACAGTCACTACGTGACCTTTCTTTATTCCCAGGACCAAGAAGTGATGACCCTGCGTTTAAATACCTGAAAGCCCAGGTGAGGAGTGTCTCCCACAAGTTCACCCCATGTGGTCAAGGTGTGCATTTCTAGGATATATGTACAGTGTACAGTGTGGTTACATGAGGTTACAGTTACATGAAGGTTACAGTTGTATGAAGGTTACATACATGATACTCCCCAATAGCACTAGCAAACA
This sequence comes from Pristiophorus japonicus, assembly GCF_044704955.1. Lineage (NCBI taxonomy): Eukaryota > Metazoa > Chordata > Chondrichthyes > Pristiophoridae > Pristiophorus > Pristiophorus japonicus. The sequence goes on along the minus strand of NC_091978.1, from coordinate 18,950,776 downwards.
CTCCCCCTAGGACATTGGTTCCAGTCCTGCCCAGGTGCAGACCGTCTGATTTGTACTGGTCCCACCTCCCCCAGAACCGGTTCCAATGTCCCAGGAATTTGAATCCCTCCCTTCTGCACCACTCCTCAAGCCACGTATTCATCTGAGCTATCCTGTGATTCCGACTCTGACTAGCACGCGGCACTGATAGCAATCCTGAGATTACTACTTTTGAGGTCCTACTTTTTAATTTAGCTCCTAGCTCCCTAAATTCGTCTTGGAGGACCTCATCCCATTTTTTACCTATATCATTGGTACCTATATGCACCACAACAACTGGCTGTTCACCCTCCCCCCTTCAAAATGTTTTGCACCCGCTCCGAGACATCCTTGACCCTTGCAGCAGGGAGGCAACATACCATCCTGGAGTCTCGATTGCGGCCGCAGAAACAAAAGACCATAGAACATAAGAATTAGGAACAGGAGTAGGCCATCTAGCCCCTCGAGCCTGCTCCGCCATTCAACAAGATCATGGCTGATCTGGCCGTGGACTCAGTTCCACTTACCCGCCCGCTCCCCGTAACCCTTAATTCCCTTATTGGTTAAAAATCTATCTATCTGTGACTTGAATACATTCAATGAGCTAGCCTCAATTGCTTCCTTGGGCAGAGAATTCCACAGATTCACAACCCCAAGGGAGAAGAAATTCCTTCTCAACTCGGTTTAAAATTGACTCCCCCGTATTTTGAGGCTGTGCCCCCTAGTTCTAGTCTCCCCTAGCAGTGGAAACAACCTCCCTGCCTCTATCTTGTCTATCCCTTTCATTATTTTAAATATTTCTATAAGATCACCCCTCATCCTTCTGAACTCCAACGAGTAAAGACCCAGTCTACTCAATCTATCATCATACGGTAACCCCCTCATCTCCGGAATCAGCCTAGTGAATCGTCTCTGTACCCCCTCCAAAGCCAGTATATCCTTCTTTAAGTAAGGTGACCAAAACTGAATGCAGTACTCCAGGTGCGGCCTCACCAATTCCCTGTACAGTTGCAGCACGACCTCCCTGCTTTTGTACTCCATCCCTCTCACAATGAAGGCCAACATTCCATTCGCCTTCCTGATTACCTGCTGCACCTGCAAAGTAACATTTTGTGATTCATGCACAAGGACCCCCAGGTCCCTCTGCACCGCAGCATGTTGTAATTTCTCACCATTCAAATAATATTCCCTTTTACTGTTTTTTTTCCCAAGGTGGATGACCTCACACTTTCCGACATTGTATTCCATCTGCCAAACCTTAGCCGATTCGCTTAACCTATCCAAATCTCTTTGCAGCCTCTCTGTGTCCTCTACACAACCCGCTTTCCCACTAATCTTTGTGTCATCTGCAAATTTTGTTACACTACACTCTGTCCTCTCTTCCAGGTCATCTATGTATATTGTAAACAGTTGTGGTCCCAGCACCGATCCCTGTGGCACACCACGAACCACCGATTTCCAACCCGAAAAGGACCCATTTATCCCGACTCTCTGCTTTCTGTTCGCCAGCCAATTCTCTATCCATGCTAATACATGTCCTCTGACTCCGCGTACCTATATCTTCTGCAGTACCCTTTTGTGTGGCACCTATCGAATGCCTTTTGGAAATCTAAATACACCACATCCATCGGTACACCTCTATCCACCATGCTCGTTATATCCTCAAAGAATTCCAGTAAATTAGTTAAACATGATTTCCCCTTCATGAATCCATGCTGCGTCTGCTTGATTGCACTATTCCTATCTAGATGTCCCGCTATTTCTTCCTTAATGATAGTTTCAAGCAGTTTCCCCACTACAGATGTTAAACTAACCGGCCTATAGTTACCTGCCTTTTCTCTGCCCCCTTTTTTAAACAGAGGCGTTACATTAGCTGCTTTCCAATCTGCTGGTACCTCCCCAGAGTCCAGAGAATTTTGGTAGATTATAACGAATGCATCTGCTATAACTTCCGCCATCTCTTTTAATACTCTGGGATGCATTTTATCAGGATCAGGGGACTTGTCTACCTTGAGTCCCATTAGCCTGTCCAGCACTACCCCTCTAGTGATAGTGATTGTCTTAAGGTCTTCCCTTCATCACATTCCTGTGACCAGCAATTTTTGGCATGGTTTTTGTATCTTCCACTGTGAAGACCGAAGCAAAATAATTGTTTAAGGTCTCAGCCATTTCCACATTTCCCATTATTAAATCCCCCTTCTCATCTTCTAAGGGACCAACATTTACTTTAGTCACTCTTTTCTGTTTTATATATCTGTAAAAGCTTTTACTATCTGTTTTTATGTTTTGCTCAAGTTTACCTTCGTAATCTATCTTTCCTTTCTTTATTGCTTTTTTAGTCATTCTTTGCTGTTGTTTAAAATTTTCCCAATCTTCTAGTTTCCCACTAACCTTGGCCACCTTATACACATTGGTCTTTAATTTGATATTCTCCTTTATTTCCATGGTTATCCACGGCTGGTTATCCCTTCTCTTACCGCCCTTCTTTTTCACTGGAATATATTTTTGTTGCGCACTATTAAAGAGCTCCTTAAAAGTCCTCCACTGTGCCTCAATTGTGCCACCGTTTAGTCTGTGTTTCCAGTCTACTTTAGCCAACTCTGCCCTCATCCCACTGTAGTCCCCTTTGTTTAAGCATAGTACGCTCGTTTGAGACACTACTTCCTCACCCTCAATCTGTATTACAAATTCAACCATACTGTGATCACTCATTCCGAGAGGATCTTTTACTTGGAGATCATTTATTATTCCTGTCTCATTACACAGGACCAGATCTAAGATAGCTTGCTCCTGTGTAGGTTCTGAAACATACTGTTCTCAGAAACAATCCCGTATGCATTCTATGAATTCCTCCTCCAGGCTACCCCGTGCGATTTGATTTGACCAATCGATATGTAGGTTAAAATCCCCCATGACTACTGCCATTCCTTTTTCACATGCCTCCATTATTCCCTTGATTATTGCCCGCCCCACCGTGAAGTTATTATTTGGGGGCCTATAAACTGCGCCCACCAGTGACTTTTTCCCCTTACTATCTCTAATCTCCACCCACAATGATTCAACATTTTGTTCATTCGAGCCAATATCGTCTCTCACAACTGCCCTGATATCATCCTTTATTAACAGAGCTACCCCACCTCCTTTCCCTTCATGTCTATCTTTCCGAATCGTCAGATACCCCTGTATGTTTAATTCTCAGTCTTGGCCACCCTGCAATCATGTTTCTGTAATGGGCACCAAATTATACCCATTTGTAATGATTTGTGCCGTCAACTCATTTACTTTATTTCGAATGCTGCGTGTATTTAGGTGGAGTGTTTTAATCCTAGTTTTTAAACCATGATTTTTAGTTTTGACCCCTCCTGCAGCCTCTTTACATTCAATGGCCCTTTTTGATTTTTGCCTTGGGTTTCTCTGCCCTCCACTTTTACTCATCTCCTTTCTGTCTTTTGCTTTTGTTTCCATTTTGTTTCCCTCTGTCTTCCTGCATTAGTTCCCATCCCCCTGCCATATTAGTTTAACTCCTCCCCAACAGCACTAGCAAACACTCCCCCTAGGACATTGGTTCCAGTCCTGCCCAGGTGCAGACCGTCCGGTTTGTAATGGTCCCACCTCCCCCAGAACCAGTTCCAATGCCCCAGGAATTTGAATCCCTCCCTGCTGCACCACTGCTCAAGCCATGTATTCATCTGCGCTATCCTGCGATTCCTACTCTGACTAGCACGTGGCACTGGTAGCGATCCCGAGATTACTACTTTTGAGGTCCTACGTTTTATTTAGCTCCTAGCTCCTTAAATTCGTCTCGTAGGACCTCATCCCTTTTTTTACCTATATCGTTGATACCAATGTGCACCACGACAACTGGCTGTTCACCCTCCCTTTTCAGAATGTCCTGCACCCGCTCCGAGACATCCTTGACCCTTGCACCAGGGAAGCAACATACCATCCTGGAGTCTCGGTTGCGGCCGCAGAAACGCCTATCTATTCCCCTTAAAATCGAATCCCCTATCACTATTGCTCTCCCACTCTTTTTCCTGCCCTCCTGTGCAGCAGAGCCAGCCACGGTGACATGAACTTGGCTGCTGTTGCCGTGCCCTGATGAGTCATCCCCCTCAACAGTTCTCAAAACGGTGTATCTGTTTTGCAGGGGGATGACCGCAGGGGACCCCTGCACTACCTTCCTTGCACTGCTCTTCCTGCTGGTCTTCCATTCCCTTGTTGGCTGTGGACCCTTCACCTGCGGTACGACCAACTCACTACATGTGCTACTCACGTCATTCTTAGCATCGTGAATGCTCCAGAGTGAATCCACCCTCAGCTCCAATTCCGCAACACGGTCCGTCAGGAGCTGGAGGCGGATACACTTACCGCACACGTAGTCGTCAGGGATACCGGAAGTGTCCCTGAGTTCCCACATGGTACAGGAGGAGCATATCACGTGACCGTGCTCTCCTGCCGTGACTTAACCCTTAGATTCACTTAAATTGGCAACAACAATGCTAAAGTATACTCACTGTTCTCGAAGAGAAAAAAGAAAAACTACTCACCAATCACCAGCCAATCACTTACCCCCTTGGCTGTGACGTCACCTTTCTATTTCTTTCTGCTTCTTTTTTGCCTTCTCCCTGTAGCTGCACAAGCCACGCCTCACCATGCACCTCCTCGAAGCTGCTCCCGACTCAGCGACGCACCTCCCGACCTCGCAGCCTTTTATAGGCCTCACCAACACACCTCCTCGACATCTATCTATTCCCCTTACAATAGAATCCCCTAACACTATAGCTCTCCCACTCTTTTTTTCCTGCCTTCCTGTGCAATAGAGCCACCCACGGTGCCATGAACTTGGCTGCTGCTGCACTCCCCTGATCAGTCATCCCCCTCAACAGTACCCAAAACGGTGTGTCTGTTTTGCAGGGGGATGACCACAGGGGACCCCTGCACTACCTTCGTTCCACTGCTCTTCCTGTTGGTCACCCATCTCCTATCTGGCTTTGTACCTTTTACCTGCGGTGTGGCCAACTCACTAAACGTGCTATTCACGACATCCTCAGCATCACGGATGTTCCAGAGCCTAACATAAAAACATAGAAAATAGGTGTAGGAGTAGGCCATTCAGCCCTTCGAGCCTGCACCACCATTCAATAAGATCATGGCTGATCATTCCCTCAGTACTCCTTTCTTGCTTTCGCTCCATACCCCTTGATCCCCTTAGCCATAAGGGCTACATCTAACTCCCTCTTGAATATATCCAATGAACTGGCATCAACAACTGAAAGTTGAGCTCACCCAAAGGGCAAGACTCCAATCCTTGTCCCTCCATGGGCTCACCCCTCCCCAGTCCATCCAGCACTACGACTCTCGCGATCCCTGTTGCACATCCCCCAACTGCACCATTGGCTGCCTTGCCTTCAGCTGTGTAGGCCTCAAGTTCTTCAATCTCCCCCCTAAACCTCTCCACATTTAAGGTGCTCCTTAAAAGCTACCTCCATCTATTCAAATATCTACACCCGTGACTCGGTGTTAGATTTTGTTTGATAACTTGTCCAGATTCACCCAGCCACAAATGAGTGCAATGTGAAGCAAAATAGGAGCAATATTGTTGCAACCACCCACAAATCAATATTGGAATAAATCCTCCTGTAAATCAGGAATGGTGAAGCAGCCTGTGCTAGCCTACAGCAGGCCTTGGGCCAACAAGGACGGTCAAACACTTGCACCAAGTGCCAAGCAATGGTCGTCACCAACCTTCCATGTACCTTCAATAGCACCTCGACCAAGTCTTGAATTACAGGGGGAGGGGGGCAGCAGTGACCAATAGCAGGGCTGTGGCTGGACTCTAGAGTGACACCTCCCAACCCTGTACAAAAGCTCATGTCTGCCCTCCATCTAGATGGGTATAGCCACAAGATAGATTTTTGGAGTCAGGGGATATGGAGATCGGGCTGGAAAGTGGAGTTGAGATCGATGATCAGCCATGATCTCATTGAATGGCAGAGCAGGCTCGAGGGGCCATAGGGTCCACTCCAGCACCTATTTCTTATGTTCTAGCACGCAGCCTTGCCGGCTTTGGCAGTCACAGGGTGACGCTCCTGGTAGACTTGGGGATTCTCTTGGAAAGCTCAATACTCATTGGCCTTACTACTAGGTTTTGTGAAACATCTTGGATTGAAGTGCACCAAACGTTGCATACTATACCAGGTTGGCAAGCTAGCAGCCCCCCGCCACCCCCCACCCCCATTGCAATTGCAAGCTCCTGAAAGCACAGGCCCCAGTGCCTGTAATTCCCCGTTTTCTCTCTCCTTTTTTAAAAAGTGGTGTTACATTAGCTACCCTCCAGTCCATAGGAACTGATCCAGAGTCGATAAACTGTTGGAAAATGATCACCAATGCATCCACTGTTTCTAGGGCCACTTCCTTAAGTACTCTGGGATGCAGACTATCAGGCCCTGGAGATTTAGCGGCCTTTAATCCCATCAATTTCCCGAACACAATTTCCTGACTAATAAGGATTTCCTTCAGTTCTTCCTTCTCGCTAGATCCTCGGTCCCCTAATATTTTCGGGAGGTTATTTGTGTCTTCCTTGTGAAGACAGAAGCAAAGTATTTGTTCAATTGGTCTGCCATTTCTCTCTTCCCCATTATAAATTCACCTGATTCTGACTGCAAGGAACCTATGTTTGTCTTCACTAATCTCTTTCTCTTCACATATCTATAGAAGCTTTTGCAGTCAGTTTTTATCTTACTAGCAAGCTTCCTCTCGTACTCTATTTCCCCCCCCCCAACTAATTAGTCCTCCTCTGCTGGATTCTAAATTGCTCCCAGTCCTCAGGTTTGCTGCTTTTTCTGGCTAATTTATATGCCTCTTCCTTGGATTTAACACTATCCCTAATTTCTCTTGTTAGCCATGGTTGAGCCACCTTCCCCATTTTATTTTTACTCCAGACTGGGATGTACAATTGTTGAAGTTCATCCATGTGATCTTTAAATGTTTGCCATTGCTTATCCACCGTCAACCCTTAAAGTATCATTCGCCAGTCTATTCTAGCCAATTCACTTCTCATACCATCAAAGTTACCTTTCCTTAAGTTCAGGACCCTTGTCTCTGAATTAACTGTGTCACCCTCCATCTTAATAAAGAATTCTACCATATTATGGTCACTTTTCCCCAAGGGGCCTCGCACAACAAGATTGCTAATTAGTCCTTTCTCATTACACATCACCCAGTCTAGGATGGCCAGCCCTCTAGTTGGTTCCTCGACATATTGGTCTAGAAAACCATCCAATGCACTCCAGGAAATCCTCCTCCACCGTATTGCTAACAGTTTGGTTAGCCCAATCTATATGTAGATTAAAGTCGCCCATTATAACTGTTGTACCGTTATTGCACGTATCCGCAATTTCTTGTTTGATGCTATCCCAAATCTCACTACTACTGTTTGGCGGTCTGTACACAACTCCTACTATCGTTTTCTGCCCTTTGGTATTCGCAGCTCGACCCATACAGATTCCACATCATCCAGGCTAATGTCCTTCCTTACTATTGCGTTAATTTCCTCTTTAACCAACCCACCTCCTTTTCCTTTCTGTCTATCCTTCCTGAATGTTGAATTCCCCTGGATGTGGAGTTCCCAGCCTTGGTCACCCTGGAGCCATGTCTCCGTAATCCCAATTGTATCATATTCGTTAATAGCTGCCTGTGCAGTTAATTCATCAACCTTATTATGAATACTCCTCTCACACACACACCCTCACTCACTCACAAATCCTTACGCAAACACCATCACTCTCTCACACACACTGACACAAATTCCCACTCACACACACACACCATCACTCTAACACACACATTCACACATATACACACTCACTCACACTCACACTCACACTCTCACAAACGCACACACACACGCTCACTCTCACACATGCACACACTCACTCTCACACATGCACGCACACTCATTCGTCCTCTCCTCTCTGCTCCTCTGTACCGCGTCCCTCCTTCCCACAGGACCTCCCACGTGGCATGCAGCGCATTGCCTTGATCTTGTCCACGCTGCTCCACCTCTGGGCTCCGGGTCTCCGCTCCTCCGTGCCTCGTCTGTCCTCTCCTCTCCGCTTCGATCTCCGGACCTCGCCGGTCCCGAACTCCGCTCCTCGTCAGTCCCTCTCTCTGCTCCACGCCGCTGCCGACCTCTGCTCCTCGCCGCTTCCGACCTCCGCTCCTCGCCGCTTCCGACCTCCGCTCCTCGCCGCTTCCGACCTCCACTCCTCGCCACTTCCGACCTCCGCTGCTCACCGCTTCCGACCTCCGCTCCTCGCCGCTGCCGACCTCCGCTCCTCGCCGCTTCCGACCTCCGCTGCTCACCCGTCCCGACCTCCGCTGCTCTCTGCTTCTGACCTCCGCTGCTCACCCGTCCCGACCTCCGCTCCTCGCTGCTTCCGACCTCCGCTGCACACCGCTTCCGACCTCCGCTGCACACCGCTTCCGACCTCCGCTGCACACCGCTTCCGACCTCCGCTGCTCACCTGTCCCGACCTCCGCTCCTCGCCGCTTCCGACCTCCGCTCCTCGCCGCTTCCGACCTCCGCTCCTCGCCTCTTCCAACCTCCGCTGCTCGCCTGTCCCGACCTCCGCTCCTCGCCGCTTCCGACCTCCGCTCCTCGCCGCTTCTGACCTCCGCTGCTCACCGCTTCCGACCTCCTCTGCTCACCGCTTCCGACCTCCGCTCCTCGCCGCTTCAGACCTCCGCTGCTCGCCGCTTCCAACCTCCGCTGCTCGCCTCTTCCAACCTCCGCTCCTCGCCTCTTCCGACCTCCTCTGCTCACCGCTTCCGACCTCCGCTCCTCACCGCTTCCGACCTCCGCTGCTCGCCGCTTCCAACCTCCGCTGCTCGCCGCTTCCAACCTCCGCTGCTCGCCTCTTCCGACCTCCGCTCCTCACCGCTTCCGACCTCCGCTCCTCACCGCTTCCGACCTCCTCTGCTCACCGCTTCCGACCTCCGCTCCTCACCGCTTCCGACCTCCGCTGCTCGCCGCTTCCAACCTCCGCTGCTCGCCTCTTCCGACCTCCGCTCCTCACCGCTTCCGACCTCCGCTCCTCACCGCTTCCGACCTCCTCTGCTCACCGCTTCCGACCTCCGCTCCTCGCCGCTTCCGACCTCCTCTGCTCACCGCTTCCGACCTCCTCTGCTCACCGCTTCCGACCTCTGCTGCTCGCCGGTCCCGACCTCCGCTCCTCGCCGGTCCCGACCTCCGCTCTGTTGTGTATCTGTAAAGCATGCACTCCCATGTTCCGCCACAAGGGAGCGCATCCCCTGAAGTTCCAAGGGATCCCAGCATCCCTTTGGAGCACTGTATATAAGCCGGCCCCTAAGGCCTGTTCCTCACTCTGGAGTGTCATAATAAAGACTGAGGTCACTGTTACTTTAACCTCCCTGTGTGCAGCCTCATATGTGTTAGGAACACAATAACTGGCGACGAGTATACAAACCCAACGCAAAGATGCAGCAAACTGTGGTCATCCTGGCGAAGTTCTCGGAGGGTGAGGACTGGGAGCCTATGTCGAACGGCTAGACCAGTACTTTGTAGCCAATGAGCTGGATGGAGAAGGAAGCGCTGCAAAAAGGAGAGCGGTCCTCCTCACAGTCTGTGGGGCACCGACCTACAGCCTCATGAAGAATCTTCTGGCTCCGGTGAAACCCACAGATAAGTCGTATGAGGAGCTGTGTACACTGGTTCGGGAGCACCTTAACCCGAGGGAGAGTGTGCTGATGGCGAGGTATCGGTTCAACATGTGCCAGCGATCTGAAGGTCAGGAAGTGGCGAGCTACGTCGCCGAGCTAAGGCGATTTGCAGGACAATGTGAGTTTGATGGCTACCGGGAGCAGATGCTCAGAGACATATTTTGTATTGGGTATTGGCCACGAGACCATCCTACGAAAGAGGAGGCAGATGCTGAAGTACACGTGGTGCACACATGTTCGACGAAATGTCCACCTATAATGCTAATTGTAAAATTGAATGGCTTACCCGTAGCCATGGAACTGGACACTTGCGCTAGCCAATCCACCATGAGTAAAAAGATGTTTGACTGGAGAGACACCGACCCTCAGTCAGGCCATTGCGATAGCACAGGCGTTTATGTCCACCAGTGATAACACCAAACAAATCTCTCAGCACACAAGTGCAAGCAATGTTCATAAATTAACTGGAACTGTGTTTGTGAGCAAAAATGTACAGGGCAGAAACCATGAGTCTGCAACTGCCAGCAGGCCTCAGGTGACCCAGATGACTCAGAGTCCGCAACAAAGGATGAATGCAAGGCAATTCACATCTTGTTGCCATTTTGGAGGCTTCCATTCAGCCTATTCATGCCGCTTCAAAGGGTATGTTTGCAAGAGCTGTGGAACAATGCGGCACCTCCAAGCTCTGCAAAACCTGCTAACCACCACGTGGCGGAGGAAGATTGGTCCATGGTGGATCAAAGCAATTTCAAGCCTCAGAGAGAGGAGGCAGATGCTGAAGTACACGTGGTGCACACATTTTCGATGAAATGGCCACCTATAATGCTAAATGTAAAATTGAATGGTTTACCCATAGTCATGGAACTGGACACTGGCGCTAGCCAATCCATCATGTGTAAAAAGATGTTTGAGAGACTGGTGCAACAAGTCACTCAGACCAGCCCTGAGCCTGATCCACACGAAACTGAGAACATACACCAAAGAGCTCATCACTATCCTGGGCAGTGCCATGGTCAAGGTCACCTACGAGGGCACAGTGCACGAACTGCCACTCTGGATTGTCCTGGGCAATGACTTGGAAGGAGTGCAAAATCCGCTGGGACTGAGATGACATCCGAGCGCTATCACATGTCGATCAGGCCTCATGTATCCAGGTTCTCAACAAATTTCCTTCCCTTTTTGAGCCAGACATTGGAAACTTTTCTGGGGCGAAGGTGCGGATCCACTTTATCCCAGAGGCACGACCCTTTCACCGCAAGGCGCGAGTGGAAATCGAGCTGGACAGGCTGCAATGCGAGGGGATCATCTCCCTAGTGGAATTCAGCGAGTGGACCAGCCCGATTGTTCCAGTACTCAAAAGTGATGGCACGGTCAGGATTTGTGGTGATTATAAATTAACTATTAATCGTTTCTCACTACAGGACTAATACCCGCTACCTAAGGCAGACGACCTATTTGCGACACTGGCAGGAGGCAAAACGTTCACCAAGCTCGACCTGACTTCGGCCTGCATGACGAGGAGCTGGAGGAGTCTTCGAAGGGCCTCACCTGCATCAACACGCAGAAGGGACTGTTCATCTACAACAGATGCCCGTTTGGAATTTGGTCGGCTGCAGCGATCTTCCAGAGAAACATGGAGAGCCTACTCAAGTCGGTACCACGCACGGTGGTTTTTCAGGACGACATATTGGTCACGGGTCGGGACACCGTCGAGCACCTACAAAACCTGGAGGAGGTCCTCCAGCGATGGGATCGCCTAGGGCTGCGGTTGAAGAGGTCGAAATGTATCTTCATGACAACAGTGGGGAGAAAGATCGCTGCGGACGGCATTCGGCCCACAGACGCCAAGACAGAGGCTATCAGGAATGCGCCCAGGCCACAGAACGTCACGGAGCTGTGGACGTTCCTGGGACTCCTCAACTATTTTGGTAACATCCTACCGAGGTTAACATAGAAACATAGAAACATAGAAAATAGGTGCAGGAGTAGGCCATTCGGCCCTTCTAGCCTGCACCGCCATTCAATGAGTTCATGGCTGAACATGCAACTTCAGTACCCCATTCCTGCTTTCTCACCATACTCCTTGATTCCCCTAGTAGTAAGGACTTCATCTAACTCCTTTTTGAATATATTTAGTGAATTGGCCTCAACAACTTTCTGTGGTAGAGAATTCCACAGGTTCACCACTCTCTGGGTGAAGAAATTCCTCCTCATCTCGGTCCTAAATGGCTTACCCCTTACCCTTAGACTGTGTCCCCTGGTTCTGGACTTCCCCAACATTGGGAACATTCTTCCTGCATCTAACCTGTCGAACCCCGTCAGAATTTTAAACGTTTCGATGAGGTCCCCTCTCATTCTTCTGAACAAGCCCAGTTGATCCAGTCTTTCTTGATAGGTCAGTCCCGCCATCCCGGGAATCAGTCTGGTGAACCTTCGCTGCACTCCCTCAATAGCAAGAATGTCCTTCCTCAGGTTAGGAGACCAAAACTGTACACAATACTCCAGGTGTGGCCTCACCAAGGCCCTGTACAACTGTAGCAACACCTCCCTGCCCCTGTACTCAAATCCCCTCGCTATGAAGGCCAACATGCCATTTGCTTTCTTAACCGCCTGCTGTACCTGCACCCTCTTTGAGCCCCTACATGTGTTATTGCATAAAGGTGAGAACTGGGTATGGGGAAAAAAAAACAAGTAATTGCTTTTGAGAAAGCCAGAAACATTTTCTGCTCCAACAAGCTGCTTGTATTGTATAACCTGTGTAAAAGATTTGTGCTAGCATGTGATGCGTCGTCGGACGGAATCGGGTGTGTATTATAACAAGCTAACCTTGCGGGGATTGCAACCTGTCGCCTATGCCTCCAGGAGCTTGTCTAAGACCGAGAGAGCCTACAGCATGATTAACAAAGAGGCATTAGCGTGTGTGTTCGGTGTAAAGAAAATGCATCAGTACCTGTTTGGCCGCAAATTTGAGCTGGAAACCGATCAAAAGCCCCTCATATCCCTGTTCGATGAAAACAAGGGGATAAAAACAAATGCCTCAGCCTGCACACAAAGGTGGGCACTCGCGCTATCAGCGTATAACTATACTATCCGCCACAGGCCAGGCACCGTGAACTGTGTAAATGCTCTCAGTCGGCTACCATTGGCCACCATGGGGGTGGAAATGGCACAGCCTGCAAACTTGTTGATGGTGGTGTAGCCCGTAGACGTGTCGATGGTCATGGAAGTGTTTGAAAATGATAAATCACCTGTCACGGCCCGCCAGATTAGGACTTGGACCAGCCAAGATCCTCTGCTATCCCTAGTAAAAAACTGTGTACTGCATGGGAGCCGGGCCAGCATCCCCGTTGAAATGCAAGAGCTAATCAAGCCGTTCCAGTGGCGAAAGGACGAGCTACCATTCAGGCAGACTGCCTGTTGTGGGGTAAACGCGAAGTGCTACCCAAAAAGGGCAGGGAGACGTTCATCTCGGATCTCCAGAGCACACACCCGGGTATAGTAATGATGAAAGCGATAGCCAGATCCCACATGTGGTGGCCTGGTATTGACCCTGACTTAGAGTCCTGTGTACGGCAATGCAGCGTGTGTGCTCAGTTGAGCAACGTATCCAGAGAGGCACCATTAAGTTTGTGGTCCTGGCCCTCCAGACCATGGTCGAGGATCCATGTCGACTATGCGGGCTCGTTTCTCGATATAATGTTCCTGGTGGTGGTGGATGCTTTTTCAAAATGGATTGAACGTGAAATAATGTCGGGAAGCACCGCCACCACCATCATTGAAAGCCTGAGGGCCATGTTTTCCACCCACGGCCTGCCTGACATACTGGTCAGTGACAACGGGCCATGTTTCACCAGTGCTGAATTTAAAGAATTCATGACCCGCAATGGGATCAAACATGTCATCTCGGCCCCGTTTAAACCAGCCTCCAATGGGCAGGCAGAGCGGGCAGTACAAACCATCAAACAGAGCCTTAAACGAGTCACAGAAGGCTCACTTCAAACCCACCTGTCCTGCGTACTGCTCAGCTACCACACGAGTCCTCACTCGCTCACAGCGGTGCCCTTAAAACCAGACTCTTGCTGGTCCACCCAAACCTGCATGATCAGGTAGAGAACAGGCGGCAGCAACAAAATATAAACAATGGTCGCGCCACTGTGTCAATGGAAATTGACCTGAATGACCCTGTGTATGTGCTAAACTATGGACATGGTCCCAAGTGGATCGCGGGCACGGTGATAGCTAAAGAAGGGAGTAGGGTGTTTGTAGTTAAACTAGACAATGGACAAATTTGCAGAAAGCACCTGGACCAAATGAGGCTGCCCTGAACAACCCACAGCAGGCACCACCTTTTGAGAGCCCACAACACACACCCAAAGGATCAACGACACCACCCCGGACCAGGAAATCGAACCCATCATGCCCAACAGCCCAGCAAGGCCAGGCTCGCCCAGCAGCCCTGCAGGGCCAACAACACGCCAGCCTAGGAGGGCACAGCCAACACACCAGAACAGACATTTGTACCAAGGCGGTCCACCAGGAAAAGAAAGGCTCCCGACTGCCTCACCTTGTAAATAGTTTTCACTTTGATTTTGTTGGGGGGGGGGAGTGATGTTCTGTATCTGTAAAGCATGCACTCCCATGTTCCGCCACAGGGAGCTTATCCCCTGAAGTCCCAAGGGATCCCAGCATCCCTTGGGAGCACTATATATAAGCCGGCCCCTAAGGCCTGTTCCTCACTCTGGAGTGTCGCAATAAAGACTGAGGTCACTGTTACTTTAACCTCCCTGTGTGCAGCCTCATCTGTGTTAGGAACACAATACGCTCCTCGCCGCTTCCGACCCTTGCTCCTCGTTGCTTCTGACCCCCGATCCTCTTAGCTTCCGACCTCCGCACCTACCCTCTTCCAACCTCCGCTCCTCGCCGCTTCCAACCTCCGCTCCTCGCCGCTTCCGACCTCCGCTCCTCTCCGCTTCCGACCTCCGCTCCTCGCCGCTTCCGACCTCCGCTCCTCGCCGCTTCCGACCTCCGCTCCTCTCCGCTTCCGACCTCCGCTCCTCGCCGCTTCCAACCTCCGCTCCTCGCCGCTTCCGACCTCCGCTCCTCGCCGCTTCCGACCTCTGCTGCTCACCGCTTCCGACCTCCGCTCCTCGCCGCTTCCGACCCCTGCTCCTCGCCGCTTCCGACCTCCGCTCCTCGCCGCTTCCGACCTCTGCTGCTCACCGCTTCCGACCTCCGCTCCTCGCCGCTTCCGACCCCTGCTCCTCGCCGCTTCCGACCTCTGCTGCTCACCGCTTCCGACCTCCGCTCCTCGCCGCTTCCGACCTCCGCTCCTCGCCGCTTCCGACCTCTGCTCCTCGCCGCTTCCGACCTCTGCTGCTCACCGCTTCCGACCTCCGCTCCTCGCCGCTTCCGACCTCCGCTCCTCGCCGCTTCCGACCTCCGCTGCTCACCGCTTCCGACCTCCGCTCCTCGCCGCTTCCGACCTCCGCTGCTCACCGCTTCCGACCTCCGCTCCTCGCCGCTTCCGACCTCCGCTCCTCGCCGCTTCCGACCTCCGCTCCTCGCCGCTTCCGACCTCCGATCCTCGCCGCATCCGACCTCCGCTCCTCGCCGCATCCGACCTCCGCTCCTCGTTGCTTCTGACCCCTGCTCCTACCCGCTTCCGACCTCCGCTTCATGCCGGTCCTGACCTCCGCATTGTTGATTGCGCTGCTGCCATGGCTAGCTTTTTTTGATTAGCCCACAGCTCCAGCCTCGTGCTCCAAACTGCTTCTCTGACTGTCCACAAACACACACTGTCACTCTCACTCTCACACACGTACACTCACACATACACACATCCTTACTCTCACATACACACACCCTAACTCTCACACACACCCTCAAACATCCTCACTATCACACACACTCACACAACCTCACTCACGCACACACACTTACAGACACCCTCACATTCCCTCACACACAATCTCTCACACACACACTCACACTGACTCTCACACACTCACCTTCACACACACACACAGACACACACACATCCTCTCACACACACACTCTCACTGACTCTCACACACTCACCTTCACACACACACACAGACACACACACATCCTCTCACACACACACTCTCACTCTCTCTCACACATGCACAAACACTCACTCTCTCACATACACACACCCTCACTCTCACATACACACACGCCCTCACTCACACACACATACTTCCTCACTCACACACACACACACATAAACCCTCACTCACACACAGACACCATCACTCTCACACACACGCAGACACACACTCTCACACACACACCATCACTCACATACACACACATTCTCGCACACGCACACACACCCTCACTCTCTTTCTCACACAAACACTACCTCTCTCACATACACACACCCTCACTCTGACTCACACAAACACTAACTCTCACGGATACACTCACTCTCACACACACCCTCACTCTCAGACACACACACACACATTTACTCACACACACAGACCCTCAGTCACACACACCTTCACTCTCATACACAGTCATCCTCACACACACACACACACACACACACACTCACTCACTAGCTCACACACACATTCTCACACTCACGCATGCACACAGCCTCACTCTCACACAAATATAGATTGTAAATAGTTGAGGCCCCAGCACTAATCCCTGTGGCACCTCACTAGTTACCGTTCTAGTTACTGTTTGCCAACCTGAAAATTACCTATTTATCCCGACTCTCTGTTTTCTGTTAATTAGCCAATCTTATGTCCATGCTAATATATAATAATAATATAAAGATTTAGCATAACTTCTGTGAGTTTGTACTCAATGCCACTATTTATAAAACCTCGTAATCCGTATGCCTTTTTAACAGCCTTTTAATTTTGTCCTGTCACCTGCAAAGACTAGTGTACATGCACCCACAGGTCTCTCAGTTCCTGCACCCTCCCTTAAACTTGCACCATTTAGCTTATATTACCTCTCCTCATTCTTGCTACCAAAATGAATCATTTCACACTTGAGCACTTGAGTGTTAAACCAGCAGGTATCTGTTTTGGCACTTCCAGGAAAGTTCAAATTATGAGAATCAGAAATTAGGCCAAAATGTTGTGCTAAAAACAGGTGTGTCTCATTCATCCTTTCACCAAAATAAACCCCCAAGTAGTTTAGATGTATTTGGACTGAGGCTGTTTGGCACAATTTGTTGTTATTTGATTACACACACACACTCTCTCACGTACACACTCTCTCACTCACACACTCTCACTCACACACTCATTCTCTCACACACACACACACACACCCTCACACTCACACACATAACCTCACACTCACACACACTCACATCCTCACACACATGCTCACAGACTCACACTTACACCCACTGATACACACATTCCCTCACTCTCACACACACACGCTCACTCTCGCACACACACAAATCCTCACTCTTCACACACACACACACACTCTGACACACAGACTCACTCTCACACACACACTCTCATTCTTACACACACGCTCCCTCACTCTCATACACACACACCCTCACTCTCTCACAGGCACACTCACTCTCTCTCACACAGACACTCACTCGCTCACACACACACACCTCACTCTGACTCTTGCACGCATACACTCTCTCACACACACACTCTCTGACACACACTCACTGTCACACATACACACTCTCACACACACACACACTCAGTCTCTGACACACACACTCTCATTTTCACACATGCACTCCCTCCCACTCTCACACACACATATCCTCACTCATACACACACCCTCACACTCACACACACACCCTCACACTCACACACATACACACACACACGCACATCCTCACACACATGCTCACAGATTGTCACACTTACACCCTCTGACATACATACACTCCTCACTCTCACACACACCCTCACGTTCACACACACACACTCACTCTCTCTCACACACACACACACTAACTCTCTCGCACACACAACCTCACTAACTCTTACATGCACTCTCTCACACACACTCTCTGACACACACAATCACTCTCTCACACACACTCTCACACACATACACACTCTCTCACACACACTCTCTCTCACACACACTCTCTCTCACACACACTCAGTCTCACACACACATACCCTCACACTCGCATATACACACATCCTCACACATGCTCACACTTTCACACACACATCCCCACTCTCTCACACATACGCAGGCACATGCACTCACTCTCACATGCACACCCTCACTCACACACACACTCTCACTCACACACACAAACCCTCACACACACAAACGCACATACCCTCACATTCACATACACACACATCCTCACACATGTGCTCACAGACTGTCACACACACACCCTCACTCTCACACTCATGCATGCGCACACAACTTCACTCCCACACACAGACCCTCACACTTACTTTCGCACACACACACACACCCTCACTTTCTCAAAAACACACCCTCACTCTCTCAAACACACACCCTCACTCTCTCACACACACCATCACTCTCACACACACACACCCTCACACTCGCATACACACACATCCTCACACACATGCTCCCAGACTGTCACACACACACCCTCACGCTCACGCACACACACGCACCCTCACTCTCACACACAAACCCTCACTCTCAGACATACACACCCTCACTCACACTCACACACACCCTCTCTCTCACAAAGACACTCGCATTCACACACACGCCCTCACTCTCACACACACTCCCTCACTCTCACACACACTCACTCTCACACACAAACCCTCACTCTCAGACATACATACCCTCACACTCACACACACTCATCCTCACACATATGCTCACAGACTGTCACACTTACACCCTCTGACACACACACACTCCTTCAATCACACGCACACACTTTCACTCACACACACAAACCCTCACACTCATACACACACAAACGCACATATCCTCACATTCACACACACACACATCCTCATACACGTGTTCACAGACTGTCTCACACACACCCTCACTCACATACACACGCGCACACACACACTCACTCTCACACACAGAACCTCACGCTAAGTTACACACACTTAATCTCTCTCTCACTCACACAATCTCTGACACACGCACTCACTCTCACACAAACACTCTCATTCTTACACACACGCTCCCTCACTCTTATACACACACACCCTCACTCTCACAGGCACACCTCACTCTCTCTCACACACATACACTCTCTCACACACACTGACACACACACTCACTCACTCTCACACACACACACTGTCACTCACACATACAAACCCTCACACTCACACAAACACACATCACCTCACATTCACATACACACACATCCTCACACACATGCTCACAGACTGTCACACACACCCCTCACTCACACACACACACACAAACACCCTCACTCTCTCACACACACACACCCTCACTCTCACATACACGCATTCACACTCACTCACCCTCACTCTCAGACACACACAGCCTCACTCACACACACACCCTCACTCTCAGACAGACACTCACATTCACACACACACTCACTCTCACACATACAACCTCACTCTGACTCTTACACTCACACACTCTCTCACTCACATACTCTCACTCACACACTCATTCTCTCACACACACACACCCTCACACCCACTCTCATCCTCACACACATGCTCACAGACTGTCACACCTACACCCTCTGACACACACACACACTCCCTCACTCTCTCACACACAAACACACACACCCTCACTCTCGCACACACACTCACTCTCACACACACACCCTCTCCGCACAGACACACTCACTCTCACACACACACTCCCTCAATCACACACACACACACACACACTCTCACTCACACACACAAACCCTCACACTCACACACACACAAACGCACATACCCTCACATTCACACACGTGCTCACACACTGTCTCACAAACACCCTCACTCTCATACACACATGCGCACACACATACTCACTCTCACACACAGACCCTCACACTCAGTTACACACACTTAATCTCTCACACACACACAAACTCTTTCACACACATACGCACTCACTCTCTCACACACACTCACTCTCTCACACACAACCTCACTCTGACTCTTGCACACATACACTCTCTCACACACACAATCTCTGACACACACGCTCTCTCACACGCGCCCTCACTCTTATACACACACACCCTCACTCTCTCACAGACACACCTCACTCTCACACACATATACTCTCTCTCACACACACTCTCTGACACACACTCACTCTCACACACACACTCAGCCTCTGACACACACACTCTCATTCTCACACACACTTTCTCACACTCTCACACACACATATCCTCACTCTCACATACACATACCCTCACTCTCACCCATACACCCTCACACTCACACACACACATATCCTCACACACATGCTCAGACTGTCATACTTACACCCTCTGACACACACACTTCCTCACTCTCACACACACCCTCACGCTCACACACACACAAACACCCTCACTCTCACACACACAAATCTTCACTCTTCACATTCACACACTCTGACACACATATTCACTCTCACACATACGCACTCTCACACACACGCACTCAGTCTCTTTCACTCACACTCTCATTCTCACACACACACTCCATCACACTCTCACACACATATCCTCACTCTCCCATACACACACCCTCACTCTCACACACACACACCCTCACACTCACACACATACACACACACACACATCCTCACACACATGCTCACAGACTGTCACACTTACAACCTCTGACATACACACACTCCTCACTCTCACACACACCCTCATGCTCTCACACACACACACACACTCACTCTCTCACACACACACTCACTCTCTCGCACACACAATCACTGTCACACACAGACTCTCACATACATACACTCTATCACACACACTCTCTGACACACACACTCAGTCTCACAGACACACACTCTCACACTCGCATACACACACATGCTCACAGACTGTCACACACACATCCTCGCTCTTACACACACACGCACACGCACTCACTCTCACATGCACACCGTCACTCACACACACACACACTCTCACTCACACATACAAACCCTCACACTCACACACACACAAATGCACATACCCTCACATTCACATACACACACATCCTCACACACGTGCTCACAGACTGTCACACACACACCCTCACTCTCACACTCACACTCTCTCACACACACACCATCACTCTCACACACACACACACCATCACTCTCTCACACACACACCATCACTCTCTCACACACACACACCCTCACTCTCTCACACACACACACCCTCACACTCGCATACACACACATCCTCACAGAACTGTCACACACACACCCTCAATCACACACACACATCCTCACTCTCACACAGACACTCACAGACTCTCACACACACACGCAACACACACTCACTCTCACACACACACACACACACATCCTCACTCTCACACAGACACAGACTCTCACACACACACACCCTCACTCTCACACACACACACATCCTCACTCTCACACAAACACTCACAGACTCTCACACACACACGCAACACACACTCACTCACACACACACACATCCTCACTCTCACACAGACACAGACTCTCACACACACACACCCTCACTCTCACACACACACGCACCCACACTCACTCTCACACATACTCACTCTCACACACACAACCTCACTCTGACTCTTATACTCACACACTCTCTCACAGACACGACTCTCACTCACACACTTATTATCTCACACACACACCCTCACACTCACACACATACCCTCACACACATACACTCTCATCGTCACACACATGCTCACAGACTGTCACACTTACACCCACTGACACATACACTCCCTCACTCTCACACACAAACACACACACACCCTCAATCTCACACACACACCCTCACTCTCATACACACACGCGCACACACACACTCACTCTCACACACAGACCCTCGCACTGTTACTCACACTTAATCTCTCTCACACACACACACTCTCTCACACACACACTCTCTCTCGCACACACTCACTCTCGCACACACAACCTCACTCTGACTCTTACACACATACACTCTCTCACACACACAATCTCTGACACACACACTCACTCTCACACACACACTCTCATTCTTACACACACGCTCCCTCACTCTTATACACACACACCCTCACTCTCTCACAGACACACCTCAGTCTCTCTCACACACATACACTCTCTCTCACACACACACACTCTGACACACACTCACTCACACACACACACTCTCACACACACACTCAGTCTGACACACACACTCTCATTCTCACACACACTCCCTCACACTCACACACACATATCCTCACTCTCACATACACACACCCTCACTCTCACACACACACACCCTCACACTCACACACATACACACGTACACACACACACATGCTCACAGACTATCACACTTACACCCTCTGACACACACACTCCCTCACTCTCACACACGCCCTCACGCTCACACACACACAAACACCCTCACTCTCACACACACACTCACTGTCACACACACTCACTCTCTCACACACACAACCTCACTCTAACTCTTACATTCACTCTCTCTCACACACACACACTCTCTGACACATACATTCACTCTCTCACACACACACTCACACACATACATACTCTCTCTCACACACACTGTGACACACACTCACTCACACACACACAACCTCACACTCACATACACAGACATCCTCACACACACACTCACTCTCACACAGACACACACTCTCACACACACACCCTCACTCTCACACACGCACGCACATACACTCACTCTCACATGCACACCCTCACGCACACACCCTCACTCTCAGACACACACACTCTCACACTCACGCATGCACACACAACCTCACTCTCGCACACACAACCTCACTCTCACACACACACCCTCGCTCTCACTCACACACCCTCACTTTCTCACACACACATTCTCACACACACACACTCACTCTCTTACACACACCCTCACTCTCACACACACACTCACTCTCACACACACATTCTCACACACATGCTCACAGACTGGCACACTTACACCCTCTGACACACACACTCCCTCAATCTCACACACTCCCTCACTCGCACACACAACCTCACTCTCTCACACACTCACTCTCACACACACACTCACTCTCACACACACACACACTCTCAAACACACATACTCAGTCTTTGACACACACACTCTCATTCTACACACACACTCCCTCACTCTCTCACACACACACACCCTCACTCTCATACATACACCCTCATACTCACACACATACCCTCACACTCACATACACACACATCCTCACACACACGCTAACAGACTGTCACACACACACCCTCACTCACACAGACATTCACACTCATGCATGCATACAGCCTCACTCTCACACACAGACCCTCAAACTCACTTACACGCACACTTACTCTCTCTCACACATGCTAACTCTTTCACACACACACACACTCACACTCTCACGCACACACTCACTCGCGCACACACACACTCTCTCTGACTTTTACACACACTCTCTGACACGCACACTCTCACACACACACCCTCATTCTCACACACACACTCTCTCACTCTCACACATACCCTCAATGTCACACGCATGCACACATCCTCACTCTCACACACACACCCTCTCTCACACACCCTCACTCTCACACAAGCTCACACACACACTTACTCTCTCACACACACACTCACTCTCTCACACACTCACTCTCACACACAGAACCTCACTCTGACTCTTACATACACCCACTGTTCTCACAGACTCACTCTCTCAATCACACACACTCTCACACACCTTCACTCACACACACCCTCATTCTCTCACACACACACACCTTCACTCTCTCACACACACACCCTCTCACACACACCCTCACACACACATTCTCACACTCACACACACACTCTCTCACACACGCACTCACTCTCACACACACAACCTCACTCTGACTCTTACATACACATGCACTCTCACAGACTCACCCTCTTACTCACAAACACTCTCACTCACACACTCATTCTCTCACACACATACCCTCACTCACACACACACACTCTCTCACTCACACTCACTCTCACACACACATACCCTCACACTCAAACTCACATACACACAAATCCTCACACGCACGCTCACAGACTGTCACACATACACCCTCACTCACACAGACACTCTCACATTCACGCATGCACACAACCTCACTCGCACACAGTCCCTCACACTCACTTACACGCATACTTGCTCTCTCTCACACACACACTAACTCTTTCTCACACACACACACACTCACACACACACTCACTTTCTCACACGCACACTCACTCTCTCTCACACACACACACTCACTTTCTCACACACACACTTACTCTCTCACTCACACCCTCACTTTCACACACACACTCACTCTCTCACACACACACTCTGACTTTTACACACACACACTCTCTCACAGAATCACTCTCTCACTCACACCCTCACTCTCTCACACACACACACACCCTCACTCTTACACATACATCCTCACTCTCACATATCTCTTCCGAAAGACAGCACCCCCCTCAGCACTGCACGGGAGTGTCAGCCTAGCTATTGGTCAGTTAAATGACATACTGGATGGTGATTGCCATTTTTGGTACCATACTCTTGTAATTGTTGTCTTTGTTGTTGTCAGAAGAAAGAAAAATGCAGCTACACTGGCACAGAGCTCACCTTATTGCTTGGAATTGTGTCTTTTAAAAAAGAAAATATCCCCAGTGGAATGCATCGATCAGGATTACGAGTTGGTTCCTGTCAAGAAAATAATCTGACTGTGTCATTGTTTATCACAGGCCATTCAGCCCCTCGAGCCTCTTCCACCATTCAATAAGATCATGACTGATCTGTGTCCTAACTCCATATACCCGCCTTTGCCCCATATCCCTTAATAACATAGAAACAGAAAATAGGTGCAAGAGTAGGCCATTCGGCCCTTCGAGCCTGCACCACCATTCAATAAGATCATGGCTGATCATTCACCTCAGTACCCCTTTCCTGCTTTCTCTCCATATCCCTTGATCCCTTTAGCCGTAAGGGCCATATCTAACTCCCTTTTGAATATATCTAACGAACTGGCATCAACAACTTTCTGTGGTAGAGAATTCCACAGGTTCACAATTCTCTGAGTGAAGAAGTTTCTCCTCATCTCGGTCCTAAATGGCTTACCCCTTATCCTTAGACTGTGACCCCTGGTTCTGAACTTCCCCAACATCGGGAACATTCTTCCTGCATCTAACCTGTCCAGTCCCGTCAGAATTTTATATGTTTCTGTGAGATCCCCTCTCATTCTTCTAAACTCCAGTGAATATAAGCCTAGTCGATCCAGTCTTTCTTCATATGTCAGTCCTGCCATCCTGGGAATCAGTCTGGTGAACCTTCGTTGCACTCCTTCAATAAAAAATATATATTTGCAATATATTTTTATATATATAAATATCTGTACATGGATTTTAATTTTTGATACTAGTGTATCTAAATTTGTGTGCAACTAGTCACTCAACATGCTTTATGCACTTATAATGTAATACCTTTAGTTGACAAAAATCTATCACTGTCAGATTTAATACGAACAATTGATCTAGCATCAATTGCCGTCAGCAGAAGAGAGTTCCAAACTTCTACCACCCTTTGCTAATAGATGTGTTTCCTAACTTCACTCCTGAAAGTCCTGTGCACTTTTAGACTGTGCCCTCTAGTCCTAGACTCCCCAGCTAGCGGAAATAATGTCCGGCTGCCATGATGCTGCTGTGCCACTCAGTTGCTTAAAGTTTTAAGACAACCTGCTCCAACCTACAGTGCCCATCCCCACCTGCTGCTGTTACCTGCTAAGCTTCAGGACTGCACTCCATCTTCATCTTCATCATCATCATAGACAGGCCCTCGTATCGAGGATGACTTGCTTCCACGCCGAAAAGGGATGAGTTCACAGGTGTTTCAATGAAGGACCTAATGTTCTGGATCCCGAACTACATCATGAAGGGTGGAAGATACCTGTGCGTGGATTTTTTTAACGTATGGTGACCGTTGCACCTGCACTTAAATGCACTGCTTGCTTCCCAACTTTACTCTGCTGCTGTGCTGGGCCCTGGACATAAATCGGTTTTCTCCGAGACCAAAGTCCAATCTACTGGCTTCTGGGATTTACTGCCACCTCCAGCTCTGCCGCCACTTGCTACCGAGACTGTATTGTCTGCTGGACTGCCTCTACTCGAGTACCTGGTCTTCAGCCTCAGTTCTGAGTTCTTCGGCTGGGCTGTTGTAGTCCGGATCTGTTCCTGCTGCTTCCCATTCTGATCCTGGATTCTGCTCCCTGGCGGCTGAAAGAACTCTTTTTTGCTGCTTTCCGCTTGCTTCCCGTTGGAACTGACTCCACTCATCCTCCAGAACTCCCATCAGTTACCTGTTGCTGAAACATAGGGCTAGACTTTCCACTTCACATCGCTGGGCTAGTGCCCATATAGCGCCCAAAAAGGGCTGATATCGGCCAAAAATAGAAAGTTGAGACACATCGCCGGGCTTATCGCCGACACATCGCCCGGCGCAACTTTCGGCTCACATCGCTGAGGTGATTGTCCGCACATCGCCCAGCCCAACTTTCGGCACAACGCCGGGCTGATCGCTCGCCGAGAACATCGCTGGAGAATAGTTGCTATTGCCTGGCCTTCCTCACAGACCTCGGCACTACGGACGCCATTTTGAACGTCGGAAGAAGACAGGAGGCCCCTTAAACAGGGGCTTAGATAGTTTGTGAATTATTTAAGGGCCTTTTAAAGATAGATACACTCACAATGAGATGTTTTCTTATATTTATATAAATAAGTGACATTTCATACTTATTTGGTCTGGCCTGGACATTGTTTAACAACAGTTGCATTAATGTTCTATTTTAACTTACGTTAGTAGAAGACAATGCACAACAATTGTAAAGTGAAATAAAATGGTTTTAATAAAATGACAACTTTTGAACGTAATTTTTCACTGTGGTCATGGGAGCTCGGGGTGCAACGCCGTGTACCGCCAAGAACGCATGCCGCATGGCATGGTTGGAGGCGGAGATTTCACGCAACTCCAGGATCATCTGCTGCGTTACCTCCGCTTGGTGAGCAGACACCCGGGAGAATTCCTGCGTGAACCCCACAAACACCTGAAGCTGCTCACGCTGGATTGCGACAGACTCCTCGCACAGTCGTGCCAGGCGCTCCACGCGGTGGTCCAGGGTAGGCCTTTGCTCAAGCCACTGACCCAGCCTCCGTGGCGTCTGCAACAGCGCCAATGTGCGCCTTGGCGTCGCCAACTGCATGCCGCTTGGTTCGGTACCTCCTCAGTTGGGATCCCCATCGTGGCTGCAGGTTCCCCAGACAGAGGGATGCAAGGGGCATCCTCCTCTGTCTCCAGGTATCCATCCTCCTCCTCGGGCTCGGTGGTCTCCTCCTCTTCACCACCCATGGTGAATGACACATGCAGTGGGTCAGGTCCATGTGAGCGTCTGTCCTCCCGTTGCACCTCTGGAGCTGGTAAAGCTGCAGGACACAATTGAGATTATTAAAGCAAAAAGCATTGTTGCGTCACGCTGGCATACGTAGGAGGAACAGCACTAATCCCCTAAATGTGAGAGAAACATTACATATTAATGCATCATATGGTGGTATCTATGGCAGTACATCGATGCGCTTGACCACGGTATCTTCCATATCCAGCTCGTTGGCCACGAAGTGCTGGTCAAGACGCTCAACGAAAGCTTCCCAATCATCACCCTCAGCAAATCTCTCAAGAATACCAACAGCAGCCATAACCGCGTGAAAGTTTGTGATCTGTTACTCGTCGCCAATGGTTACGTTCAGAATAACTTCACAAGGCTATATACTGTAAGCTCAAACTGTTGTGACCTTGGTCTCTTTCATGTAACTCCAGAGTGAGGAAGCAGCATGGTAGACTGCCTTTTGTAGTTATCTTTATATATAGTTATCTTTATATATCTTTCGACTGCCTTTATCTCATAAAAACATATAAAATTCTGACGGGATTGGACAGGTTAGATGCAGGAAGAATGTTCCCGATGTTGGGGAAGTCCAGAACCAGGGATCACAGTCTAAGGATAAGGGGTAAACCATTTAGGACCGAGATGGGGAGAAACTTCTTCACAGAATTTGAACCTGTGGAATTCTCTACAGAAAGCTGTTGAGGCCAGTTCGTTGGATAAATTCAAAAGGGAGTTAGATGTGGCCCTCATAGCTAAAGGGATTAGGGGTATGGAGAGAAAGCAGGAATGGGGCACTAAAGTTGCATGATCAGCTGTGATCATATTGAATGGTGGTGCAGGCTCGAAGGGCCGAATGGCCTACTCCTGCACCTATTTTCTATGTTTCTTTGTGGAAATCACTGCTTTAGAGAGCTATGGAGGCTGGATCAGTCGCAGATAGACCGAATGATAAGGGAGTGAGGGTTTATGAGTGCAGATAGAGAAGGGCACAGATGGCCAGATGGACTGCTCATATTCTTATGTTGTTGACCTGAGCGTGGCAGAGAGTCGCACAAAGGCTGCATGCATAACATGACATGATATGAGAATGAAATTATGTCACATCGCTTTTACATTGCTTGACACATTACTCACGTGGCGCATGCGATGGTCCGGCAACACCACGGGTGGTGACCGCTCGACTATGGGCCCCCACTAGTGCTGCAGCATGTTCCTCCAGGTCAGTGAGGGTCTGTATTACAGCAGGGCCTCCCCGGTGCACCTCTGCTGAGCCAATTATCAGATATCTTCCTCTGCGAACGTGAATAGAGCATGGCATAAGCTACTTGACTAGGTTATATCATTTATACACAGCAGTTTCAAACGTTATATGCTAATAGGGGTTGTGTCCACAATTCAATGATAATAGCTGATGTCCAAAAGTGTCCCAGGCCAGACAATGAGCAAAGGCATCTCTCCCCCAGTCCATGCTGGGTCCCTGTGTAAGTGACAGCAGCCAGAGAGACTTCAAACGGGCACCGGTTCATGGCCCTGTCCAGTTCTTTGCTTATATGTTATATAAGTTTGAATAACAAGCTTGCATTCAATCCAGGAGAATGATTATTATATTTAGAATGTGCATCATTAAAATATAAAGTCGTACTTACTCTTGCTGAAGAAATGAGGCTGTTCCAACGTTTGCAGCACTGGTCGGAGCCCCTGGGCTCGTGGGACGCAGACGAGGACGACCTCAGCTATCTCGCCGCATAACCTGCGACACGCCCCGTGGTGCTGGTTTCACACCATACTCCTCCCCGATCAATTGGGCCCAGCGGGAGTGCACCTCTGCCATGAGGGCCTCGTTGGCGTCCTTGGAGAAGGGTTTGGCCTCTTCCTCCCTGTCTCCACATCTCTCCCACTTTCATCGCTACAAAACATATTTCTCTGTCTTTCTTTCTCTCTCTCTCTCTTTTCTCTCACCTCTCTGTCTATGCCTTCCTCCTCTCTCTCTATCTCTCTCTCTCCTCTCTCGAGCTCTCTCCCACTTCTGCGCATGTGTGGATGACCCCTGACCTCCCAAAACGCGGGAAAACATTGCCAACCAAAAAAATAAATTTGCGTACCCTTGGCCATCGCTGGACTATTGCTGGGCGATGTGACATCACTGGGCTATTGCTGGGTGATGTGACATCGCTGGACTATTGCTGGGTGATGTGACATCACTGGGCTATCACTGGGCGATGTGACATCGCTGGGCTATTGCTGGGTGATGTGACATCACTGGGCTATTGCTGGGTGATGTGACATCACTGGACTATTGCTGGGCGATGTGACATCGCTGGGCTATTGCTGGGTGATGTGACATCACTGGACTATTGCTGGGTGATGTGACATCACTGGACTATCGCTGGGTGATGTGACATCGCTGGACTATCGCTGGGTGATGTGACATCACTGGACTATTGCTGGGTGATGTGACATCGCTGGACAATTGCTGGGTGATGTGACATCGCTGGACTATTTCTGGGTGATGTGACATCACTGGACTATTGCTGGGTGATGTGACATCACTGGACTATTGCTGGGTGATGTGACATCACTGGACTATCGCTGGGTGATGTGACATCACTGGACTATTGCTGGGTGATGTGACATCACTGGACTATCGCTGGGTGATGTGACATCACTGGACTATTTCTGGGTGATGTGACATCGCTGGGCTATTGCTGGGTGATGTGACATCACTGGACTATTGCTGGGTAATGTGACATCGCTGGACTATCGCTGGGTGATGTGACATCACTGGACTATCGCTGGGTGATGTGACATCACTGGACTATCGCTGGGTGATGTGACATCACTGGACTATCGCTGGGTGATGTGACATCACTGGATATCGCTGGGTGATGTGACATCACTGGACTATTGCTGGGTGATGTGACATCACTGGACTATCGCTGGGTGATGTGACATCACTGGACTATTGCTGGGTGATGTGACATCGCTGGACTATTGCTGGGTGATGTGATATCACTGGACTATTGCTGGGTGATGTGACATCACTGGATATCGCTGGGTGATGTGACATCGCTGGACTATTTCTGGGTGATGTGACATCACTGGACTATTGCTGGGTGATGTGACATCACTGGACTATTGCTGGGTGATGTGACATCACTGGACTATCGCTGGGTGATGTGACATCGCTGGACTATTTCGAGGTGATGTGACATCACTGGACTATTGCTGGGTGATGTGACATCACTGGACTATCGCTGGGCGATGTGACATCACTGAACTATTGCTGGGCGATGTGACATCACTGGACTATCGCTGGGTGATGTGACATCACTGGACTATCGCTGGGTGATGTGACATCGCTGGACTATTGCTGGGTGATGTGACATCACTGGACTATTGCTGGGTGATGTGACATCACTGGACTATTGCTGGGTGATGTGACATCACTGGACTATTGCTGGGTGATGTGACATCACTGGACTATTGCTGGGTGATGTGATATCACTGGACTATTGCTGGGTGATGTGACATCACTGGATATCTTGAGATACAGGTTTTATCCACGTTTGATCAGAGGGCCAGAGCGTGGAGGAATTCGTTGTTGACCTGAGACGTCTAGAAACATAGACATAGAAACATAGAAAATAGGTGCAGGAGAAGGCCATTCGGCCCTTCTAGCCTGCACCGCCATTCAATGAGTTCATGGCTGAACATGCAACTTCAGTACCCCATTCCTGCTTTCTCACCATACCCCTTGATTCCCCTAGTAGTAAGGACTTCATCTAACTCCTTTTTGAATATATTTAGTGAATTGGCCTCAACAACTTTCTGTGGTAGAGAATTCCACAGGTTCACCACTCTCTGGGTGAAGAAATTCCTCCTCATCTCAGTCCTAAATGGCTTCCCCCTTATCCTTAGACTGTGTCCCCTGGTTCTGGACTTCCCCAACATTGGGAACATTCTTCCTGCATCTAACCTGTCTAAACCCGTCAGAATTTTAAACGTTTCTATGAGGTCCCCTCTCATTCTTCTGAACTCCAGTGAATACAAGCCCAGTTGATCCAGTCTTTCTTGATAGGTCAGTCCCGCCATCCCGGGAATCAGTCTGGTGAACCTTCGCTGCACTCCCTCAATAGCAAGAATGTCCTTCCTCAGGTTAGGAGACCAAAACTGTACACAATACTCCAGGTGTGGCCTCACCAAGGCCCTGTACAATTGTAGCAACACCGCCCTGCCCTTGTACTCAAATCCCCTCGATATGAAGGCCAACATGCCATTTGCTTTCTTAACCGCCTGCTGTACCTGCATGCCAACCTTCAATGACTGATGTACCATGACACCCAGGTCTCTTTGCACCTGCCCTTTTCCTAATCTGTCACCATTCAGATAATAGTCTGTCTCTCTGTTTTTACCACCAAAGTGGATAACCTCACATTTATCCACATTATACTTCATCTGCCATGCATTTGCCCACTCACCTAACCTATCCAAGTCGCTCTGCAGCCTCATAGAATCCTCCTTGCAGCTCACACTGCCACCCAACTTAGTGTCATCCGCAAATTTGGAGATACTACATTTAATCCCCTCGTCTAAATCATTAATGTACAGTGTAAACAGCTGGGGCCCCAGCACAGAACCTTGCGGTACCCCACTAGTCACTGCCTGCCATTCTGAAAAGTCCCCATTTACTCCTACTCTTTGCTTCCTGTCTGACAACCAGTTCTCAATCCATGTCAGCACACTACCCCCAATCCCATGTGCTTTAACTTTGCACATTAATCTCTTGTGTGGGACCTTGTCGAAAGCCTTCTGAAAGTCCAAATATACCACATCAACTGGTTCTCCCTTGTCCACTCTACTGGAAACATCCTCAAAAAATTCCAGAAGATTTGTCAAGCATG
Source organism: Pristiophorus japonicus (assembly GCF_044704955.1). Classification (NCBI taxonomy): domain Eukaryota; kingdom Metazoa; phylum Chordata; class Chondrichthyes; family Pristiophoridae; genus Pristiophorus; species Pristiophorus japonicus. The sequence goes on along the minus strand of NC_091978.1, from coordinate 18,918,466 downwards.
ATTTCCCTTTCACAAATCCATGCTGACTTGGACCTATCATGTCACCTCTTTCCAAATGCGCTGCTATGACATCCTTAATAATTGATTCCATCATTTTTCCCACTACTGAGGTCAGGCTGACCGGTCTATAATTCTGTGTTTTCTCTCTTCCTCCTTTTTTAATAATTGGGGTTGCATTGGCTACCCTCCACTCGATAGGAACTGATCCAGATTCAATAGAATGTTGGAAAATGACTGTCAATGCATCCGCTATTTCCAAGGCCACCTCCTTAAGTACTCTGGGATGCTGGGGATTCCCATCAGGCCCTGGGGATTTATCAGCCTTCAATCCCATCAATTTCCCCAACACAATTTCCCGACTAATAAGGATTTCCCTCAGTTCCTCCTCCTTACTAGACCCTCTGACCCCTTTTAAATCCAGAAGGTTGTTTGTGTCCTCCTTCGTGAATACCGAACCAAAGTACTTGTTCAATTAGTCTGCCATTTCTTTGTTCCCCATTATGACTTCCCCTGATTCTGACTGCAGGGGACCTACGTTTGTCTTTACTAACCTTTTTCTCTTTACATATCTATAGAAACTTTTGCAATCCGTCTTAATGTTCCCTGCAAGCTTCTTCTCATACTCCATTTTCCCTGCCCTAATCAAACCCTTTGTCCTCCTCTGCTGAGTTCTAAATTTCTCCCAGTCCCTGGGTTCGCTGCTATTTCTGGCCAATTTGTATGCCACTTCCTTGGCTTTAATACTATCCCTGATTTCCCTTGATAGCCACGGTTGAGCCACCTTCCCTTTTTAATTTTTCCGCCAGACAGGAAAGTACAATTTTTGTAGTTCATCCATGCGGTCTCTAAATGTCTGCCATTGCCCATCCACAGTCAACCCCTTAAGTATCATTCGTCAATCTATCCTTGCCAATTCACGCCTCATACCTTCAAAGTTTCCCTTCTTTAAGTTCTGGACCATGGTCTCTGAATTAACTGTTTCATTCTCCATCCTAATGCCGAATTCCACCATATTATGGTCACTCTTCCCCAAGGGGCCTCGCACAATGAGATTGCTAATTAATCCTCTCTCATTACATAACACCCAGTCGAAGATGGCCACCCTCCTAGTTGGTTCCTCGACATATTGGTCTAGAAAACCATCCCTTATGCACTCTAGGAAATCCTCCTCCACCGTATTGCTTCCAGTTTGGTTAGCCCAATCTATGTGCATATTAAAGTCACCCATTATAACTGCTGCACCTTTATTGCATGCACCCCTAATTTTCTGTTTGATGCCCTCCCCGACATCACTACTACTGTTTGGAGGTCTGTACACAACTCCCACTAACGTTTTTTGCCCTTTCTTCATCATGAAGCTTGGGCAGTGCCGTATATGATGAAGGAGAAGGTTGAAATTAAACTGGATAGACTCTAGCGTGAAGGGATCATATCTCCGGTCGAATTTAATGAATGGGCCAGCCCCATTGTTCCTGTGCTGAAAAGCGATGGCACAGTCAGAATCTGTGGAGACTACAAGGCTACGATCAACTGGGTTTCGAAACACGATCAGTACCCGTTCCCGAAGGCTGATGACTTGTTTGCGACGCTAGCCGGGGGGGAAGTCGTTCACAAAACTGGACTTGACGTTGGCCTATATGACTCAGGAGTTGGTCGAGACGTCGAAGAGACTTACGTACATTAACATGCACAAAGGACTGTTTATTTACCACAGGTGTCCATTTGGAATTCGCTCAGCTGCAGCAATATTCCAGAGGAATATGGAAAGTCTACTGAAGTCCGTTACCAGAACTGTCGTGTTCCAAGATAACATCCTGATCACCGGTCGTGACTCCAAGGACAACCTGGAAGAGGTTCTACTGCATTTGGACAAAGTGGGACTCAGACTTAAATGCTTGAAGTGCATCTTCATGGCACCAGAGGTCGAATTCCTCAGGAGGAAAATAGCCGCTGATGGCATCAGACCTACTGACGTGAAAACCAAAGCCATGAAGAATGCACCCAAGCCGCAGAACGTGATGGAGCTGCATTTGTTCCTGGGTCTACTCAACTATTTTGGTAACTTCCTACCTAAATTGAGCACCTTACTTGAACCATTGCACATGTTATTGAGAAAAGACAACAATTGGGTGTGGGACGCAGTGCAAAACAGCTTTCGAGAAAGCCACTAATCTGCTTTGCTCGAACAAGCTGCTGGTACATTATGACCCATGTAAACGTTTAGTTTTGGCCTGTGACGCATCTTCATATGGAATTGGTTGCATGCTACAACAAGCCAATGAATCAGGGAAACTTCAACCTGTCGCATATGCTCCAAAGTTTGTCTAAACCAGAAAGAGCCTACAGTATGGTGGAAAAAGAAGCTTTAGTGTGTCTGTACGGTGTTAAAAAGATGCATCAATACCTGTTCAGTCTGAGGTTCGAATTAGAGACTGCTCACAAGCCGCTCATTTTGTTGTTTTCCGAGGGCAAAGGTATCAATACCAATGCTTCATCACGCATCCAGAGGTGGGCGCTGACATTATCTGCCTATGATTATCTCATTCGCCACAGACCTGGCACAGAGAATTGTGCCGATGCTTTGAGCCGGTTGCTGTTGCCACAACCGGCAGATTTAATGTTAATCATGGATGCTTTTGAGAGTGAAGGTACCCCTTCCACGGCTCAACAAGTTAAAACCTGGACCAGCCAGGACCCGATATTATCGGTGGTAAAGAGTTGCATCCTCAAAGGGGATTGGTTGGCCATACTTAAGCAAAAGGTTACTGAAGAAGATAAACGTATGTGGAGTCAGTGGAAATGTATTAGCATGGATAGAGAATTGGCTGGCTAACAGAAAGCAGAGTCGGGATTATTGGGTCCTTTTTGGGTTGGAAATCGGTGGTTAGTGGTGTGCCATAGGGATCGGTGCTGGGACCACAACTGTTTACAATATACATAGATGACCTGGAAGAGGGGACAGAGTGTAGTGTAACAAAATTTGCAGATGACACAAAAATTAGTGGGAAAGCGGGTTGTGTAGAGGACACAGAGAGGCTGCAAAGAGATTTAGATAGGTTAAGCGAATGGGCTAAGGTTTGGCAGATGGAATACAATGTTGGAAAATGTGAGGTCATCCACCTTGGAAACAAAAACAGTAAAAAGGAATATTATTTGAATGGGGAGAAATTACAACATGCTGCGGTGCAGAGGGGGTCCTTGTGCATGAATCCCAAAAAGTTAGTTTGCAGGTGAAGCAGGTAATCAGGAAGGCGAATGGAATGTTGGCCTTCATTGTGAGAGGGATGGAGTACAAAAGCAGGGAGGTCCTGCTGCAACTGTACAGGGTATTGGTGAGGCCGCACCTGGAGTACTGCGTGCAGTTTTGGTCACCATACTTAAGGAAGGATATACTAGCTTTGGAGGTGGTACAGAGACGATTCACTAGGCTGATTCCGGAGATGAGGGGTTTACCTTATGATGATAGATTGAGTAGACTGGGTCTTTACTCATTGGAGTTCAGAAGGATGAGGGGTGATCTTATAGAAACATTTAAAATAATGAAAGGGATAGACAAGATAGAGGCAGAGAGGTTGTTTCCACTGGTCGGGGAGACTAGAACTAGGGGGCACAGCCTCAAAATACGGGAGAGCCAATTTAAAACCGAGTTGAGAAGGAATTTCTTCTCCCAGAGGGTTGTGAATCTGTGGAATTATCTGCCAAAGGAAGCAGTTGAGGCTAGCTCATTGAATGTATTGAAATCACAGATAGATAGATTTTTAACCAATAAGGGAATTAAGGGTTATGGGGAGCGGGCGGGTAAGTGGAGCTGAGTCCACGGCCAGATCAGCCATGATCTTGTTGAGTGGCGGAGCAGGCTCGAGGGGCTAGATGGCCTACTCCTGTTCCTAATTCTTATGTTCTTATGTTCTTATATAGCTGAGCGAGGAGGCCAAACCATACATTCGTCGCAAGGATGAACTGTCTATTCAAGCAGATTGCATATTGTGGGGCAATCGAGTTGTAATGCCTCAGAAAGGGAGAGAGAAGTTTGTGCATGAGTTACACAGCACACATCCTGGTATAGTGATGATGAAGGCCATCGCCAGGTCCCACGTTTGGTGGCCAGGAATTGATTCTGAGCTGGAAGCATGCGTGCATCAGTGCAACACCTGCATGCAGCTCAGCAAAGCACCAGCAGAATCACCGCTGAGTCTGTGGTCATGGCCATGCAAACCTTGGTCCAGGATCCATGTAGATTTTGCAGGTCCCTTCCTGAGCAAAATGTTTTTAGTGGTGGTGGATACTTATTCGAAGTGGATAGAATGCATAATCATGTCATCCAGTACATCCAACGGCAACCATAGAGAATCTCAATGTCATGTTTGCGACACATGGTCTGCCTGAGATAGTGGTGAGCGACAATGGGTCGTGCTTCAATAGTCAGGAGTTTCAGGAGTTTGTAAAACTCAACGGCATAAAACATATAAGGTCGGCACCGTTCAAGCCTGCGTCCAACGGGCAAGCAGAACATGCAGTACAAATTATTAAGCAAAGCATGAGGAGAGTAACTCAAGGGTCACTGCAGACCCGCTTGTCTTGCATACTGCTGAGTTACAGGACAAGATCCCACACACTCACAGGGGTCTTGCCTGCTGAATTCATGATGAAAAGAGGTTTTAAGACCAAGTTATCTCTTGTACACCTGGATTTAAGTAATCATGTTGAATACAGAAGACAGAGTCAACAAGGTACCACGATCACGCAAGATTTCTGTTAATGATCCTATATGTGTGTTGAATTATGATCAGGGTCCCAAATGGATCGCTGGTACGGTCGTGGCCAAGGAGGGCAACAGAGTATTTGTTATTAAGCTCAAGAATGGGCAAACTTGCAGGAAACACATGGATCAAACAAAGCTGAGGCACACAGATGAGCCAGAGCAGTCGGACAAAGAAGCCGTCGACAACCTACCTGCAGCCTTCAGTGGACTCAAGGGTCATCAGTGAACCCGGAATTTCCATCACGGACTTGTTCAATAAAATGGACTTGCAATTCCTGAAATGGCCACTGCCAACCCCAACAAGTCAGCCATCCAGCCACCAGCCACAACAGACTCCGCACATTCATCTAAGGCCGGAATTGAACTGAGACGGTCAACCCGGGAGCGTAAAGCACCAGACTGTCTCAACCTGTGAAAGACTGTGATAAGATCTCAGAGAAGGGTATTGTCATGTATGTACATGCTGTTTGTAGCCACCAGATGGTGTCATTGTTGGAGGCCACTGAGCAGCACGCACATGGTGCTGCTCAGGTATAAAAGGCCAGCCATTTTGTGAATCAGGCACTTTGGACCAAAATAAAGCAGAAGCAAGGTTGTACCTTGCTTCGTTAAACAATACTCAGTTTGAACCTTTATTGCATACATAACAGTTTCAATGAGATCCCCTCTCATTCTTCTAAACTCTAGTGAATACAGGCCTAGTCGACCCAATCTCTCCTCATACGACAGTTAAGCCATACCAGGAATCAGTCTGGTGAACGTTCGCTGCACTTCCTCTATGGCAAGTATATCCTTTCTTAAGTAAGGAGACCAAAACTGCACACAATACTCCAGGTGCAGTCTCACCAGGGCCCTGTATAACTGAAGTAAGACATCCTTGCTCCTGTACTCAAATCCTCTTGCAATGAATGCCAACATACTATTTGCCTTCCTAAATGCTGAATTGCTGAACTGGGTTAGACTGGCTCCTCAAGCTCATCTGTGTGCTCCTCACCTCCCGAACAGCTGCCTCACCTGGACTGCTCCTGTGGGTTTAACTTTCACCCTCCCCTGGCCCCCTGGGCTTCTCGGTCCTCGAGTTTCACTCCCAATTCTCATCCACTGGTATGCATTGTTAACAGCAAGGACACCACGCACCTCTGCTGGACCTCCAAATCAATCCCCGCTGGTTCATGGTTGTAATGTATGCACTGTGAGGGTGCTCTCGCAGGTTTGTGGTCCACCGATACGCTCGCGGCCTTCTGAGGGACTGGAATGCATCATCACCCCAGCAACCAAATTTTAATTTGAATTAAGTTCATGGTCAAAAATTCATTTGTTTCATTTGTCGATTTTAGTGCCACTTTAATAAGGGGGCACGATTTATTGTTCTACAAAAATAGTTGTGGAGCTGTTGCGTGGGAGTGGCTTAGACAGTCCTGTGATGTTCACAAGACTCAATAAAACCCCAGCCAGTTGGGTTCGTGGGGATCCACGATGAGGCAGGTGGTTGTGAGCCTGGTGGATGAACTGGTAATGCGTAGTGTGATTGTTAAACCTTTGCTAATAAACCAACTGGTTCTTAATAGCAATGTGTTGCTGTGACTTCTTAAGCAAAGAACTCATGAAGCAAATACATTACAATGGCCCCATGTTTTCCAGTGATCAACCTCGAGAGATGCACCCATTGACACTCTGTCCCTCGAACGGCTCCTAGATTCATCTCCATCATCGTCTCTGAAGCTGGATGGAGGTTTCCCTCCGACCCCACAGTACCTCAGACTTTGCACGCCTCATACCATCTCCTCCCTATCCTTTGTTTATGCCAGGACACGGCTCTCTTAATCTCTGTCATACCTGTGTAACTTGAATTCCCTTTCTGTCTCCAAGGACACAGCTGATCGCCTTTCAGGAATCGGAGAGAAAGCTTTGACAGTTTCCTGATTCAATGACAGGTCTCTGTTTTTGTACTTTGCCGAGCAGTGGGCAGGGGGAGATGAAGAGTGGGTTCACAGGACAGAGTCCACTAAAAAGTGGGATGCAGGTATATGGGCCTGGTGACCTTTTCTTGTCCTAAGGAATTGCACAACATCACAAATAGTGTATCACTAACTAGTTTTGTTAGGAGTTTTACTTATGCATTATTCTGTGGGGTAATGAAAAGTTCATAGAATCATAGAATGTTACAACAACATCATTCATTCGTATAGCACCTTTAATGTAGGCACTCCACAGAAGCATGACCCGACAAAAATGAACATCGAGCCAATGAAAGAGGAATAAGGAGGGTGACCCAAAAGTTAGTCAACGAGGTGTCCAGACATTGAGCCCATCAAGTCTGAGCCCATCAAGTTTTTCTCTGCGCAAGGCATCTATTTGAATCCCACTCTCCTGTTCACTCCCCTTTAACCTTTTTCAAGCAACTATCGAATTCTCTTTTAAGAGCTCTTCAAATAACAAAAAGTTGGACAGATGGTTTGCGGGGAGTAGGTGGGGAGTTAACTCTATATTTTCAACCTTTGATTTTACTGCCCACAATTTCCATCTATCACCTGGCTTTGACCCTGCAAAGTGCTCATTATGTATACGAGGGCTAACAGAAATGCAAATTGTTGTATTATGTCACTTTGAATTGCAGGTGAAGTACTTTAGAATGATTCTTTTTTTTAGCTCCTTATCTTTCTTGGAAACATTCCAAAGCACGGCACAAGCAGTGGGTTACTTTGCAATGCAATGAATGGTGCAAAGCCGCAGCCATTCTATACACAGCAAGACCCCACAAGAACAATGAAATGATTGGCCAATCAGTCTGCCCCTGATGGTGTTAGCTGAGGTAGGAATATTGGCCAGTAAACAAAGCCATTGAATTTTAACCGCCATCTGACCCGCAGGCACTCAGAGTGATGTCTTATCTTAATCTTTTTGTTATTAGTTCCTGGGATATAGGCGTCATTGACAGGCCAGCATTTTTTGCCATCCCTAACTGCACTTGAGAAGCTCGTGGTGAAACACCTTGTTGAACCGCTGCAGTCCTTATTTTTTTTTTTTTTTTTTAATATTCGTGTCCAATCGTTACAATTCTTTGTCAAACGCCAGAGGTCACCCTGCACCAGTCAAGGATCACTCTGCGCCAATGCTCTTAGCCAAAAGGCCTAGAGCCACTGCACCGTTCCTGGAAGTACTGCAATACCAGGTTCGTGCCATGGAGGTGGATGGGTCAGGTCCCCCACACACCTCCGTGGAGGTGGATGGGTCAAGCCATCCCACCCACCTCCTGTTTACAAAAATGTAAGCATATACCTTCCTGACCAGGGAGAAACCACCCGGAGGTCATGGTGGCTGGTCAGGTTAGTTATGCAGATCTTAGCCAAAAGGCCGAGAAGCGATGTCCTTATTTTTTTTTTTTTTTTTTTTAATATTCATGTCCAATCGTTATCCAATCGTTACAATTCTTTGTCAAACACCAGAGGTCACCCTGCACCAGTCAAGGATCAATCTGCGCCAATGCTCTTAGCCAAAAGGCCTAGAGCCACTGCACCGTTCCTGGAAGTACTGCAATACCAGGTTCGTGCCATGGAGGTGGATGGGTCAGGTCCCCCACACACCTCCGTGGAGGTGGATGGGTCACCAATCCCACCCACCTTCTGTTTACAAAAATGTAAGCATATACCTTCCTGACCAGGGAGAAACCACCCGGAAGTCATGGTGGCTGGTCAGGTTGGTTATGCAGATCTTAGCCAAAAGGCCGAGAAGCGATGTCCTTATGGTGAAGGTGCTCCCACAATGCTGTAATGGAGGTAGTTCCAGGATTTTGACCCAGCGATGATGAAGGAATGGTGATATATTTCTAAGTCACAATGGTGGGGAACTTGCAGGTGATGATGTTCCCATTCGCCTTTTGCCCTTGTCCTTCTGGGTGGTAGAGGTCACGGGTGTGGTCGGTGCTGCCGAAGAAGCCTTGGTGAGTTTCTGCAGTGCATCTTGTAGATGGTACACACTGCAGCCATGGTACGCCGGTGGTGGAGGGAGTGAATGTTTAAGGTGGTGGATGGGGTGCCAATCAAACAGGCTGCTTTGTCCTGGATGGTATCGAGTTTCTTGAGTATTGTTGGCGCTGCACTCATCCAGGCAAGTGGAGAGTATTCCATCACACTGCTGACTTGTGCCTTGTAGATGGTGGAAAGGCTTTGGGGAGTCAGGAGGTGAGACACTCGCCGCAGAATACCCAGCATCTGACCCGCTCCTGTTGCCATAGTATTTATGCGGCTGGACCGGTTAAGTTTCTGGTCAATGTTAACCCCTATGATGTTGATGGTAGGGGATTCAGTGATGATAATGCTGTTGAATCTCAATGGGCAGTAGTTAGACTCTCGCTTGTTGGAGATAGTCATTGCCTGGCACATGTGTGGTGTGAATATTACTTGCCACTTATGAGCCCAAACTTGAATGTTGTCCAGGTCTTGCTGCAAGTGGGCATGGACTGCTTCATTATCTGAGGAGTGCGAATGGAACTGAACCCTGTGCAATCATCAGCGAACATCCCCGCTTCTGACCTAGTGATGGAGCGAAAGTCAATGATGAAGCAGCTGAAGATGGTTGGGACTAGAACAGTGCCCTGAGGAACTCCTGCAGCGATGTCCTGGTGCTGGGATGATTGACCTCCAACCACCACAACCATCTTCGATATCTTGGGTGACAAGTTAGCGGGTGGCCATCCCACACAACCGCCCGCCATCCCACCTCTCCCCCCCCCCCCTCCCCACCATCAAATTACACATATGTAAATAACAAACTTGCTGTGTGATAAATAATTACTTTAGCAATTAAATTTACGTGAAAGATCCAGATATCCATGTATATCATAGAATCATAGAATGATTACAGCACAGAAGGAGTCCATTCGGCCCGTCGAGCCCGTGTTGACTCTCTGCAAGAGCACTTTAGCTAGTCCCAGTTCCCTGCCCTTTCCCCATAGCGTTGCATTTTTTTTCCTTCAGGTACTTATCCAATTCCCTTTTGAAAGCCATGATTGAGTCTGCCTCCACTACCCTTTTAGGCCGTGCATTCCAGATCCTAACCACTCGCTGCATTAAAAAAAGATTTTCCTCATGTCGCATTTGGTTCTTTTGCCAATCACCTAAAATCTGTGTCCTCTGGTCTTCGACCCTTCCGCCAATGGGAATAGTTTCTCTCTATCTACTCTGTCCAGACCCCTCATGGTTTCGAGCACCTTTATGAAATCTCCTCTCAATCTTCTCTGCTCTAAAGAGAACAACCCCAGCTTCTCCTGTCTATCCACATAATGTGTAGGGCTGCAGAGAAAGGGTGGGGGAGTGGGACTCGCTGAAGTGTTCTTAGAACATAAGAAATAGGAGCAGGAATTAGCCATTTGGCCCCCCCGAGCCTGCTCCACCATTCAATGAGATCATGGCTGATCCCTGGAATCATTCTCTTAAAACTTTTCTGCACCCTCTCTAAGGCCTTCACATCCTTCCTAAATTGCAGTGCCCAGAGTTGGACACGATACTCCAGTTGAGGCCGAACCAGAAATTTATAAAGCTTCATCATAACCTCCTCGCGTTTGTAATCTTTGCCTGTATTCATGAAGCCTAGTATCCCGTATGATTTTTTAGCAGCTTTCTCAACCTGCACTGCCACTTTCAACGATTTGTGCACCCATACTCCCAGGATCCTCTGTTCATGCACCTCCTTTAGGATTGTAAGCTTTAGTTTATATTACCTCTCCTTCCGACCAAAATGTATCACTTCACATTTTTCTGCGTTAAACTTCATCTGCCATTTGCCTGCCCATTTCACCAGCCTGCCTATGTCTTCTTGAAGTCGATCACTATCCTCCTCACTGTTCACTATAATTCCAAGTTTTGAGTCATCTACAAATTTTGAAATTGTGCCCTGTACTCCCAAGTCCAAGTCATTAATATATATCAAGAAAAGCAGTGGTCCTAGTACCGAGCATGTACCTTTCTCCTTCCCGAAAAACAACTGTTCAGCACTACTCTCTGTTTCCTGTCACTTAGCCAATTTTGTATCCATGTTGCCACTGTCCCTTTTATTTAATGGATCTGCAGACAGATCTGAGAGCCCAAACTAAAGTGCTGATGTTAGAATTAGCAGTGTTGAGCAGGAGTTGCTGAAGAAAAAAAAATGTGTAGGGCTACGGGGAAAGGGTGGGGGAGTGGGACATAGAACATAAGAAAATAGGAGCAGGAGTAGGCCATTTGGCCCCCCCGAGCCTGCTCCGCCATTCAATGAGATCATGGCTGATCTTTTACCTCAGCCCTACCCTACTTGTCTGCACTGTCCCCTTGATTCCCTTAATATCCAAAAATCTATTGATCTCTGTCTTGAATGTGGTCAACAACTGAGCTTCCACAGTCCTCTGGGGTAGAGAATTCCAAAGATTCACCACCGTCTGAGTGCAGAAATTTCTCCTCATCTCAGTCCTAAATGGCCGACCCCTTGTTCTGAGACTGTGACCCCTGGTTCTAGACTGCCCAGCCAGGGAGCCAGCACCGGCTTTACGAGCCGAATGGCCTCCCGTGTTGTAACCATTCTATGATGCTATGCTTCCATTTGATGAGTGTGACATAGGATGGGCCTCTGTGACTGAAAGCCTACATCATAGCAGAAAGCAGCTGAACAGAGGTCACTGAAAACTCACCAGTACCTTTGTATCTCAAATTATACCAGAGCAGTTCAGAGCAGCTTCAACAATTCGGGCACATACTGTGGATATTATTCCAAATAAGCATTTATGGGAACTTCCCAGGAGATAAGGTTGAGAAAGTATTTAATTGTTTGCAATGTGAATTTTGTAATATTTCAGGCAAAGGCTGCCTGTATGCCAAGAATGAATTCACGCGCAGTTAAATGCTTGAAGGCTTATTAAGGGTTAAATTAACCTGCACAATCTCATGCCCAACATCAAGATCGCATCCATTGTGGAAGATACGCACATTACAGCTCATCCTGCTAGATGTATTCCTTCTTTATATTCCATTTGCACTTCATTTATATAATTTCTGATCAATTGACATCTGTATTCCATAGGACTTCATTCACTCTCAATCTGTATTCTGATCTCGACTTCTACAGAAAAACATTGACGTTTTATGGTAACCATGATACAAGAGAACCATGTTACCAAAACAAGTTGTATTGAGTCTCCAGTTTAGAGTGGAAAAACAAATTGAAATGTAAACATGTGCTGGCCTTCGGAAGTGCCTCGTGCACAAATATTTGTTTTTTATTCATTCCGGGCTGTGGGCATCATTGGCAACGCCAACATTTATTGCCCTTCTCTAATTACCGTTGACAAACTGGTGGTGAGCCACCTTCTTGAACCGCTGCAGTCCGTGTGGTGAAGGTACTCCCACAGTGCTGTTAGGGAGGGAGTTCCAGGATTTTGACCCAGTGACAATGAAGGAACGAGATATTCTTCCAAGTCAGGAGGTTGTGATTTTGGAGGTGGTGGTAGAGGTTGCAGATTTGGGAGGTGCTGCCGAAGAAGCCTTGGTGAGTTGCTGCAGTGCATCTTGTAGATGGTACAACTGCAGCCACGTTACATCGATGGTGGAGGGAGTGAATGTTGAAGGTGGTGGATAAGGTGCCAATCAAGTGGATTGCTTTGTGCTGGATGGTGTCGAGCTTCTTGAGTGTTGTTGGAGCTGCACTCATCCAGGCAAGTGGAGAGTATTCCATCACACTCCTGACTTGTGCCTTGTAGATGGTGGAAAGGCTTTGGGGAGTCAGAAGGTGAGACACTCGCCGCAGAATACCCAGCCTCTGACCCGCTCTTGTTGCCACAGTATTTATGCGGCTGGTCCAGTTAAGTTTCTGGTCAATGGTGACCCCCAGGGTGTTGATGGTGGGGGATTCGGCAATGGTCATGCCGTTGACTGTCAGGGGGCGGTGGTTAGACTCTTGCTTGTTGGAGATAGTCATTGCCTGGGACTTGTGTGGCGCGAATGTTACTTGCCACTTATGAGCCCAAGCCTGAATGTCGTCTAGGTCTTGCTACATGCGGGCATGGACTGCTCCATTATTTGAGGACTTGCGAATGGCACTGAACACTGTTCAGTCATCAGCAAACATCCCCACATCTGACCTTATGATGGAGGGAAGGCCATTGATGAAGCAGCTGAAGATGGTTGGGTCTAGGATGCTGCCCTGAGGAACTCCTACAGCGATGATTGTGATGATTGATCTCCAACCACAACAACCATCATCCTTTGAGTTAGGTATGACTCCAGCCAGTGGAGCGTTTTCCCCCTGATTCCCATTGACTCCAGTTTTACTAGGGTTCCTTGATGCCACACTCGGTCAAATGCTGCCTTGATGTCAAGGACAGTTACTCTCACCTCACCTCTGGAAATCAGGTCTTTTGTCCATGTTTGGACCAAGGCTGTAATGAGGTCTGGAGCCAAGTGGTCCGTGCGGAACCCAAACTGGGCACTGGTGAGCAGGTTATTGGCAAGTAAATGTCGTTTGATAGCACTGTTGACGACACTTCCCATCACTTTGCCGATGATTGAGAGTAGACTGAAGGGGCGGGAATTGGCCAGATTGGATTTGTCCTGCTTTTTTTGGACAGAAACATAGAAACATAGAAATTTACAGAGCGGAAGGAGGCCATTTCGGCCCATCATGTTCGCGCCGGCTGACAAAGAGACGCATGGCCCTTGCTCAGCAGCCCTAAAGGTTGCACATAAACCTATGAACAATGACGGAAAGGTAAAGAGCACCCAGCCCAACCAGTCTGCCACACCACAACTGCGACACCCCTTACACTGAAACATTCTACACTCCACCCCAACCGGAGCCATGTGATCTCTTGGGAGAGTCAAAAACCAGATAAAAACCCAGGCCAATTTAGGGAGAAAACATCTGGGAAAATTCCTCTCCGACCCATCCAGGCGATCAAAACTAGTCCAGGATATCACGCTGGCTGTATTCTATTCCCTGCAGTACTTACCATTATATCTGCGCCCTCTGACAAAAGGTCATTCAGTCTAATCCCAATTACCAGCTCTAGATCAGGTTACTGCACTTTAAGTGCCCATTCAACCATCTCTTAAAAGTGGCAAGGGTTTCTGCATCCACAACTCTTCCAGGGAGCGAGTTCCAGATCCCCACAACCCTCTACGTAAAGAAGCTCCCCTTCAAATCCCCTCTAAATCTTCCACCAACCACCTTAAAACTATGCCCCCTCATAATAGACCCCTCCACCAATGGAAATAGACCCTTACTATTCACTATGTCCAGGCCTCTCAATATTTTGTGCACCTCGCCGAGGTCTCCTCTCAACCTCCTCTGTTCCAATGAGAACAAACCCAGCCTATCCAATCTGTCTTCATAACTAAGATTCTCCATTCCAGGCAGCATCCTAGTAAATCACCTCTGCACCCTCTAGTGCAATTCCTATCATACGGCGACCAGAACTGCACGCAATACTCCAGCTGTGACCTAACCAAAGTATTATACAATTTAAGCATAACCTTCCTGCTCTTATATTCTATGCCTCGGCCAATAAAGGTAAGCATTCCGTTTGCCTTCTTAACCACCTTATCCACCTGGCCTGCTACTTTCAGGAATCTGTGGACAAGCACTCCAAGATCCGTTTGTTCATCTACACTATTAAGTGGCTTACCGCTTAATGTGTGTACCCTTTCCTTATTAGCCCTCCCAAAGTGCAACACCTCACACTTCTCTGAATTAAATTCCATTTGCCACTGCTCTGCCCACCTGACCAGTAGATTGATATCCTCCTGCAATCCATGACTTCCTCTTTATTATCAACCACACAACCAATTTTAATGTCATCTGCAAACTTCTTAATCATACTCTCTATATTCAAATCTAAATCATTGATATATACCACAAAAAGCAAGGAACCCACTACTGAGCCCTGCGGAACCCCACTGGAAACATCCTTCCAGTCACAAAAAATCCATCAATCAGTACCCTTTGTTTCCTACCTCCAAGTGAATTCTGGATCCAACTTGCCACTTTGCCCTGTATCCCATGGGCTTTAACCTTCATGACCAGTCTACCATGTGGAACCTTATCAAAAGCCTTGCTAAAGTCCATATATACTACATTGAACGTACTACCCTCATCAACCCTCTTGGTTATCTCCTCAAAAAATTCAATCAGGTTAATCAAACGCGATCTTCCCTTAACAAATCCATGCTGACTGTCCCTAATTAATCCTTGCCTTTCCAAATGCAGATTTATCCTGTCTTTCAGGATTTTTTCCAATAATTTTCCCACCACTGAGGTTAGGCTGACAGGGCTGTAATTACTCAGCCTATCCCTTTTTCCTTTCTTAAACATTACTACATTAGCAGTCTCCAATCCTCCGGCATCATGCCCAGATCCAAAGAGGACTGGAAAATGATGGTCAAGGCGTCTGCTATTTCCTGCTTTACTTCACTCAACAGCCTGGGATGCATTTCATCCGGGCCTGGGGATTTATCTACTTTCAAAGCTGCTAAGCCCCTTAATACTTCCTCTCTCACTATATTTATTTCATCCAGAATATCACATTCCTCCTCGATAGCAGTATCTGCATTATCCCTCTCCTTTGTGAAAACAGATGCAAAGTATTTGTTAACAACCCTACCAACATCTTCCGCCTCCACACAAAGATTACCCTCATGGTCTCTAATAGGCCCTACCCTTTCTTTAGTTACCCTCTTACTCTTAATATATTTATAGAACATCTTCGGGTTTTCCTTAATTTTACTGGCCAAGAATTTCTCGTGCTCTCTCTTCGCATTCCTAATATCCTTTTCAATTTTGCCTCTTAACTTTCTATATTCCTCTAAAGATTCTATCGTATTTAGCCATTGGTATATGATGTAAGCGTCTCTTTTTTTCTTAATCCTCCCCTGTAAGTCCCTAGACATCCAGGGGGCTCGAGAATTATTTTTCCTAGCCTTTTTCTTTAAGGGCACATGTTTGGCCTGAGCCTTCCGGATCTCTTCCTTAAATGCCTCCCACTGCTCCGACACTGATTCCAGTTTCCAGTCCACTATGTACAAATCACCCTTTAATTTAGCAAAATTAGCATTTCTCCAATTGGGAACTTTTATTCCAGGCCTATTCTTGGTCTTATCCACAACCAACTTGAATCTAACTGAATTATGGTCACTGACACCCACGTGCTCCCCCACTAATACCCCTTCAACCTGCCCAGCTTCGTTCCCCAGGACATACCTGCACGAAAGTCCCGCCCCAGCCACTAAATTGCGGTTACCACCCCTCCCAGGAAACAGTGAGCAATGTCGCGCACTCCACTTCCTGTCGGGGTGGGTTCAGGGAGCGCTACTCGGGCGCGATCGGCAGCCCTACTCGGCTTCTCACATAGTGCTAACGCGTTTCGACGCCCCTCCCCTTCCATTAAGGGGGGAAGGGACGCTGAAAGCTCTGCAGGCATCCCCACCGGGCCACCAGTGCTGCGTGGTGCCGTGGCCGCAGCCCATCGCCCAAATGGAATTCCGGGCCGCAACGATGGCAGCCTCAGAGCACACGACAGCAAAGCAGAATGGGTTGATGGGAGAGTCGGGCGGAAAATAAAATGGCGGCGAGCGGTCAGCGTCCCTCCCCTTTAACTTCCGCCCCGGGAGCAGAGCTTGGCCTGGTTCACGACCCACGAGGCGAGCACTAACACAGCTTGCGGCAGACTCACGGGGCGCTGTCGAAATTCCGCCGCAGGGCGGAAAGTATTCACCGCGGGGAGCTAAGGGGTTGCCGTGTGTGGCAATGACATCATTGTCGGTTGTGCGGCAGCTTGGTGCACTAATAATGGGGCGCGGCACAACCATGCCAGCGCCTTACTAACTCCCGCCCAATTTCTCCTCATTTCCTCCATCAAACCCCTTCAGAATTTTACACTGTTAGATTATAAAAGACAAGCAATTTATCCTACGATAAGAAAATAAAATGTGGAATGGGAGAAGGTATTTTGGCCCACCAAGCCCATTCCTTGAGGTGGGCCATGTACAATTCACGGCGTCTTATTTAAATTTCATCATCACCTTCATAGGCCGTCCCTCGGAATCGAGGAAGACTTACTTCCACTCTAAAAATGAGTCCTTAGGTGGCTGTACAGTCCAATACAAGAACCACAGTCCCTGTCACAGGTGGGACAGACAGTCATTGAAAGAAAGGGTGGGTGGGGAGTCTGGTTTGCTGCACGCTCCTTCCGCTGCCTGCGCTTGATTTCTGCATGCCCTCGGCGATGAGAGTCAAGGTGCTCAGCGCCCTCCAGGATGCTACTTAGGGCGGTCTTTGGCCACGGACTCCCAGCTGTCGATGGGGATGTTGCACTTTATCAGGGAGGCTTTGAGGGTGTCCTTGTTCCTCTGCCCATCTTTGGCGCGTTTGCCATGAAGGAGTTTCATATGGAGGTGATTAAACACAGGTACAGCTTTGCAGAAACTATGATCGAAGATAAGTTCCATAGGGAGCCCAAAAAGGCAAAGCTCATGCTTACTCTTAAGATGTATTTACACTGTAACTGTAGTGTCCATACTTCATATAGATGCTAAAGGTCTAATGTAAATCCAGAATTAGATTGACCAGACTCCAGAAAGAAACAGAGTGAGGTTCCATGGAGGAGATGTAGCTAAAAAGGAGCATGCCTTTACCCTACGTTACAATGTTCGTGACTCTGGGAATTACAGACACATACACACAATGTCGGATTAAATGTGATGACTTTTATTTGTATAACCAAAGTTAAATCTCACACAGAGGCAATGATTATACTAGGCACAATATATACAAAGTAAATAGCTTAAGGGCTCCCTTTTTATGCTATCGAGACCCAAGTGCTGGTCAGGCCTACCTTGTCCTGGGTAACATCGCCTTAGTGACCAAACTGAGGGGTCCTCTTGACTGCAGTCATCGTTATCCAGTAGGCTGAACAGCCCCCGGCCTGCGAGCAACATCGGAGCAGGCCGGGGAGTGGAAGGAGCAGTGTGGCGGCGTACCACTCCAGGGAGCAGCACGTGCTGGAGCAGGAGAGCAACGGCAGTGAAAAGTGACGTCACCAAGATCCAGATCGGTGATTGGAGCGTGGGGCAGGTACAGCAGGAGCGGCGAGGTCAGGGTAAAGGAGCAGCGAGAGATTGTAGAGGGCTGTGATCGGGGCCCAGGAGAGGCGTGAGTTCGGGGCCAGAAGAGCCGAGGGCCCAGGGGCAGCACGGGCCAGCCCATACTGCGATATGTGTGTTCACTAGGTCTGTGCAGCAGAGCAAGGTTTGCAGTCGTCTTGGTTAATCCTTGCCATTAGGCCAAGACCTAGCTCTGTCAAGCCCGTGTGGTGGCTGGTGTGCAACGGCCACCACACGTTAAAAAAATCCACGCTCAAGCATCTACCACCCTTCAAGGCTTAGTTCGGGACCTGGAATTGTAGGTCCTTCATTGAAACATCTGTGAACGTTTTGACGTGGAAGCAAGTCATCCTCGATTCGAGGGACTGCCGATGATGATTCCTACCCTCATAGTTATATGTCCTGAATTGCCGTGGCTGCAACCAAATGATTTAATCTCGCTTTATCAGTGGCCCCTCGGCTGAGAAGACTGCTTGTTTGTTATACTGAACTCTCAAGGCATTCCTCAGCCTCCCCTCTGCCCCTCCCCATCACCCCAGAGCAGTTGTCAGGGGAGTTGTGGCCTTGCATCAAAACTCATTTTTTGCTTTTCTAAGCAATTTTTTTGAGGCTTAGCTCATTATAGCAGCCATCTTACATGTCCCCCCTCACATGCCTTTACTGACTGAAAGTCAGGGAAAGCATGCTCATTACCAGTTTGTCATCCGTGGGGACACGGGACAAGGATTGTTCAAAGCTGGAGTAAAATCCATCTTTGGCCTCATCTGTTGCGTCGAGTGTTGGGGCGAACGCACTGATGACTGTGGCGCACTGGTTCCGTGATAGGGTGAGTCGGAGAGTCATGAGACGTTCGCTAATCCCGCAAGGGGAGTTTCTGAGGCGGTCGACCAGCTCGTTCTTGATGGCGGCATTCTTCCTCTGGTTTGCCTTTCCAGAAGAAGGTGTAACCTCCACCTTGTTCCTTGAGCTGACCTACCCCTGCCAGCCGGGTCTCGCTTAGGGCGGCGATGTCGATATCAAAACGTCTTAAGTTTCCGGGCAACAATGGCGGTGCGGCGTTCCGGTTTGTCGCAGTTGGAGTTGTCCATGCGGGTACTGACGTTCCAGGTCTTGAATTTCATTTTGAAGGGTGGAAGATGCCTGTGCGGGAGTTCTTTTAATGTGGGATGGCCGTTGCACATCGACTACCACACGGGCTTAGCAGAGAAAGGTCTTGGTCCAGTGGTAAGGGAGTCCAAGACATCTGCAGACCAGGCACTGCTGTATGAGCCTAGTTGCCTACGGCGGGATGCAAGCCGTAAGCTCAGCACTGAGCAGCGCTGTTCGGTGAGGTGGTGAGAAAACTGAGGACAGGGATGGTCAGAGGTCCACTTTGTGGCAGGAGGAGAGGTCACTCCATTGTGCACACCACAATGGCCGGGTGGGGGCGGGGGTCGTGCAGAAAAGGGTAGCACAAACAAAGTGCCCCCTCTAACATTACAATTTACATTTGAGCAATTCTAAGCAAAACTCACACGTAACTAACACTACCGGTGGTCAAGCGCCTACTAATTAGTCCGTGGTTCTTTGGTTGGCAACTGGCCAAGTCGCCCTTCTTGACTGCAGCCCCAAGTGTCCTCTCACAGCACTGTTTATACCTAAAAAGTTGGCAACTTGCCCACTCTGTAAGGCCAAAGTTGCAGAAAACAGAGAGTCGGGATAAATGGTTCATTCTCGGGTTGGCAATCAATAACTAGTGGGGTGCCGCAGGGATCAGTGCTGGGACCCCAACTATTTACAATCTATATTAACGATTTGGAAGAAGGGACCGAGTGTAACATAGCCAAGTTTTCTGACGATACAAAGATGGGAGGAAAAGCAATGTGTGAGGAGGACACATAAAATCTGCAAAAGGACATAGACAGGCTAAGTGAGTGGGCAAAAATTTGGCAGATGGAGTATAATGTTGGAAAGTGTGAGGACATGCACTTTGGCAGAAAAAAAATCAAAGAGCAATTTATTATTTAAATGGAGAAAGATTGCAAAGTGCTGCAGTACAGCAGGACCTGGGGGTACTTGTGCATGAAACACAAAAGTTAGTCTGCAGTTACAGCAAGTGGTCTGGAAGGCCAATGGAATCTTGATCTTTATTGCAAAGGGGATGGAATATCAAAGCAGGGAAGTCTTGTTACAGTTATTGGTGAGGACACACCTGGAATACTGCGTGCAGTTTTGGTTTCTATATTTACGAAAGGATATACTTTGGAGGCAGTTCAGAGAAGGTTCACTAGGTTGATTCCGGAGATGAGGGGGTTGACTTATGAGAAAAGGTTGAGTAGGTTGGGCCTCTACTCACTGGAATTCAGAAGTTTAAGAGGTGATCTTATCGAAACATATAAGATTATGAGGGGGCTTGACAAGGTGGATGCAGAGAGAATGTTTCCACTGATGGGGGAGACTAGAACTAGGGGGCATAATCTTAGAATAAGGGGCCGCCCATTTAACACTGAGATGAAGAGAAAATTCTTTTGTGAGAGGGTTGTAAATCTATTGGAATTTATTGCCTCAGAGAGCTGTGGAAGCTGGGACATTGAATAAATTTAAGACTGAGCTAGACAGTTTCTTAACTGATAAGGGAATAAAGGGTTACGGGGAGCGGGCGGGGAAGTGGACCTGAGTCCATGATCGGATCAGCCAAGATCGTATAAAATGGCGGAGCAGGCTCGAAGAGCCGTATGGCCTACTCCTGCTCCTATTTCTTATGTTCTCATGTTCTTATGTTTTTTTCCCTCTTCAGCAGTTTATTAAACGTGTGATTTTTTTTCAATGTCCTTAACAATAATCCGTTCATTATTCGTACCTTAAAGACATCATCTATGAGAAAGTACAGCTTTTACTTAACTAACAGTTACCACAGTAGCTTCTTGGCTTCGCAAGGTCTGCTGGTTACAGCATTTGGCCAATTTTAAAGTTCGGCAATTTTAAAATGGTGTATTCTTACAGAGGGAATCACATTTTCAGGCGCTGTACTAATTTCTGCTATTGACATCTGTGGAGATGATTGCCTATTTGAAAATTTAAGTCCTTTTTTTAAAATTCAAAACACAGGAAGGTTTTCAACAAACTCAACTTCTACATCCCCGATGACGTAGTTCGCAAGGTGGCCCAGTGCTCGCCCGGTGTCGTGGAGCTTGTCCTGAGCACGTTACGGCTAAAGATTGGAGAGAAGCTAAAACAAAAACAGAGCAAGATGGCTTCATCGCCACAGGTACGGAGAAATGGCAGATAGTTCTAGCATTTTTTAAACACAACTGTAGGGATTTCTTTTTTGTTGGAGATGTAGAGCTAGCTCATCCGATTGGCATCAGTGGAAAGGCGTTGTTGGCACTTTGCTCCCACGACCAACTGAGCCACAGTGTCAGCTGTGTCAGAAGGTTGTGGGTTCAAGTTCTACTCCAGGGACTTGAGCACATAAATCTAGGCTGACACTCCAGTGCAGTGCTGAGGGAATGCTGCACTGAGGTGTGCCGTCTTTCAGATGAGACGTTAAACCGAAACCCTGTCTGCTCTCTCAGGTGGACGTAAAAGATCCCATGGCATTATTTTGAAGAAGAGCAGTGGAGTTATCCCTGATATCCTGGCCAACATTTATCCCCCAATCAACAGAACAAAAACAGATTATCTGGTCATTATCACATTGCTGTTTGTGGGAGCTTGCTGCGCGGAAATTGGCTGCTGCGTTTCCTACATTACAACAGTGATCACCACGAACTCTGCCGGAAGATGCAACTGGCTCACTGATGTCCTTCAGGGAAGGAAGCCAAACACCCCAACCCGGTCTTAACCTACAGGTGACTCCAGTCCCACACTATGTGGTCAACTCTTAATTCCCTCAGATCATCCATGGATTGTCAATAACTACTGCCTCAACCAGTGCTTCTCACATCCCACAAACAAATATTTTAAAAAATGCCTGTATTAATATGCTTCTTCTAGTTTTGGAGTCTTCAGTTTGCTGACTTTTTTGGAGGACACCTAAAAACGGAATCCCACGAATTCAGCAGTCGGGCCACTTCCACAGCTCTTTGAGGCAGCGAATTCCACAGATTTACAACCCTCAGAGAGAAGAAATTCCTCCTCATCTCAGTTTTAAATGGGCGGCCCCTTATTCTAAGATAAGTTCCCCCTAGTTCTAGTCTCCCCCATCAGTGGAAACATCCTCTCTGCATCCACCTTGTCGAGCCCCCTCATAATATTATACGTTTCGATAAGATCACCTCTCAATCTTCTGAATTCCAATGATACAAACTTTAATTTCGTCCATGTTAGTTAGTAGGAATCTGAAATGGAGATTTCTTAGGATTCTTACAGTCCCCGGCTTGAGGGGGAGATCTTTTTCCGACCCCTCAATCTTATTTCTTATCCCTTTGCAGGAGGTCTACTAATTCTAAGTTATTAATGCATCAATCAAGCACTTACATCTCAAGCAACAGATCATGGTACGGACTAAGAAAGGAGGTGTGTGGGGTGGCTTGACCCATCCACCTCCACGGAGGTGTGTGGGGGACCTGACCCATCCACCTCCATGGCACGAACCTGGTATTGCAGTACTTCCAGGAACGGTGCAGTGGCTCTAGGCCTTTTGGCTAAGAGCATTGGCGCAGAGTGATCCTTGAATGGGCCCAAGGTGACCTCTGGCGTTTGTGATTTGACAAAGAATTGGAACGATTGGCTACGAATTTCAAAAAAAAAATCATAATACAACGACTTGAAAGATCCTCCAGCTCTCCCTTTACTCGTATCTATCTTGTGATAATTCTTACTAAATATGACCTCCCTCTAGCCCTCATTTGTCCTAATCTAAATTCTATGACCTTCTCCACTTCACCTTCAATTTCAGTCCCTCTGACAGGTATCAGTGTGATTAACTCTATCCTAATTAATTTATTAGATGATTTCTCAATCAATTATGTGTTAGTGCTTGAAAAGTTGTCGCACTCTCCTGAGCCACATTAACCATTTGATGTCATACTGTTGTCAAATAACTGAGCATGTCTGAGACCTGTTCTTCAGTGCAAATTCACCATGCATTTCCGCATGCTAATTGCTTCATACGTAACAAATCACATTTGCACACTCACACCAGCATCCTAATATCACACCGTGTAAATTCCTGGATTCTTTTACCTCAATCTGGTTCAGTAAAATTACTGAGTCGAATACCTCTTGTGCTTTGAACAAAGCAGTCTTTATTACCGGCCAGTAAGACCTATCAGACAAGATATACTCTCTGGATAGAGCGTACACACTCCCTACGGATAGGTGAAGTTACATCGTAAAGCGTTAACAGTTATACAGTTTTGAAATCAGATAACAAAATACAAATGGATTGACAGTCTAACTCAGCCACTCATTAGTCAATCTATATGAGATGTTCTTCTTGAAAGCTCAAGCATTACCTCTAAATGTTTCAATCTAATGGTGTGACTATTAACTGAGACCTTGCAATTCTGCAGATGTATTTCATGTTACAATTAGATATTATTGGCAGGATTAGTGACTTGAAACCTTGAGAAAGACTGTTAGCTATGCTGATGTTGCACTATTTGCAATCTGACATTCTCCCAGCTATTCTTCCATGGCTTATACATTTTCATATATCCCGTTTACATTACTGTCCTTAATTCCATATATTCCGTTCAGATATCCACAACCGCACATCTGATCAGCCATCTGATATAAGCCATTCTTGGGCTTTCAGGTGATCTGATCAATAGGTCGTGCGGAGTCTGGACATCTTTGCTCATCTCCTACTCCATGGTCCCAGTCTCGGGTAATGGCCAAACTATCAAATTCAGCTTTCTTAAAAAGTTCATTATAGGCAGGGACACAAACCTCTCCGAGAGAAAGCTATCAATTTACTATTCTCAACTACACTTCCCTGACTTTCACTAGAATGTCAGGAAAATTCCATTTGATGGTGTAATTCGCCTGCTTCTATCTTATATCTTAAGTGGGGCAAACTATTAATTATTATTCATATAACATTCGCCCTGGAAGAACTTTACTGTCCAATACTATATTAAAAATAGAAATAATAGATCAAATGTTCCCACTTGCTTTAAGTTTTTGACACATTTTTTGTATTCTTTATTTCAGAGGTTCCTTGATTTTCCCAAAAGTTGACCAATGTATTGTGCCTGAGTCCATTTTTATCATAACAGTAATGTTGGACTGACAGTTTTGTTAAGGTTCAACGTTATTTCCCTCAAAACTTTCTTCCTTGATGAACAGCAATTGGCAGGACAACCTGGACTGCTGTCCATAAGTTTCTTTTAATGAAAATTTGACTATCACTTTAAACTTCAGGTAAATTTTCCCTTCTTGAGTGCTTGAAACAGCAATTCATATCAATTTTATTTTTAATCAATTTATCTTATAAGAACATAAGAATGTACGAAATAGGAGCAGGAGTAGGCATACCGCCCCTCGAGCCTGCTCCGCCGTTCAATAAGATCATGGCTGATCTGATCATGGACTCAGGTCCACTTCTCCGCCCACTCGCCACAACCCCTTATTCCCTTATCGTCGAAGAAACTGTCTATTTCTGTCTTAAATTTATTCAATGTCCCAGCTTCCACAGCTCTCTGAGGTAGCGAATGCCACAGATTTACAACCCTCTGAGAGAAGAAATTTCTCCTCATCTCAGTTTTACATAGAAACATAGAAACATAGAAAATAGGTGCAGGAGTATGCCATTCGGCCCTTCGAGCCTGCAACACCATTCAATGAGTTCATGGCTGAACATGCAACTTCAGTAGCCCATTCCTGCTTTCTCTTCATACCCCTTGATCCCCCTAGTAATAAGGACTTCATCTAACTCCTTTTTGAATATATTTAGTGAATTGGCCTCAACAACT
This sequence comes from Pristiophorus japonicus, assembly GCF_044704955.1. Taxonomy (NCBI): domain Eukaryota; kingdom Metazoa; phylum Chordata; class Chondrichthyes; family Pristiophoridae; genus Pristiophorus; species Pristiophorus japonicus. The sequence continues at coordinate 18,893,684 of NC_091978.1, read as the reverse complement.
TTCTGTGGTGGAGAATTCCACAGGTTCACCACTCTCTGGGTGAAGAAGTTTCTCCTCATCTCGGTCCTTAATGGCTTACCCCTTATCCTTAGACTGTGACCCCTGGTTCTGGACTTCCCCAACATTGGGAACATTCTTCCTGCATCTAACCTGTCCAAACCTATCATATTTTTAAACGTTTCTATGAGATTCCCTCTCATTCTTCGAACTCCAGTGAATACAAGCCCAGTTGATCCAGTCTTTCTTGATATGTCAGTCCCGCCATCCCGGGAATCAGTCTGGTGAACTTTCGCTGCACTCCCTCAATAGCAAGAATGTCCTTCCTCAAGTTAGGAGACCAGAATTGTACACAATACTCCAGGTGTGGCCTCACCAAGGCCCTGTACAACTGCAGTGAGACCTCCCTGCCCCTGTACTCAAATCCCCTCACTATGAAGGCCAACATGCCATTTGCTTTCTTAACCGCCTACTGTACCTGCATGCCAACCTTCAATTGATGTACCATGACACCCAGGTCTTGTTGCACCTCCCCTTTTCCTAATCTGTCACCATTCAGATAATAGTCTGTTTCTCTGTTTTTACCACCAAAGTGGATAACCTGACATTTATCCACATTATACTTCATCTGCCATGCATTTGCCCACTCACCTAACCTATCCAAGTCACTCTGCAGCTTCATAGCATCCGCCTCGCAGCTCACACTGCCACCCAACTTAGTGTCATCCGCAAATTTGGAGACACTACATTTAATCCCCTCGTCTAAATCATTAATGTACAATGTAAATAGCTGGGGCCTCAGCACAGAACCTTGCAGTACCCCACTAGTCACGGCCTGCCATTCTGAAAAGTACCCATTTACTCCTACTCTTTGCTTCCTGTCTGACAACCAGTTCTCAATCCATGTCAGCACACTACCCCCAATCCCATGTGCTTTAACTTTGCACATTAATCTCTTGTGTGGGACCTTGTCGAAAGCCTTCTGAAAGTCCAAATACACCACATCAACTGGTTCTCCCTTGTCCACTCTACTGGAAACATCCTCAAAAAATTCCAGAAGATTTGTCAAGCATGATTTCCCTTTCACAAATCCATGCTGACTTGGACCTATCATGTCACCTCTGTCCAAATGCGCAGCTATGACATCCTTAATAATTGATTCTATCATTTTACCCACTATTGATGTCAGGCTGACCGGTCTATAATTCCCTGTTTTCTCTCTCCCTCCTTTTTTAAAAAGTGGGGTTACATTGGCTACCCTCCACTCCATTGGAACTGATCCAGAGTCTATGGAATGTTGAAAAATGACTGTCAATGCATCCGCTATTTCCAAGGCCACCTCCTTAAGTACTCTGGGATGCAGACCATCAGGCCCTGGGATTTATCGGCCTTCAATCCCATCAATTTCCCCAACACAATTTCCCGACTAATAAGGATTTCCCTCAGTTCCTCCTTCTTACTCGACCCTCTGACCCCTTTTATATCTGGAAGGTTGTTTGTGTCCTCCTTAGTGAATACCGAACCAAAGTACTTGTTCAATTGGTCTGCCATTTCTTTGTTCCCCGTTATGACTTTCCCTGATTCTGACTGCAGGGGACCTACGTTTGTCTTTACTAACCTTTTTCTCTTTACATATCTATAGAAACTTTTGCAGTCCGTCTTAATGTTCCCTGCAAGCTTCCTCTCTTACTCTATTTTCCATGCCCTAATCAAACCCTTTGTCCTCCTCTGCTGAGTTCTAAATTTCTCCCAGTCCCCAGGTTCACTGCTATTTCTGGCCAATTTTGTATGCCACTTCCTTGGCTTTAATGCTATCCCTGATTTCCCTTGATAGCCACGGTTGAGTCACCTTCCCTTTTTTATTTTTACGCCAGACAGGGATGTACAATTGTTGTAGTACATCCATGCGGTCTCTAAATGTCTGCCATTGTCCATCCACAGTCAACCCCTTAAGTATCATTCGCCAATGTATCCTAGCCAATTCACACCTCATACCTTCAAAGTTATCGTTCTTTAAGTTCTGGACCATGGTCTCTGAATTAACTGTTTCATTCTCCATCCTAATGTAGAATTCCACCATATTATGGTCACTCTTCCCCAAGGGGCCTCGCACAACGAGATTGCTAATTGATCCTCTCTCATTACACAACACCCAGTCTAAGATGGCCTCCCCCCTAGTTGGTTCCTCGACATATTGGTCTAGAAAACCATCCCTTATGCACTCCAGGAAATCCTCCTCCAACGTATTGCTTCCAGTTTGGTTAGCCCAATCTATATGCATATTAAAGTCACCCATGATAACTGCTGCACCTTTATTGCATGCACCCCTAATTTCCTGTTTAAATGGGCGGCTCCTAATTCTAAGATTATGCCCTATAGTTCTAGTCTCCTTTATCAGTGGAAACATTCTCTCTGTATCCACCTTGTCAAGGCCCCTCATAATCTTATACGTTTCGATAAGATCACCTCACATTGTTCTGAATTCCAATGAGTAGAGGCCCAACCTACTCAACCTTTCCTCATAAGTCAACCCCTTCATCCCCAGAATCAACTTGTGAACCTTTTCTGAACTGCCTCCAAAGCAAGTATATCCTTTTGTAAATATGGAAACCAAAACTGCATGCAGTATTCCAGGTGTGGCCTCATCAATATCCTGTACAACAGAAACAAGACTTCCCTGCTTTTATACTCCATCCCCTTTGCAATAAAGGCCAAGAATCCATTGGCCTTCCTGATCACTTGCTGTACCTGCATATTAACCTTTTGTGTTTCATGCACAAGTACCCTCAGGTCCTGCTATACTGCAGCATTTTGCAATAGTTCTCCTTTTAAATAATAACTTCCTCTCTGATTTTTTTCTGCCAAAGCGCATGACCTCACACTTTCCAACATTATACTCCATCTGCCAAATTTTTGCCCACTCACTTAGCCTGTCTATGTCCTTTTGCAGATTTTTTGTGTCCTCCTCACACATTGTTTTTCCTCCCATCTTTGTATCGTCAGCAAACTTGGCTACGTTACACTCGGTCCCTTCTTCCAAATCGTCAATATAGATTGTAAATAGTTGGGGTCCCAGCACTGATCCCTGCAACACCCCACTAGTTACTGATTGCCAACCCGAGAATGAACCATTTATCCCAACTCTCTGTTTTCTGTTCGTTAGCCAATCCTCTATCCATGCTAAAGGGGTACTGAAGTTGCATGTTCAGCCATGAACTCATTGAATGGCGGTGCAGGCTCGAAGGGCCGAATAGCCTACTCCTGTACCTATTTTCTATGTTTCTATTACCCACAACCCCATGAACTTTTATCTTGTGCAGTAACCTTTTATGTGGCACCTTGTCAAATGCTTTCTGGAAGTCCAAATACACTTCATCCACTGATTTCCCTTTATCCACCCTGTTTGTTACATCCTCAAAGAATTCCAGCAAATTTTGTCAAACATGACTTCCCCTTTCGTAATTCCATGCTGACTCTGCCTGACCGAATTTTGCTTTTCCAAACATCCTGCTCCTGCTTCTTTAATAATGGACTCCCAACATTTTCCCAACCACTGATGTTGGGCTATCTGGTCCATAGTTTCCTGATTTTTGTCTGCCTCCTTTTTTAAATAGGAGCGTTACACTTGCAATTTTCCAATCTGCTGGGACCTCCCCAGAATCCAGGGAATTTTGGAAAATTTCAACCAATGCATCCAAAATCCCTGCCGCTACTTCTCTTAAGACCCTAGGATGCAAGCCATTAGGTCCAGGGGATTTATCTGTCTTTAGTCCCATTAACTTACTGAGTACCACCTCCTTAGTGATTGTGATTGTGTTAAGTTCCTCCCCCCCTATAGCCCCTTGACTCGCCACTGTTGGAATATTGTTAGTGTCCTCTACCGTAAAGACTGATACAAAATAGTTGTTCAGAGTTTCTGCCATCTCCATGTTCCCCATTACTAATTCCCCGGTCTCGTCCTCTAAGGGACCAACATTTACTCTAGCCATTCTTTTCCTTTTTATATACCTATAGAAACTCTTGCTGTCTGTTTTTATATTTCATGCTAGTTTACTTTCATTGTCTTATCTTCCCTTTCTTAATCACTTTTTTAGTCATTCTTTGCTGGCTTTTAAACACTTCCCAATCTTCTGTCCTCCCACTAGTTTTGGCACATTGTAAGTCCTTGTTTTTAATTGGATATATAAATTGGATACCGTCCTTTATTTCTTCAGTTAGCCACCGATGGCTATCTTTTCTCTTACACCCTTTCCTCCTCACTGGAATATATTTTTCTTGAGAGTTGTGAAATATCTCCTTAAATGTACGGCACTGTTCATCTACCTTCCTACACTTTAATCTATTTTCCCAGTCCACTTTAGAAACATAGAGACATAGAAAATAGGTGCAGGAGTAGGCTATTCGGCCCTTCGAGCCTGCACCACCATTCAATGAGTTCATGGCTGAACATGCAACTTCAGTACCCCATTTAGCCACCTCAATTTCAATTTCAGAAACAGGTGTTCCTGAGCTTGATGATTTACATGGTGTGGTGTGGAGACAGAAGTGCTCGCAATTAGATAACAAGGCAACTTCCATATCTCCCCTTCCCAAGCACTCTATTTCAGAAGATAACACATAACTCTGAATGGGTTAAGTCCAAGTCTTTAAAAGGCAAAGGGCTAGACTTTCCACTTCACATCACCCATCTATGGCCCATATATGGCCCAAAACGGACCTCTATCGCCCATTTTCAGCAAAAATTGGAAACTAGGCCCAAAATATCGCCCGAAAAACAGGTGCCTAAGTTTCCACTGTAATCGCCGAGAAATGATTGCCGAGAAATGATCACCCACATAAGGCCCATCCTAAGTTTCAGCACCGAGCATGCACCTCGCTGGGCCGATGCAAGGCCCAAAACAGTGCTGAGAAATAGTTGCTTTTTCAGGGCCTAAGAGAAGGATAATGGGCACTATGGACACCATTTTGACTTCAGAGGAAGGGTGGAGGATTAGTTGTGAGTTATTTAGACAGTTAGTTGTACTCAGAATATTGGGACAGGGAATATAAATAGGTATTATTGTGTTATTTTTGGTAAATAGGTTTTATATATTGAATTTATTAGGTTTTATATATTGAATTTATTAAATAGCTTTTACATAGTGAAGTTATTTACTGATATTGTTGGGGCCTATCAAACTGACTTGTATACAGCGTAGAGAGTACAGAGAGTGCAGAGTACAGTGATTAGATATTGTTGAGAGATTATTAAAATTAGACATCAGCACGCTACACAGTGCTGCATTTGACAAGTGACTGAAGCTCTTTAGGCTCGTGATGGGACTTCATAAGCTTCACAATGTGACCAGGGAGGAACAGACTGAGAGCACTTTCGGTTTCTCGAGAGTAGCAGACTTTCCCAAGGTGCAGGGAGCAATAGACTATACGCACATTGCCCTCAAAGCACCTTTAAAGAACGCGGAGGTCTTTCGTAACAGAAAGGGGTTCCACTCGCTAAATGTAGACATTCAGATGTTGATTTACAGTTAGGCTTAATCAAAAGTTTCAATTGCGTGGGGTGTCCTTGTTGTCTTGCTTGCACTGGCCTATCATCAGAATTTATGCTTATTTTATAAAGTTTAGTGTTACTAAAGTACTTGTATATTAAAAGAATAAACAAATATGGATTAACAACTGTATAGTTGATAACTAATGTAACTAAGAGAGAAGACTCATTGAATTTATTGAATTAAAGACTTTTTTTTAATTAACAAATACGAAAAAAAATTAATAAACTATTCCTCCAACCCCCCGCCCCCCGCACCAACCGATCTTTCCCTCAAATACACAAAATCTTAACAATTAACAATTAACAACTAACAACTAACGAAACAAGAACAAGAACAATTGAACAAGAAGCAGGAAGGGGGTACTGAAGTTTCATGTTCAGCCATGAACTCACTGAATGGCAGTGCAGGCTAGAAGGGCTGAATGGCCTGCTCCTGCACCTATTTTCTATGTTTCTATGTTTCTATGTAAGTGAACAGTGAACAAATAAACTTTTTGAAAAAACTCCCCCTTCCCGACCTGCGGCCACGTTTCCCTCCAGGTCCAGTCCCACCCCGTGTTCGTACCCCACCCGCCCGTTTTGGTCTACGCAGACCGACACCAAGACATCGTGCAGAGTGGGACGGCAAGACTTCCTGCCGTGGTGGAGGTGACGGAGCGGAAGTGGAAGCCTGAAGCTCCACTTCCGAGTCAGGAGGAACTGTGCCCTCCGTACTCGCTTGCGTGCCCGGGGTCTCGCTACGAGCAGACATGACATCTTGGGGTGCTGCGTCGTGTCCAGCCAGCAACGCATGCTGTAGGGCATTGGTTGGGGCTGTCTGCTGCCGAATGGCCTCCAACGTCTCCCTTGCAGTCTGTGCTTGCTCGGAAGACCAGTTGGAGAAGATCATGCAGAACTGGCTCCAGGTTGCTGGAAACTGGCTCCAGTTCGCGGAGAACTGGCTCCAGTTGGCAGAGAATTCCGCGAAATCCTGGATAAAGTCGCGACCAATCGCGACCGTCTCCCTGCACAGGGATATTAAGCTCTCAGTCAGGCCCTCCATGGTAGGCGATTGCTCACCCCGCTGATCGGACCTCCGTGGAGTCGGCGTTTGCAAAATTACGCGCTTCGGCGTCGCCATCTACACACCGCTTGGTCCCGGTGCCTCTTCCATCTCAATTGAGATGGCCGCAGGTTGTTCCTCCCCCACAAAAAAAATCTCATCCTCCTCCTCTTGCTCCGCCTCAAATTGACTTATGGATTGCGTGTTAATGTCCTCCTCCTCCGTCTCTTCCTCCTGCGAGCTGTTGGAGGGGTCGATATTTGCGGATGTATCTGCTACATCACCTTGCTCAATGGACACTTGACCTTAGAAAGATGAATGAAATTTCTAAACAACTAATAACAATACATATCAATATATATCAATATTTCAATTTCAATATCAATATTTCAATAACCCAAAACATTGCAATACTTTTCAAAACCCCGTATGCACAAGAGTTCACCAGGGTTAACATGGCCTCATTCGTAGATCAACACTACATCAAAATTATTGAATTATAATTGCATAACATTACATGCGTAACTACGATATTTTTAGTATGTATTTCGTAATGTTTCACACATTGCACAGTTCCCATTACTCACGAGACTGAAGGGCGGGCTCGGCCACGCCACGGGTCATGACCGAACGGCTTTCAGGCCCCACCAAGGCCACCGCAAGCTTCTCATATTGTGTAAGTACATGCACCATTGCGGAGCCGCCACCTGTCCTCCTTTAATCCGCACGGTTGATAGTTATCTTCTTCTGTAAATTATAATTTAACATTGCACGGCATAAGCTAATGGACTTGAGAATAAACATTTAAGACTGACAGATTTAAATGTCCAATTATTACATAACATTGTAGTGCATATGAATAATTTTTAATGCTATAAGATTCAACTTAGTGTTAGGGAGAATAAATGTATTTTTAATTTAATTATTTTATATTATAAATAAATGACATTGAGGATTCGAATTACAATTTATAAACATCAAGTAAATAATACATATGTATGATTTTAAATAGGAATTTTAAATATGTTTTAAATATAGAAAATATAATGCAACTTACTCTGGCTGCTGCCAGCAGGCTGTTCCATCTCTTGCGGCACTGGTCAGCAGTCCGCACCTCATTAGATGCTGATGTCACAACATCGGCAATCTCCACCCAAATTCTGCGATATGCACGGTGTGGAGGTTTCCCATGCCCACCCCGTATCAAGTTCTCCCACCTCGTTATGACTACATTAACAAGGGGCTCGTTGGCCTCCTCACTAAAGGAGGCCCTTCTCCTTCCAATCTCCCTTTCTTTTTGTAGTTGCATCGACATTGCTTCAATGTACTTTAAGATACGATATACTAGATACTAGATACTAGATTAGTCAAATATACTAGATTAGTCAAATATTCTGGATTATTCAAATATTTCTCAGAGAAAACGACCAAGTCCTCTCTCCTGCGCTCTCTGACCCTCGCTGTGCTTCTGAGCGTGTGCAATGACCCCGACCTCTCCAAACGCGGCAAAAAAAGTCAACCCAAATAAAAAACATCCCACACATATGCACACTAGCATTGCTAGGGAAGCTTTTTTTTTTCCTATGACTTTCGTTTGACTTCTGCTTTCTTTGGGCGATCGTGGGATCGCTGAAAAATCAGATCGCCCATTTGACATCGCCGGGGTAAGGCCAAGTGGAAAATCGCAAAAAAAAAATGGGCCTTGTGCCGGCGATCAGCACGGGCGAGACGTCCAACATCGCTGGAACATGGCCCATTTTTTGGGCCTTAGCCACCTTGTGGAAAGTCTAGCCCAAAGCCTTTAGTCCACATCATCACCATGCTGTGATTTTATGTCTGGCGATGTCTGCAGATCTCTTTTTACATCATCATAGGATTATAGAAAATTATGACACAGAAGGTGGCCATTCGGCCCATCGTGTCTGTGCCAGTCAAAAAAGAGCTACCCAACCTAATCCCATCTTCCAGCACTAGGTCCGTGGCCTTGTAGGTTGCGGCTCTTTAATTGCACATCCAATACCTTTTAAATGTGGTGAGGGTTTCTGCTGCTACCACCCTTTCAGGGAGTGAGTTCCCGACCCCCACCACCCTCTGGGTGAAGAAGTGTTTCCTCATCTCCCCTCTAATCCTTCTACCAACTACTTTAAATCCATGCCCCCTGGTTATTGGCCCCTCTGCTAAGGGAAATATGTCCTTCCTATCCACTCTATCTAGGCCCCTCAGAATTTTATACACCTCAATTAAATCTCCCCTCAGCCTCCTCTGTTCCAAGGAAAACAACTCAAGCCTATCCAATCTTTCCTCACAGCTAAAGTTTTCCAGTCCTGGCAGCATCCTTGTAAATCTTCTCTGCACCCTTTCTAATACAATCACATCCTTCCTGTAATGTGGTGACCAGAACTGCACGCAGTACTCCAGCTGTGGCCTAACTAGCATAACCTGCCAGCTCTTGCATTCTATGCCTCAGCTAATAAAGGAAAGCATTCCGTATGCTTTTTTAACTACCTTATCGACCTGTCCTGCTACCTTTAAGAATCTGTGGACAAATACTCCGAGGTCCCTCTGTTCCTCCACACCTCTCAGTATTGTCCCATTTATTGTGTATTCCCTTGCCTTGTTGCTCCTCCCTAAATGCATTACCTCACACTTTTCCGGATTGAATTCCATTTGCCACTTTTCTGCCCAACTGACCAGTTCATCGATATCTTCCTGCTATCTGGAGCGTTCCTCCTCACTGTCAACCACACAGCCAATTTTTGTATCATCTGCAAATTTCTTTATCATGCCCCCTACATTTAAGTCTAAATCATTAATATGTACTACAAAAAGTAAGGGACCAAGTACTGAGTCCTGTGGAACCCCACGAGAAACAGCCTTCCAGTCACAAATGCTCTCCTCAACCATTACTCTTTGCTTCCTGCCACTAAGCCAATTTTGGATCCAATTTGCCACTTTCGATTGGATCCCATGGGCTTTTATTTTTTTGATCAGCTTACCATGTGGGACCTTGTCAAAAGCTTTGCTAAAATCCATGTAAACTACATCAAACGCACTGCCCTCATCTACCTTCCTTGTTACCTCCTCAAAGAACTCAATCAAGTTAATCAGACAGGACCTCCCCTTAACAAATCCAAGCTGACTGACCTTGATTAATCTGTGTCTTTCTAAATTATACTGTCCCTCAGAATTGATTCCAATAATTTGCCCACCACCGAGGTTCGACGAACTGGCCTGTAATTGCTCAGTTATCCCTTCCTCCCTTTGTAAGCAATGGTACAATGTTAGCAGTTCTATCCTCTGGCACAACTCCTGTATCTAGGGAGGATTAAAAAATGATGGATTTCAGGGCCATGGTGTTTGAACCCTGCCACAAACTGTTCGCAACCTTGCTGTCATATTTGACCCGGAAATGAGCTTCCGGCTACATATTCGCAGCATAACTAAAACCGCCTATTTCCACCTCTGTAACACTGCCTGTCTCCGTCCCTGCCTCAGCTCATCTGCTGCTAAACCCCTCATCCGTGCCTTTGTTAAGTCTAGACTTGACTACTCCAGTGCACACCAGGCTGGCCTCCCACATTCTACCCTATGTAAACCTGAGGTCATCCAAAACTCGGCAGCTGTGTCCTAACGCACATCAAGTCTCGCTCAACTATCACCCCTGTACTAGCTGACCTACATTGGCTCATCCCGGTTAAGCAACGCCTTAATTTCAAAATTCTGATCCTTGTTTACAAATCCCTCCCTATCCCTTTAATCTCCACTAACACACCACTAACCACCTATTTCCAACCCGAAAAGGACCCATTTATCCCAACTCTCTGCTTTCTGTTCGCCAGCCAATTCTCTATCCATGCGAATAAATTTCCTCTGACTCCGCGTACCTTTATCTTCTGCAGTAACCTTTTGTGTGGCACCTTATCGAATGCCTTTTGAAAATCTAAATACACCACATCCATTGGTACACCTCTATTCACCATGCTCGTTATATCCTCAAAGAATTCCAGTAAATTAGTTAAACATGATTTCCCCTTCATGAATCCATGTTGCGTCTGCTTGATTGCACTATTCCTATCTAAATGTCCCGCTATTTCTTCCTTAATGTTCCTTAATGATAGCTTCAAGCATTTTCCCCACTACAGATGTTAAACTAACCGGCCTATAGTTACCTGCCTTTTGTCTGCCCCCTTTTTTAAACAGAGGCGTTACATTAGCTGCTCTCCAATCCGCTGGTACCTCCCCAGAGTCCAGAGAATTTTGGTAGATTATAACGAATGCATCTGCGATAACTTCCGCCATCTCTTTTAATACCCTGGGATGCAATTCATCAGCACCAGGGAACTTGTCTACTTGAGTCCCATTATCCTGTCCAGCACTACCCCCCTAGTGATAGTGATTGTCTCAAGGTCCTCCCTTCCCACATTCCCGTGACCAGCAATTTTTGGCATGGTTTTTGTGTCTTCCATTGTGAAGACCGAAGCAAAATAATTGTTTAAGGTCTCAGCCATTTCCACATTTCCCATTATTAAATCCCCCTTCTCATCTTCTAAGGGACCAACATTTACTTTAGTCGCTCTCTTCCGTTTTATATATCTGTAAAAGCTTTTACTATCTGTTTTTATGTTTTGCGCAGTTTTACTTTCGTAATCTATCTTTCCTTTCTTTATCGCTTTCTTAGTCATTCTTTGCTGTCGTTTAAAATTTTCCCAATCTTCTATTTTCCCACTAACCTTGGCCACCTTATACGCATTGGTTTTTAATTTGATACTCTCCTTTATTTCCTTGGTTATCCACGGCTGGTTATCCCTTCTCTTACCGCCCTTCTTTTTCACCGGAATATATATTTTTTGAGCACTATGAAAGAGCTCCTTAAAAGTCCTCCACTATTCCTCAATTGTGCCACCGTTTAGTCTGTGTTCCCAGTCTACTTTAGCAAACTCTGCCCTCATCCCACTGTAGTTCCCTTTGTTTAAGCATAGTACGCTCGTTTGAGACACTACTTCTTCACCCTCAATCTGTATTACAAATTCAACCATACTCATTCCGAGAGGATCTTTTACTTGGAGATCGTTTATTATTCCTGTCTCATTACACAGGACCAGATCTAAGATAGCTTGCTCCCTTGTAGGTTCTGTAACATACTGTTCTAAGAAACAATCCCGTATGCATTCTATGAATTCCTCCTCCAGGCTACCCCGTGCGATTTGATTTGACCAATCGATATGTAGGTTAAAATCCCCCATGATTACTGCCGTTCCTTTTTCACATGCCTCCATTATTCCCTTGATTATTGCCCGCCCCACCGTGAAGTTATTATTTGGGGGTCTATAAACTACGCCCACCAGTGACTTTTTCCCCTTACTATCTCTAATCTCCACCCACAATGATTCAACATTTTGTTCATTAGAGCCAATATCTTCTCTCACAACTGCCCTGATATCATCCTTTATTAACAGAGCTACCCCACCTCCTTTCCCTTCTTGTCTATCTTTCCGAATTGTCAGATACCCCTGTATGTTTAATTCTGGTCTCACTGGTCTTTTGTAGGCCTCTCTGATCCCCGGAGCTCTCGCCGAACTCGCGCTGCTCCTGGTCTCACTGGCCTTTTGTAGGCCTCTCCGATCCCTGGAACTCCCGCCTCTCGCCAAACTTGCGCTGCTCCTGGTCTCACTGGTCTTTTGTACGCCTCTCCGATCCCCATAACTCCCGCCTCTCACCAAACTCGCGCTGCTCCTGGGCAAGAACATGGCAAATGGAATATAATGTGGACAAATGTGAAGTTATCCGCTTTGGTAGGAAAAATAGAAAAACAGTATTTTTTAAATGGTGAGAGATTGGGAAATGTTGGTGTTCAGATGGACCTGGGTGTCCTTGTACATTAATCACTGAAAGTTAACATGCAGGTACAGCAAGCAATTAAGAAAGCAAATGGTATGTTAGCCTTTATTACAGTAAAGTGTAAGAGTAAAGATGTTTTGCTGCAATTATACAGCGCCCTGGTGAGACCGCACCTGGAGTATTGTGTACAGTTTTGGTCTCCTTACCGAAGGAAGGATATACTTGCCATTGACAGAGTGCAATGAAGGTTCACCAGACTGATTCCTGGGATGGGGGTATTGTCCGATGAGGAGAGATTGAGTAGACTCGGGTGATATTCTCTAGAGTTTCGAAGAATCAGAGGCGATCTCATTGAAACATACAAAATTCTTACAGGGCTTGATAGGGTAGACGCAGGGAGGATGTTTCCTCAGGCTGGGGAGTGGATTCGCATTCGCGTTCATGTAGTACACAGTTTTTTTACTAGGGACAGCAGAGGATCTTGGCTGGTCCAAGTCCTAATCTGGCGGGCCATGACAGGTGATTTATCATTTTCAAACACTTCCATGACCATCAACAAGTCTGCGGGCTGCGCCACCATCAACAAGTTTGCAGGCTGCGCCATTTTCACCCCTGTGGTGGGCAATGGTAGCCAACTGAGAGCATTCGCACAGTTCTCAGTGCTTGGCCTGTGGCGGATAGTATAGTTATATGCTGATAGCGCGAGTGCCCACCTTTGTATGCGGGCTGAGGCATTAGTATTTATCCCCTTGTTTTCAGTGAACAGGGATGTGAGGGGCTTGTGATCGGTTTCCAGCTCAAATTTGAGGCTAAACAGGTACTGATTCATTTTCTTTATCCCGAACACACACGCTAATGCCTCTTTCTCAATCATGCTGTAGGCCTTCTCGGCCTTAGACAAGCTCCTGCAAGCATAGGCGACAGGTTGCAACTTCCCCGCAACGGTAATACACACCGACTCCGTACGACGACGCATCACATGCTAGCACGAGCCTTTTACACGGGTTATACAATACACGCAGCTTGTTGGAGCATAAAATGTTTCTGGCTTTCTCAAAAGCAATTACTTGGTTTATTCCCCACACCCAGTTCTCACCTTTGCGCAATAACACATGTAGGCTTTTAGAGGGTACTTAACCCCGGTAGGAAGTTACCAAAATAGTTGAGGAGTCCCAGGAACGACCGCGCTCCGTGATGTTCTGTCGCTTGGGCGCGTTCCTGATAGCCTCTGTCTTGGCGTCTGTGAGCCAAATGCCGTCTGCCGCGAACTTTCTCCCCAAAAACTCCACTTCTGTTGCCATTAAGACGCATTTCGACCTTTTCAGCCACAGCCCTACGCGATCCAGTTGCTGGAGGACCTCCTCCAGGTTTTGTAGGTGCTCAACGGTGTCCCGACCCATGACCAATATGTGGTCCTGAAAAACCACCATGCGTGGTACCGACTTGAGTAGGCTCTCCATGTTTCTCTGAAAGATTGCTGCAGCCGACCGAATTCCAAACGGGCATCTGTTGTAGATGAACAGTCCCTTGTGCGTGTTGATGCAGATGAGGCACTTCGAAGACTCCCCCAGCTCCTGCGTCATGTAGGCCGAAGTCAGGTCAAGCTTGGTGAACATCTTGCCTCCTGCCAGCGTCGCAAATAGGTCGTCTGCCTTAGGTAGCGGGTATTGGTCCTGTAGCGAGAAACGATTAATAGTTACTTTATAATCGCCACAAATCCTGACCGTGCCATCATTTTTGAGTACTGGAACAGTAGAGCTGGCCCACTCACTGAATTCCACTGGGGAGATGATGCCCTCGCATTGCAGCCTGTCCAGCTCGATTTCCACTCTCTCCCTCATCATGTGAGGTACCGCTCGCGCCTTGTGGTGAATGAGTCGTGCCTCTGGGACCAAGTGGATTCGTACCTTCGCCCCGGAGAAGTTTTCAATGCCTGGCTCAAAAAGGGAAGGAAATTTGTTAAGAACCTGGGTACATGAGGCCTCATCGACATGTGATAGCGTTCGGATGGCATCCGAGTTCCAGCGGAGTTTGCTCAGCCAGCTCCTTCCAAGCAGTGTGGGCCTTCGACCGGGACAATCCAGAGCGGCAGTTCGTGCACCGTGCCCTCGTAGGTGACCTTGATCATGACGCTGCTCAGGACAGTGATAAGCTCTTTGGTGTATGTTCTCAGTTTCGTGTGGATGGGGCTCAGGGCTGGCCTGACTGCCTTGTTGTACCACAGTCTCTCAAACATCTTTTTACTCATGATAGATTGGCTAGCGCCAGTGTCCAGTTCCATGGTTACTTCAGCATCTGCCTCCTCTCTCTGAGGCTTGAAATTGCTTTCATCCACCATGGACCGCTCTTCCTCTGCCACATGGTGGTTAGCAGGTTTTGCAGAGCTTGCAGGTCGTCTGCAAGCACGTTGGAGGTGCCCCATTGTTTCACAGCTCTTGCAAACATACCCTTTGAAGCGGCATGAATAGGCTGAATGGAAGCCTCCACAACGCCAACAAGGTGTGAATTGCCTTGCATTCATCCTTTGTTGCGGACTTTGGGTCATCTAGTTCACCTGAGACCTGCTGGCAGTTGCAGACTCATGGTTTCTGCCCTGTACATTTCTGCTCACAAACACAGTTCCAGTTAATTTATGAACATTGCTAGCACTTGTGTGCTGAGAGATTTGTTTGGTGTTATCACTGGTAGACATAAACGCCTGTGCTATCGCAATGGCCTTACTGAGGGTCGGTATCTCTACAGTCAAATGTTTTCGTAGGATGGTCTCGTGGCCAATGCCCAGTACAAAAAAGTCTCTGAGCATTTGCTCCAGGCAGCCATCAAACTCACATTGCAAGTCGCCATAGCTCTGCGATGTAGCTCGCCACTTCCTGACCTTCAGATCGCTGGCACGTGTAGAACCGATACCTCACCATCAGCATGCTCTCCCTTGAGTTTAGATGTTCCCGAACCAGTGTACACAGCTCCTCATTCGACTTATCAGTGGGTTTCACCGGAGCCAGAAGATTGTTCATGAGACTGCAGGTCGGTGCCCTGCAGACCGTGAGGAGGACCACTCTCCTTTTTGCAGCGCTTCCTTCTCCGCCCAGCTCATTGGCTACAAAGTACTGGTCTAGCTGTTCGACATAGGCTTTCCAGTCCTCACCCTCCGAGAACTTCTCCAGGATGCTGCATCTTTGCGTTGGATTCGTATACTCGTCGCTAGTGATTGTGTTCCTAACACAGATGAGACTACACACAGGGAAGTTAAAGTAACAGTGACCTCAGTCTTTATTAAGACACTCCAGAGTGAGAAACAGGCATTAGGGGCCGGCTTATATACAGTGCTCCCAAGGGATACTGGGATCCCTTGGGACTTCAGGGGATGCGCTCCCTGGTGGCGGAACATGGGAGTGCATGCTTTACAGATACACAACAGAATAGGCTGGGTATGTTCTCCTTGGAGCAAAGGAGGCTCAGAGTAGACCTCATTGAGATGTTTAAAATTTTGAGGGGCCGGAAGTAGTGGTTAGCAGGACCTATTTCCCTTGGTGGAAGGGTCATAGAAACATAGAAACATGGAAACATAGAAACATAGAAAATAGGTGAAGGAGTAGGCCATTCGGCCCTTCGAGCCTGCACCGCCATTCAATGAGTTCATGGCTGAACATGGACCTTCAGTACCCCATTCCTGCTTTCTCGCCATTCCTCTTGATCCCACTAGTAGTAAGGACGACATCTAACTCCTTTTTGAATATATTTAGTGAATTGGCCTCAACAACTTTCTGTGGTAGAGAATTCCACAGGTTCACCACTCTCTGGGTGAAGAAGTTTCTCCTTATCTCGGTCCGAAATGGCTTACCCCTTATCCTTAGACTGTGACCCCGGTTCTGGACTTCCCCAACATTGGGAACATTCTTCCTGCATTGAACCTGTCTAAACCCGTCAGAATTTTAAATGTTTCTATGAGATCCCCTCTCATTCTTCTGAACTCCAGTGAATACAAGCCCAGTTGATCCAGTCTTTCTTGATATGTCAGTCCCGCCATGCCGGGAATCAGTCTGGTGAACCTTCGCTGCACTCCCTCAATAGCAAGAATGTCCTTCCTCAAGTTAGGAGACCAAAATTGTACACAATACTTCAGGTGTGGCCTCACCAAGGCCCTGTACAACGGTAGTAACACCTCTCCGCCCCTGTACTCAAAACCCTTCGCTACGAAGGCCAACATGCCATTTGCTTTCTTAACCACCTGCTGTACCTGCATGCCAACCTTCAATGACTGATGTACCATGACACCCAGGTCTCGTTGCACCTCCCCTTTTCCTAATCTGTCACCATTCAGATAATAGTCTGTCTCTCTGTTTTTACCACCAAAGTGGATAACCTCACATTTATCCACATTATACTTCATCTGCCATGCATTTGCCCACTCACCTAACCTATCCAATTCACTCTGCAGCCTCATAGCATCCTCCTCGCAGCCCACACTGCCACCCAACTTAGTGTCATCCGCAAATTTGGAGAAACTACATTTAATCCCCTCGTCTAAATCATTAATGTACAATGTAAACAGCTGGCGCCCCAGCACAGAACCTTGCGGTGCCCCACTAGTCACTGCCTACCATTCTGAAAAGTACCCATTTACTCCTACTCTTTGCTTTCTGTCTGACAACCAGTTCTCAATCCATGTCAGCACACTTCCCCCAATCCCATGTGCTTTAACTTTGCACATTAATCTCTTGTGTGGGACCTTGTCGAAAGCCTTCTGAAAGTCCAAATACACCACATCAACTGGTTCTCCCTTGTTCACTCTACTGGAAACATCCTCCAAATTTTTTTTTACGAGAAGGCATAGGTTTAAGGTGGTTGATGGAAGGTTATGGGGAGATTTGAAGGGAAGCTTCTTCACGCAGAGGGCTGTGGGGCTGTGGGGCTCTGGAACTCACTGCCTGGAAGGGTGAGAGAGGCAGAAACCCTCACCACATTTAAATGGTGCTTGGATGGGCACTTGAAGTGCCGTAACCTGCAGGGTTACAGACCTAGAGCTGGTAAGTGGGATTAGACTGGATAACCTCTTGTTGGCTGGTGCAGATACGATGGTAAGTACTTCAGGGAATCGAATACGGCCAGAGTGATCTCCTGGACTAGTTTTGCTCACTTGGATGGATCGGAGAGGCATTTTCCCAGATTTTTTTGTTGGCCTGGGGTTTTATCCGTTTTTTTGCCTCTCCCAGGAGATTGCATGGCTCCAGGTGGGGTGGAGTGTAAAATATTGTGGTACGTAGGGTATCGATGTTGTGTGGTGGCGGACTGGCTTGGCTGGATGCTATTTACCTGTCCGCCATTGTTCATTGGTTTATATGTAACCTTCAGGGCTGCTGATCAAGTGCCGTGTGGCTATTTGTTGGCCGCCACGGACACGATTGGCCGAACTGGACGCCTTCTGCGTTTTAAATTTCTATGTTTCTATAGCCCTGGTTTTCATGAGTTGCAAGACCTGCCCACTTCCCGCCCAGAGGGCCGCCGAGAGACCGGGCGGTACTTTGCCTGAAAGATTCCTCTAAAAGAGGTAGCAGCAGGCGGGAGCTCTCAATCTTGGCGGCAAAGGAGCTTGTTGACCAAGTGCCGTCAATAATGGAGTCGGGACCAGGGAGGGTGGAAGACCTGAAAAGTAAAGACATCACCAAAAAAAATCACCGGAACATCTTCAGGGACCCCATCAGGTAAGTCGCTGTAAAAAAAATGTAAAGATGTTGACTCATCTTCTTTTGCAGGTCTCCATACCTACTGTGGGGGTTAGAACAGCCTCCAAGCAGTGGTCCTTTTCCCCTGTGAGCGCCGACTCCCGCCCGCTCCAATCTGGCAAGCGGGAGGCCACTTATGCGACTTGGCAGCCAGAGGACGTTAGCGGGCGGTTCCCAGGTGCTCCCCTCTCGCCCGCTCCAGCCCAAGTGGAAACTGGGAGCGAGAGAAAAACATCAGGAAAACTCGGCGGCAGCAGGTGGTAGTGGGCGGTAAGGCCACCAATATGGGGGCCTATGTTTCTAAGTCTCTGGAATGGGACTTGAAGGGAAATAGGTCCTTTCTATCCATTCTATTTAGGCCCCTCATAATTTTATACACCTCAGTGAAATCTCCCCTCAGCCTGCTCTGTTCAAAAGTAAACAATCCCAGCCTATCCAATCTTTCCTCATAGGTAAAATTCTTCAGTCCTGACAACATCCTCATAAATCTATTCTGTACCCTCTATCGTGCATTTAGTCCTTTTACATTATCTGCTAATCTTTTAGCCCTCCTAATTTTTGTATTTACTTCTCCACTACACTTTCGATCGCCGTAATATTGTCATGCGTCATTTAAGTGCCAAGTATTTGTAATCCTATCAACATATGCAAATTCTTTGAACCGCATTAAGCTGTCCTTTCTTTAGAAGCCAATGAATAACTAAAGAGAAAAAAAACACAAAGTAATGTTATTTATCCAATGAAGTGTTGAAACTTGTTAAGGAAATTCTGAAGAAGTCAAATTAGTTATGACCATCAGCAGAATTCAGATCAGGCATCATCATCATCATCATCATAGGCAGTCCCTCAGAATCAAGGAAGACTTGCTTCCACTCTTAGAATGAGTCCTGAGGTGGCTGAACAGTCCAATACAAGAGCCGCAGTCCCTGTCACAGGTGGAACAGACAACCGTTGAGGGTAAGGGAGGTTGGGACAGGTTTGCCGCACGTTCTTTCCGCTGCCTGCGCTTGTCTTCTGCAAGCTCTTAGCGATGAGACGCGAGGTGCTCAGCGTCCTCCCGGATGCACTTCTTCTACTTAGGGCGGTCTTTGACCAGGGACTCCTAGGTGTCAGTGGGGATGTTGCACTTGATGAGGGAAGCTTTGATAGTGTGCTTGTAACGTTTCCTCTGTCCACCTTTGACTCGTTTGCCATGAAGGAGTTCCGAGTAGAGCGCTTGCTTTGGGAGTCTCGTGTCTGGCGTGCGGACAGTGTGCCCTGCCCAGCGGAGCTGATCGAGTGTGGTCAGTGCTTCAATGCTGGGAATGTTGGCCTAGACGAGGACACTGATGTTGGTGCGTCTGTCCTCCCAGGGGATTTGTAGGACCTTGCGGAGGCATCATTGGTAGTATTTCTCCAGCGACTTGAGGTGTCTACTGTACATGGTCCATGTCTCTGAGCCATACAGGAGGATGGGTATTACTACAGTCCTGTAGACCATGAGCTTGCCATGATCAGATCAGCCATGATCTTATTGAATGGCGGTGCAGGCTTGAGGGCCAAATGGCATACTCCTGCTCCTATTTCTTATGTTCTATGTCTTTCGCAAGCAGACAACTTTTATTTTTATTGATGACATTGCTATTGTGTACTGAGTTAGCTTCTGTCTGTAGCGCCAGTGCAGTTGGTGATCATCGTCCTCATATGGGGTCGATTGTAGCTCCTGGCTCCACTGGTTTTTGCTGGCCACCCTTGAGGCCGCAGCGAACGCTGATGCTGACCACTATAGTGCAGGGACCCTGAAACAGGCATTAGGCCAGTCATTTACATCTCTTATGGGCTGAATGCCCATATCAGGCGGGCACCACCATCACCAGTGCCAGTATGGCGGTACCCATACCCTTGCCGCTGATCAGGCAAAGGACATTGCGGCACTAAATTGGCCCTGCTGCACCTGTTTTATGCCAGTAAATAGAGCTCAATAAGATCCACTTTTTACCTCAATAGGAGAAAAAGGTCAGTGTGCATTTAAAAATGCATGCGCGAATCAGGGATAGGAAGTATGGATTTGTCAAAGACATCTTAGACCAATTTAGATTTTTTTTTTAAGTATTGATCAATTGAATACAGCCCCTCAAGCCTGTCCCACCATTCTGAACTGAACACTGCAATTATCAGTGAACATCCCCATTTCTGACCATTATGATGGAGGGAAGGTCATTGATGGTTGGGCCTAGGACACTGCCCTGAGGAACTCCTGCAGCGATGTCCTGGAGCTGGGATGATTGGCCTCCAACCACCACAACCATCTTCCATATTATGTATTACTGCAACCAGTGGAGAGTTTTCCCCTAATTTCCATTGACTTCAGTTTTACCCGGGCTCCTTGATGCCACACTCGGTCAAATGTTGCCTTGATGTTCATACAGCATCCTCTTTATCTATTCAATTGATCAATACTTCAAAAAAATTCAAAATTGGTCAAAGATGTCTTTGACAAATCCATATTGCCTATCCTTGATTCATCCATGCATTTCTACATTTCTGGAATTCACCACTTTTGTCCATGTTTGGACCAAGGCTGTAATGGGGTCTGGAGCCAAGTGGTCCAGGCAGAACCCAAACTGAGCATCCGTGAGCAGATCATTAGTGAGTAAGTGCCGCTTGATAGCACTGTTGACGACACCGACCATCACTTTGCTGGTGATTGAGAGTAGGCTAATGGGCAGTATTTGAGTGGATTACATTTGTCCTGCTTTGTGTGGACAGAACATACCTGGGCAATTCTCCACTTTGTTGGGTAAATATCAATGCTGTAGCTGTACTGGAACAGCTTGGCTAGAGGTGCAGGTAGTTCTGGAGCACAAGTCTTCAGCACGACAGCCGGGATGTTGTCGGGGCCCAAAGCCTTTGCTGTATCCAGTGCGCTTACCCGTTTCTTGATGTCACGTGCAGTGAATCAAATTGCATGAAGACTGCCATCTGTGATTTGGTGGGAACCTCATTGGCGACCAAGATGGATCTTCCACTCGCCATTTCTGCCTGAAGATGGTTGCGATTGCTTCAGCCTCGTCTTTTGTACTCACCTGCTGGCCTCCTCCATCATGTCATCTGTGAGTAGCACATTCGCCTCTGAGTCAGAAGGTTGTGGGTTTGAGTCCCACTACATCATCATCATCATAGGCAGTCCCTCGGAATCGAGGAAGATTTGCATCCACTACTAAAGTGAGTTCTTTGGAGGAGGCTGAACAGTTCAACACGTGAGCCACAGACCCTGTCACAGGTGGGACAGACATTCGTCGGGGGAATGCCGCACGCTCCTTCCGCTGCCTGCGCTTGACCTCTTCACACTTGTTGCGTTGAGATTCGAAGAGCTCAATGCCCTCCTGGATGCACTTTCTCCACCTAGGGCGGTCTTCGACCAGGGTCTTCCAGGTGTCAGTGGTGATGTTGCACTTCACCAGGGAGGCTTTGAGGGTGCCCTTGTAACGTTTCCGCTGCCCACCTTTGGCTCGGTTGCCACGAAGGAGCTCCGCATAGCACAATTGCTTCGGGAGTCTCTTGTCTGGCATGTGAACTAAGTGGCCTGCCCAGCGAAGCTGATCGAGTGTGGTTAGTGCTTCAATGCTGGGGATGTTAGCCTGGGCGAGGACATTGATGTTGGTGTGTCTGTCCTCCCAGGGGATTTTCAGGATCTTGCGGAGCCATCGTTGGTGATACATCTTCAGCGACTTGATGTGTCTTCTGTACATTGTCCATGCCTCTGATCCATACAGGAGGGCGGGTATTATTACAGCCCTGTAGACCATGAGCTTGGTGGTAGGTTTGAGGGCCTGGTCTTCGAACACTCTTTTCCTCAGGCAGCCAATGGCTGCACTGGCGCACTGGAGGCGATGTTGAATCTCCGCATCAATGTCTGCCTTTGTTGACAAGAGGCTCCCGAGGTATGGAAAGTGATCCACGCTTCGAGGGCCGTGCCGTGAATCTTGATGACAGGGGGGCAGTGCTGTGTGGCAAGGACAGGCTGGTGGAGGACCTTTGTCTTACGGATGTTAAGCGTAAGACCCGTATGACTCGGCGTATGACTCGGTGAATACATCGACTATATCCTGGAGTTCAGCCTCAGAATGTGCGCAGACTGCAGTTCAACGACAGAGGTTTGGGTGATCTTGGACCTGGCCTGGAGGCGGAGTAAGTTGAACAGCTTCCCACTGGTTCTGTAGTTTAGTTCCATCCAGCGGGGAGCTTGTCGACAGTGAGGTGGAGCATGGCAGCGAGGAAGATTGAGAAGAGGGTTGGAGCGATGACACAGCCCTGTTTGACCCCGGTCCGGACGTGAAATAGGTCTGTAATGGATCCGCCGGTAAGGATCACGGCCTGCATGTCGTCGTGGAGCAGGCAAAGAATGTTGACAAACTTTCGGGGCCATCCAAAACAGAGGAGGACGCTCCATAAACCCGCAGGATCGACAGTGTCAAAGGTCTTTGTGGGATCGAAAAAGGCCATGTATAAGGGCTGGCGCTGCTCCCTGCATTTTTCTTGCAGTTGTCGTGCTGCAAAGATCATGACCGTTGTTCCCCATAGGGCACAAAATCTGCACTGCGACACCGGGAGGAGCTCCTCGGCCATAGGGAGAAGATGGTTGAGGAGAGCTCTAGCGACAACCTTCCCAGTGGTTGATAGCAGAGAGATTCCCCTGTAGTTGTCGCAGTCGGATTTGTTCCCCTTTTTAAAAATGGACATGATCACTACATCTGAGATCTCCTCCCTCCAAATGAGAGCAATGAGGTCATTTATCGGCACCAAAAGCGCCTCGCCACCATATTTTAGTGCCTCAGCAGGAATTCCATCCGCACTGTAGCCTTGTTATTCTTGAGCTACCTCGTGCAGCTTTGGGGTTTCACTGACGTGGTGGTGGGATTGTATGCTGCGGGATGGAGTTGAGAACACTCGAGTCAAAGGCAGAGTCGCGATTGAGGAGATCTTCAAAGTGCTCCTTCCAGCAGGCCCTGACAGCCTCGGTGTTCTTGATGAGTGTTTCCCCGTTCTTGGCCAGGAGTGGGGTGGGGCCTTGGGAGTTTGGACCGGAAGGTGGCCTTGACTGCAATTAAGAATCTTCGCATGTCATGGCTGTCGGCTAGCTGCGCTTTCTTCATCCACCACCTGTTCTTTAGATCTTTTTTGTTGCACCTCAGCCTTGAGCCATATGTAACGTGCTTTGCAGCTTCCAAGTTGGGTTGTTGCTTGAGGCTCAGAAATGCTCTGCGCTTACGATCTATTAGTTCTTGGATCTCCTGATCGTTTTCTTCAAACCAGTCCTGGTGTTTTCTGGTTGAGTAACCAAGTGTCTCTTCACAGGGACTGGTTATGGATGCCAGGAGAGCATAAGAACATAAGAACGGAAGAATTAGGACCAGGAGTAGGCCATCTAGCCTCTCGAGCCTGCTCCGCCATTCAACAAAATCATGGCTGATCTGGCCGTGGACTCATCTCCACTTACCCGCCCACTCCCCACAACCCTTAATTCCCTGATTGGTTAAAAATCTACCTATCTGTGATTTGAATACATTCAATGAGCTAGCCTCAATTGCTTCCTTGGGCAGAGAATTCCACAGATTCACAACTCTCTGGGAGAAGAAATTCCTTCTCAACTCGGTTTTAAATTGGCTCCCCCGTATTTTGAGGCTGTGCCCCCTAGTTCTAGTCTCCCCGACCAGTGGAAACAACCTCTCTGCCTCTATCTTGTCTATCCCTTTCATTATTTTAAATGTTTCTATAAGATCACCCCTCATCCTTCTGAACTCCAATGAGTAAAGACCCAGTCTACTCAATCTATCATCACAAGGTAACCCCCTCATCTCCGGAATCAGCCTAGTGAATTGTCTCTGTACCCCCTCCAAAGCTAGTATATCCTTCCTTAAGTAAGGTGACCAAAACTGCACGCAGTACTCCAAGTGCGGCCTCACCAATACCCTATACAGTTGCAGCAGGACCTCCCTGCTTTTGTACTCCATCCCTCTCACAATGAAGGCCAACATTCCATTTGCCTTCCTGATTACCTGCTGCACCTGCAAACTAACTTTTTGGGATTCATGCACAAGGACCCCCAGGTCCCTCTGCACCGCAGCATGTTGTAATTTCTCCCCATTCAAATAATATTCCCTTTTACTGTTTTTTTTCCCAAGGTGGATGACCTCACATTTTCCGACATTGTATTCCATCTGCCAAACCTTAGGCCATTCGCTTAACCTATCTAAATCTCTTTGCAGCCTCTCTGTGTTCTCTGCACAACCCGCTTTCCCACTAATCTTTGTGTCATCTGCAAATTTTGTGACACTACACTCCGTCCCCTCTTCCAGGTCATCTATGTATATTGTAAACAGTTGTGGTCCCAGCACTGATCCCTGTGGCACACCACTAACCACTGATTTCCAACCCAAAAAGGACCCATTTATCCCAACTCTCTGCTTTCTGTTAGCCAGCCAATTCTCTATCCATGCGAATACATTTCCTCTGACTCAGCGTACCTTTATCTTCTGCAGTAACCTTTTGTGCACCTTATCGAATGCCTTTTGAAAATCTAAATACACCACATCCATTGGTACACCTCTATTCACCATGCTCGTTATATCCTCAAAGAATTCCAGTAAATTAGTTAAACATGATTTCCCCTTTATGAATCCATGTTGCGTCTGCTTGATTGCACTATTCCTATCTAGATGTCCCGCTATTTCTTCCTTAATGTTCCTTAATGATAGCTTCAAGCATTTTCCCCACTACAAATGTTAAACTAACCGGCCTATAGTTACCTGCCTTTTGACTGCCCACTTTTTTAAACAGAGGCGTTACATTTGCTGCTTTCCAATCCGCTGGTACCTCCCCAGAGTCCAGAGAATTTTGGTAGATTATAACGAATGCATCTGCTATAACTTCCGCCATCTCTTTTAATACCCTGGGATGCATTTCATCAGGACCAGGGGACTTGTCTACCTTGAGTCCCATTAGCCTGTCCAGCACTACCCTCCTAGTGATAGTGATTATCTCAAGGACCTCCCTTCCCACATTCCTGCGACCAGCAATTTTTGGCATGGTTTTTGTGTCTTCCACTGTGAAGACCGAAGCAAAATAATTATTTAAGGTCTCAGCCATTTCCACATTTCCCATTATTAAATCCCCCTTCTCATCTTCTAAGGGACCAACATTTACTTTAGTCACTCTTTTCCGTTTTATATACCGGTAAAAGCTTTTACTATCTGTTTTTATGTTTTGCGCAAGTTTACCTTCGTAATCTGTCTTTCCTTTCTTTATTGCTTTCTTAGTCATTCTTTGCTGTTGTTTAAAATTTTCCCAATCTTCTAGTTTCCCACTAACCTTGGTCACCTTATACGCATTGGTTTTTAATTTGATACTCTACTTTATTTCCTTGTTTATCCACGGCTGGTTATCCCTTCTCTTACCGCCCTTCTTTTTCACTGCAATATATTTTTGTTGAGCACTATGAAAGAGCTCCTTAAAAGTCCTCCACTATTCCTCAATTGTGCAGACCAAACGCTGTGGGCATTGAGCATCTCAGGGTCATCAAGGCACGCCAGAATGGCTGTGAGGCGCTGGCTGTATAGGGCTCTCTTAGCTGGGTCTTTAAGTGCCCCGGTATTAACTTTTTTGAGGCACCGCTTCTGCTGTCCTCTCTGCTTTGGGGCAATGTTTATATCGATGATGGATCGGATTAAGCGATGGTCCGTCCAGCAGTCGTCAGCTCCTCTCATGGCGTGGCTGATGCGCACATCCTTGCGATCCCTGGTTCCGACAATGACGTAGTCCAGCAGGTGCCAGTGTTTGGAGCGAGGTGCTGCCACGATGCATTGTATTTGTCCCTCTGGTGGAACAGGATGTTGGTGATGAGGAATTCATGTTCTAGACATTTTGTCAGGAGTAGGGTGTCGTTGGAGTTGGATTTCCCTACCCCCTCTCTGCGAATCGCACTTCCCCAGAAGGCTGTGTCTTTGCCGACCCTGGCATGAAAGTCACCTCGAAGGATCAATTTGTCGCCCGTGGGGACGCAGGACAGGGATATCTCGAGGTTGGAATAAAAACCCTCTTTAGCTTCATCCGCTGCATCGAGTGTTGGAGCATACGAACTGATGACTGTGGCACATTGGTTCCGGGATAGGGTAAGGCGAAGGGTCATGAGGCTCTCGTTAACCCCACAGGGTGAGTCTTTGAGGTGGCCGACCAGTTCAATTTTGACGGCGAAGCCGACTCCATGAAGGTGGCATTCTTCCTCTGATTTTCCTTTCCAGAAAAAGTTAGGATCTCCACCATGTTCCTTGAGTTGGCCTTCCCCTGCCTGCTGGGTGTTGCATAGGACGGCAATGTCGATGTCAAGCGTCTAAGTTCCCGGGCAACTATGGCAGTGCAGCGTTCCGACCTGTCTCTGTTGGAGTTGTCCATTAGGGTCCTGACGTTCCCGAACTTGCCCACTCACTTGTCCTTTTGCAGATTTGTTGTGTCCTCCTCACACATTGCTTTTCCTCCCATCTTTGTATCATCAGCAAACTTGGCTACGTTACACTCGGTCCTTTCTTCCAAGTCGTTAATAAAGATTGTAAATAGTTGAGGTCCCAGCACTGATCCTTGCGCAACCCACTAGTTACTGGTTTCCAACCAGAGAATGAACCATTTATCCCGACTCTGTTTTCTGTTAGTTAGCTAATCCTCTATCCCTGCTAATATATTACACCCAGCCCCATGAACTTTTATCTTGTGCAGTAACCTTTTATGTGGCACCTTGTCAAATGCCTTCTGGAAGTCCAAATACACCACATCTACTGGTTCCCCTTTATCCACCCTGTTCCTTACATCCTCAAGGAACTACAGCAAATTTGTCAAACATGACTTTCCCTTCATAAATCCATGCTGACTCTGCCTGACCGAATTTTGCTTTTCCAAATGTCCTGCTCCTGCATCTTTAATAATGGACTCCAACATTTTCCCAACCACGGATGTTAGGCTATCTGGTCTATAGTTTCCTGCTTTTTGTCTGCCTCCTTTTTTAAAGAGGGAATTTTGGTAAATTACAACCAATGCATCCACAATCCCTGCTGCTACTTCTCTTAAGAACCTCGGATGCAAGCCATCAGGTCCAGGGAATTCATCTACCTTTGTTCCCATTATCTTACTGAGCACCACCTCCTAGTGATTGTGATTGTGTTCAGTTCCTGTCCCCCTATAGCCCCTAGTATTGTGTTTCGAACACAGATGAGACTGCACACAGGGAGGTTAAAGTAACATGACCTCAGTCTTTATTAAGACACTTCAGAGTGAGGAACAGGTCTTAGGGGCCGGCTTATATACAGTGCTCCTAAGGGATGCTGGGATCCCTTTGGACTTCAGGGGATGCGCTCCCTGATGGCGGAACATGGGAGTGCATGCTTTACAGGTAGACAACATCACTCCCCTGCAAAGTTAAAGTGAAAACTATTTACAAGGTGAGGCGGTCAGGAGCCTTTCTTTCCCTGGTGGACCGCCTCGGTACAAATGTCTGTTCGCTGGGCTGGGGTGTTGTTGGCCCTGCAGGACTGCTGCGTGAGCCTGGCCTTGCTGGGCTGTTGGGCGTGATGGGTTCGATTTCCTGGTCCTTTGGGTGTGTGTTGTGAGATCGAAAAAGGTGTGCGTGTTGTTCAGGGCAGTCTGTGAACCACAGCCTCGTTTGGTCCAGGTGCTTTCTGAAAATGTGTCCATTGTCTAGTTTGACTACAAACACCCTACTCCCTTCTTTAGCTATCACCGTGCCCGCGATCCACTTGGGACCATGTCCATAGTTTAGCACATACACAGGGTCATTCGGATCAATTTTCCGTGACACAGTGGCGCGACCATTGTTTACATTTCGTTGCTGCCGACTGCTCTCTACCTGATCATGCAGGTTGGGGTGAACCAGCGAGAGTCTGGTTTTAAGTGTCCTTTTCATGAATAGCTCAGCCGTGGGCACCCCTGTGAGCGAGTGGGGTCTCGTGCGGTAGCTGAGCAGTACTCGGGACAGGCGGGTTTGGAGTGAGCCTGTGACTCGTTTAAGGCTCTGTTTGATTGTTTGTACTGCCCGCTCTGCCTGCCCATTGGAGGCTGATTTAAACGGGACCGAGGTGACATGTTTGATCCCATTGCGGGTCATGAATTCTTTAAATTCGGTACTGGTGAAACATGGCCCGTTGTCACTGACCAGTATGTCAGGCAGGCCGTGGCTGGCAAACATGGCCCTCAGGCTTTCAATGGTGGCGGTGGCGGTGCTTCCCGACATTATTTCACATTCAATCCATTTTGAAAAAGCATCCACCACCACCAGGAACATTTTACCGAGAAACAGGCCTGCATAGTCGACATGGATCCTCGACCATGGTCTGGAGGGCCAGGACCACAAACGTAGATGGTGCCTCTCTGGGCGCGTTGTTCAACTGAGCACACATGCTGCATCACCGTACACAGGACTCTAAGCCAAAGTCGATACCGGGCTACCACAGGTGGGATCTGGCTATCGCTTTCAACATTACTATACCCGGGTGTGTGCTGTGAAGATCCGAGATGAACGTCTCCCTGCCCTTTTTGCGTAGCACTACGCGGTTACCCCACAACAGGCAGTCTATCTGACTGGACAGCTCGTCCTTTCGCCACTGGAACGGCTTGATTAGCTCTTGCATTTCAACGGGGTGCTGGCCCAGCTCCCATGCAGTACACAGTTTTTTACTAGGGACAGCAGAGGATCTTGGCTGGTTCAAGTCCTAATCTGGCGGGTCGTGACAGGTAATTTATCATTTTCAAACGCTTCCATGACCATCAACAAGTCTACGGGCTGCGCCATTTCCACCCCCGTGGTGGGCAATGGTAGCCAACTGAGAGCATCCGCACAGTTCTCGGTGCCTGGCCTGTGGCCGATGGTATAGTTATACGCTGATAGCGCGAGTGCCCACCTTTGTATGCGGGCTGAGGCATTAGTATTTATCCCCTTGTTTTCAGCGAATAGGGATATGAGGGGCTTGTGATCGGTTTCCAGCTCAAATTTGAGGCCTAACAGGTACTGATGCATTTTCTTTACCCTGAACACACACGCTAATGCCTCTTTCTCAATCATGCTGTAGGCCCTCTCAGCCTTAGACAAGCACCTGGAAGCATAGGCGACAGGTTGCAACTTCCCCGCAACATTAGCTTGTTGTAATACACACCCGAATCCATACGACGACGCATCACATGCGAGCACGAGTCTTTTACACGGGTTATACAATACAAGCAGCTTGTTGGAGCATAAAATGTTTCTGGCTTTCTCAAAAGCAATTACTTGGTCTTTTTCCCCATAACCAGTTCTCACCTGTACGCAATAACACATGTAGAGGCTCTTAGAGGGTACTTAACCCCGGTAAGAAGTTACCAAAGTCGTCCAGGAGTCCCAGGAATGACCGCAGCTCCGTGACATTCTGTGGCCTGGGCGCGTTCCTGATAGCCTCTGTCTTGGCGTCTGTGGGCCGAATGGCATCCACAGTGATCTTTCTCCCCAAAAACTCCACTTCTGTTGCCATGAAGACTCATTTCGACCTCTTTAGCCGCAGCCCTATGTGATCCAGTCGCTGGAGGACCTCCATCAGGTTTTGTAGGTGCTCGACGGTATCCCGACCCATGACCAATAAGTCGTCCTGAAAAACCGCCGTGCATGGTACCAACTTGGGTAGGCTCTCCATGTTTCTCTGGAAGCTCGCCGCAGCCGACCGAATTCCAAACGGTCATCTGTTGTAGATGAACAGTCCCTTGTGCGTGATGATGCAGGTGAGGCCCTTCGAAGACTCCTCCAGCTCCTGCGTCATGTAGGCCAAAGTCAGGTCGAACTTGGTGAACATCTTGCCTCCTGCCAGCGTCGCAAATAGGTCGCCTGCCTTAGGTAGTGGGTATTGGTCCTGTAGCGAGAAACGATTAATAGTTACTTTATAATCGCCACAAATTCTGACCGTGCCATTACTTTTGAATACTGGAACAATCAGGCTGGCCCACTCGCTGAATTCCACTGGGGAGATGATGCCCTCGCGTTGCAACCTATCCAGCTCGATTTTCACTCTCTCCCTCATCATGTGAGGTACCACTCGCACCTTGTGGTGAATGGATCGTGCTTCTGGGCCCAAGTGGATCCGCACCTTCGCCCCGGAAAAGTTTCCAATGCCTGGCTCAAAAAGGGAAGGAAATTTGTTAAGAACCTGGGTACATGAGGCCTCATCGACGTGTGATAGCACTCGGATGTCATCCGAGTTCCAGCGGATTTTGCCCAGCCAGCTCCTTCCAAGCAATGTGGGGCTATTGCCCGGGAGAATCCAGAGTGGCAGTTCATGCACCGTGCCCCCGTAGGTGACCTTGACCATGGTGCAGCCTAGGACAGTGATAAGCTCTTTTGTGTACGTTCTTAGTTTCGTGTAGATGGGGCTCATGGCTGGTCTGAGTGCCTTGTTGCACCACAGTCTCTCAAACATCTTTGTACTCATGATGGATTGGCTAGCGCCAGTGTCCAGTTCCATGGCTACAGGTAAGCCATTCAATTTTACATTTAGCATTATATGTAGACATTTCGTCAAAAATGTGTCTCCTCTCTCTGAGGCTCGAAATTGCTTTGATCCACCATGGACTGATCTTCCTCTGCCACGTGGTGGTTAGCAGGTTTTGCAGAGCTTGCAGCTCGTCTGCAAGCTCGTTGGAGGTGCCCCATTGTTCCAAAGCTCTTGCAAACATACCCTTTGAAGCGGTATGAATAGGCTGAATGGAAGCCTCCACAACGCCCACACAGTGTGAATTGCCTTGCATTCATCCTTTGTTGCAGACTTTGAGTCATCTGGGTCACCTGAGGCCTGCTGGCAGTTGCAGACTCGTGGTTTCTGCTGTGTACATTTCTGCTCACAAACACAGTTCCAGTTAATTTATGAACATTGCTAGCACTTGTGTGCTGAGAGATTTGTTTGGTGTTATCACTGGTGGACATAAACCCCTGTGCTATCGCAATGGCCTTACTGAGGGTCGGTGCCTCTACAGTCAAAAGTTTTTGTAGGATGGTCTCGTGGCCAATGCCCAGTACAAAAAAGTCTCTGAGCATTTGCTCCAGGTAGCCATCAAACTCACATTGTCTTGCAAGTCACCTTAGCTCGGCGACATAGCTCACCACTTCCTGACTTTCAGATCGCTGGCACGTGTAGAACCGATACCTCGCCATCAGCACGCTCTCCCTCGGGTTAAGATGCTCCCGAACCAGTGTACACAGCTCCTCATACGACTTATCTGTTGGTTTCACCGGAGCTAGAAGATTCTTCATGAGGCTGTAGGTTGGTGCCCCGCAGACCGTGAGGAGGACCGCTCTCCTTTTTGCAGCTATTCCTTCTCCATCCAGCTTATTGGCTACAAAGTACTGGTCTAGCCTTTCAACATAGACTTCCCAGTCCTCACCCTCCGAGAATTTCTCCAGGATGTCCACAGTTTGCTGCATCTTTGCGTTGGATTCACATACTCGTCGCCAGTTATTGTCTTCCGAACACAGATGGGACGGCACACAGTGAGGTTAAAGTAACAGTGACCTCAGTCTTTATTAAAACACTCCAGAGTGAGGAACAGGGCTTAGGGGCTGGCTTATATACAGTGCTCCCAAGAGATACTGGGATCCCTTGGGACTTCAGGGGATATGCTCCCTGGTGGCGGAACATGGGAGTGCATGCTTTACAGATACACAACACCTCGACTGTCCACTGTCGGAATACTGTTAGTGTCCTCTACCGTAAAGACTGATACAAAATATTTGTTCAGAGTTTCTGCCATCTCCATGTTCCCCATTACTAATTCCCTGGTCTCATCCTCTAAGGGACCAACGTTTACTTTAGCCACTCTTTTCCTTTTTATATATCTAGAAACTCTTGCTATCTGTTTTTATATTTTGCGCTATCGCTAACATCCTTCTTCCGCTGGTTAGCATGCATGTAGTCCTGCGTTGTAGCTTCACCAAGGTGGCACCTCATTTTTAGGTACCCCAGGTGCTGCTCCTAGCATGCTCTTCTACACTCCTCGGGGAGGATATATTGACCTTGGACTGGGTGGAGCACAGGTTCACCAGAATTATATCGGGGGTTAGAGAATTAAATTAAGAGGACAAGTTGCACAGATTTGCCTTGAGTATCGCCGATTGATTCCTCCATTTGATGGTGCAGGGTAGAGGAAATAGTCTGTCTGTCATCATCATCATCATCATAGGCGGTCCCTCGAACGAGGATGACTTGCTTCCATATGAGTTCACAGATGTTTCAATGAAGGACCCGATGTTCCGGGGTGGAAGATGCCGTGTACGTGGATTTTTTTAACGTGTGGTGGCCGTTACACACCAGCCACCACACGGGCTTGACAGAGCTAGGCCTTGGTCCAGTGGCAAGGGTTAACCAGGACAACTGGAGACCTGCTCTGCTGTACGGACCTAGTGCGCACACATGTCGCAGTGTGGGTTGCCCCTGAGCCCTCGGCTCTTCTGGGCCCCATACCTTCATTCGCCACTCTTTCGCCCAGGGCCCGGCGCTCCAGTTCTATTTGTATCCCCGACCTACAGTGGTGCTCCCACTATACCCAATATACTCAATATACCTGTATCATAAGTAGCCAACAATGCATTGACCCTTAGCACAGACTGATAGAAGATGAAAACATAGACTCAGTACTGAATAACACACCCACTGAGGGCAGTGGAGAGTCCACAGTCGAGAAAGATAGCAAACCCTGGGAAGCAAGGTCAAGTCACAGTCAGTATCTACCCGACCAATGCTTTTAACATTTAAACATCTTGATGAGATCACCCCTCAATCTCCTACACTCAAGCGAATACAATGCAAATTTATGCACCTTGTCCACATAACTTAAACCTCTAAGTCACAGTATGAATCTGGTGAATCTGTGCTTCACCCCCCTCCAATGCCAATACATCCTTCCCGAGGTGTGGTCCTTGAAACAACTTTTGCTTTTTATGTTGAGATGATTTTAGCCTGTTCCTGCACATGACCCAAGACAGCAGCACCAAGGGGCCAAAATTCGCTTTATAACTCCGCCGTTACCACCGGTGGGAGGCGGCAAGTGGAGGGCAAAGGCCTACCTTCGACGGTAAACAGCGTCCACGCCTGCGCAGAGATTCAGTCGGCTCTTTTGCAGAGGCGCCATGAGCTAATGTTGCGCCGGCTAACGCCACCCATGTGGTGACGTCATCCAGCGAGCAATGCCTCCTTGGCGTCTCTATCACGATATTTAGTTTGAGCCTCGGCCTTCCCGGCAGGCGTTCTTACAGCCTGAAAAAGTGGTGAGTAAACAGCGGAACCCGGGCGGAATCGGCCAGAGAGCAAGGTAAGTTTTTTTTCTTTCTTTATTTCTTCATTAGCTGTAACAGTGCGGAAGTTTGTGTGTTGGTCGGGGAAGTTTGAGGTTTCTCCTTTCTTCCCTTTTCTTTCCGTTTTTCAGCTAGCCTGGCAGCAGCCTCCCGATGCAAAATTCAATCGGCCTCCTGAGCTCCCGCCCGAGGGTGTGTGCAACGCCACTTTTTAGTGCTGCCCTCTCATTTTTGGCCTTAAAACAGAATTTTGCAGTTGAGGCTGCACCTAACACCTGGCGCTAAAATTAGCACTCAGGCGGTGACACCGCCTCAGAAACGGCCATAACAAATTATGACCTCCTAACGTTTCAGCAAGCACTTTTTGATGTAGAATATCTGTTAATTATCTGCAAATTCAAGCTTTCAGTTCTTTTGGACTCCACACTATAGGGAGGATATTGAGGCTTTAGAGAGAATACTCTGCATAATCACTAGGATACTGCTATGAAGATAAATACAGTATACAATGAAGGACTTGGAAAAACTGGATCTTTTTCAGTGGAACAGCGCAGATTTATGAGGCGATATAATAGGCGTTTAAAATGATGAAAGCATGGGACAGGGGTAGATAGAAGCAGACTTCTCCCAGTCATCGCAAAGTGCCAAGGAAATGGGGACGTAGATAAAAGATTCAATATAAGAGATTTAGAGAAGGGAGCAAGAGAAACTTCTACAGACAACTGTGAGGCTGTGGACTTCCAGGGTTAGGGGTTGAGGTATTAATTGACAACATTCCAGATTAGATTGAATAGGTAGATAAAGGAGAAGGAGTTTTGAAGCGTTTTGAGAACAGGATGGTTAAATGTGATTGAACTATATATTTGCATGGACTGATTGAGCTGAATGGCCTGTTTCCATGTCGTAACTTCTATGTACCAGATTGTACCATTCCATTCTGAAATTCAGTGGTTATCTAGTGCCCATTTCCAAAGCAAATTTGGATTGTGTTGAATTATCATGTAACAATATCTATTTTTTTTTAAATAAACAAGGGCTTTGAAGTCACAGCATGGGATTGTGCAAAAACTGGCCTCCTGTGTTGTATGATTCTATGATGTGAAAGTCTTTCCTCTGCCATTTTAGCGAAGTTAATATCCCACAGTGATGGAGAAAGTAACTTGGGTTGAAGATGTTAAACCATGACTGGATACTTTACTACATTAAAGGTGCTATTTAAATACAAGTTGTTGTTCCAACGTCAATCTCCTCTCTGTTTTAACACAGGTTATGTTGATGAAAGAAGCGTTTCCAATAATCTTTTTGCCATATTGTTTTTCATAGGACCTTGAGTATTATAGCACAGCAATGGAACAAGACTTGGGTAAGACCTTATTTAAAATAAATACATGGCTAAAATCTCTGATTTGCTGTCATTTTGCAAAAATGTTCACTCACCTGGAGCAAGATGATGTTTAGTATTGGAAAAACATTTGCGCTAGTTTTCCAGTATATGCAATGCTACATGTTTCATATCCTAGTTATTGTAAAAATGAATTCAAGGAAGGCGGGCTACTATTACGCAGAAAAAAATATAACGTATTCTATGTGAACACTTTCCTTAGAAATGGTTACATTTTTCAGAGACACCCTGAATTCCGATGTGCCGGGTCCGTACGAAGTTTCCGGACCCGGGAAGGCATCGAAAAAGTCGTTTTTCAGCGCGCAATGCACATGCTGAAAACTTGCTTTTCCGACCTGTCAATATCGGGAGCGAGGACATTTTCAGAGCAAGATTTGCGATATTAATGCATATCTATCCCTGCAAATGTCCTCAAAAATCTTGTGCCTGAAAAAGCAGGCGTATAGCCTACTTTTATAGGCGCAAGTGTTTAAAAATGCACAAAAACATTTTAAAATAAAGTTATAAAAACACCTTTTATTGTTTAAAAACCCTTCTCACTGCGGTAAATTTATTTAAGGCATAATTAAAAAAATTTTATGAAAAAAAATATTTTCCTGACTTTTTTTTAAAGAACTTTAATTTAAATGAATCTTAAATATGTAGTGTATTTTTCTATTTTTTATTAGTGTTTTCTATGTTTGGGGGAGTTTCTCATTTATAATAATGGGAACTCCAACTTACGGAGTTCCCATTATTATGAATGAGAAAATACTGTACCTTGATCGGCTGCCTAAAGCCAGTGACTCCAGCTCCAGCTTACGGACGTCCCAACGTGCACGCGCTCCGATGCGAAGTGAGTGAAGGCCTCAGGATCAGAAGTTTGTGCGAGTGCAGCACCTTCAGGTAAGTGCAGTTTTTTTTCATTTTTTCAATAGTTTGCCCACGGGAAGACCTCGATCAGAATTTCTGGGCCATTATGATGAACGCTATTATGGTTTCTTTTTTAGAAACAGGAAAATGCCATTTGGCCTAACAAACCTGTCATTTTTTTCAGATTGCAGGTCACAGTAGAATCCATAAAATGACTGGCAGTCACTGTGCACATGCATCAAAACGGGGATTAATAAAGCTTCCAGTTCCTAAATCCCAAACTTTTTTTTATTCATTCCTGGGCTCGGGCATCGCTGGCAAGGGCCAGCATTTATTGTCCATCCCTAATTGAACTTGAGAAGGTGGTTTGTGAGCCGCGTTCTTGAACCGCTGTAGTCCGTGTGGTGAATGTGCTCCCACAGTGCTGTTAGGGAGTGTCATGTATGTACATGCTGTTGTAGCCACCAGATGGTGTCATTGTTGGAGGCCACTAAGCAGCACGCACATTGTGCTGCTCAGGTATAAAAGACCAACCATTTTGTGAGTCAGGCACTTTGGAACTAAATAAAGCACAGCCAAGGTTGTGCTTTGTTTAGTTAAACAGTACTCAGTTTGAACCTTTATTGCGTACATAACATTTGGCAATGAGAATACAAGAACCTTTGTTTGCAAAATGAGCACGAATGGATTTTTCGAGCGATTCGTGGAGGGAGAAGATTGGCAGACTTTGTGAGCCGTTTGAACCAGTACTTCATGGCCAATAAAATGAAAGGGGTTGACGATGCAGATCGGCGCCGGGCCGTGTTCCTCACTGTGTGCGGTTCAAAGATCTACGGTCTGATAAAGAACCTACTCAGGCCTAGTGAACCAACAGAGAAAACGTATGAGGAGTTGTGTACATTGGTACGGGAGCACCTCAAGCCAGACGACGGCATCATCATCTCGAGATACAGGTTTTATACACACGTTCGATCGGAGGGCCAGAGCACGGCAGAATTCGTTGTCGACCTGAGATGTCTAGCGGGACCGTGCAAGTTTGGGACGGTGTTGGCAGACATGCTGCGGGACTTCTTTGTTATCGGTATCAACCACGAGGTGATCCTGCGCAAACTTCTGGCGGTGGAGGATTGGATTTAAAAAGGGCTATCCAGGTCGCTCAATCATATATGGCGATGGATAGGCGTCTAAAGCAAATATCGGTGAAGAACCGAACCTCGGCAAGTACTGTAAATGTGATTGATTCGACATTCGGCAGAACAGCACATGGCAGCGCCTATCCGGCTACATTCGCAAAACCTGTGGCTGCCCAAAGTCCGCCAGCAGGAATGTATCCGACTTCTCAGTGTTGGCGTTGTGGGGGAAATCATCGGCACCAGCAGTGCCGATTTAAGCAATATCATTGCAAAGGCTGTCTGAGAGTGGGGCATCTCCAGCGCAAGTGTCCGCAGATGATCAAGCAAGCTGCGACACACCACGTTGAGGATGAGAGTCAGACTAGCGCGGATCCGGATATGCAATCCGAGATGCCAGAGGAGGAAGTGTATGAACTGTACTCTTTCATAACCAAGAGCAAACCAATTTTGATTAATGTGATGTTTAACGGGATACCGGTATCAATGGAACTGGACACAGGTACGAGCCAATCGATCATGAATGCGAGGGCATTTAATAAGCTGTGGGATATTAAGAATGCGAGGCCCAGGCTGAGCCCTGTTAACGGCAAGCTGTGCATGTACATCAAAGAACTGATAAAGGTGATTGGCAATGCACAAATTAATGTGCCGTGTAATGGTGCGGTTCACGAGTTACCGCTGTGGATTGTTCCAGGCAATGGCCCAACACTGCTCGACAGGAGCTGGCTGGAGAAAATCAGATGCGACTGGAACGACATAAAGGCGTTGTCGTTGGAGGAAGATACATGTGCCCAAGTATTGAGCAAGTTCCCCTCGCTGTTCGAACCGGGTATCAGCAACTTCACAGGAGCCAATGTGCAGATCCACGTGGACTCAGATGCAAGACCTGTCCATCATAAAGCTCGGGTAGTGCCGTATATGACGAGGGAGAAGGTCGAAATCGAACTGGACAGATTCCAGCGTGAAGGGATCATATCACCGGTCGAATTTAATGAATGGGCCAGCCCCATTGTTCCTGTGCTGAAAAGTGATGGCACTGTCAGAATCTGTGGAGACTACAAGGCTATGATCAACAGGGTTTCGAAACAAGATCAGTACCCGATACCGAAGGCTGATGTCTTGTTTGCGACGCTTGCCGGAGGGAAGTCGTTCACAAAACTGGACTTGACATCAGCCTATATGACTCAGGAGTTGGTCGAGATGTCGAAGAGACTTAGGTGCATTAACAAGCACAAAGGACTGTTTATTTACCACTGGTGCCCGTTTGGAATTAGCTCGGCTGCAGCAATATTCCAGAGGAATATGGAAAGTCTACTGAAGTCCGTTCCCAGAACCGTCGTGTTCCAAGATGATCCTGATCACCAGTTGTGACTCCAAGTAACATCTCAACAACCTGGAAGAGGTTCTACTGCATTTGGACAGAGTGAGACTCAGATTTAAATGCTCGAAGTGCATCTTCATGGCACTGGAGGTCGAATTCTTCGGGAGGGAAATCACCGTTGACGGCATCAGACCTACTGACGTGAAAACCAAAGCCATCAAGAATGCACCCAAGCCGCAGTACGTGACGGAGCTGCATTTGTTCCTTGGTCTACTCAACTACTTTGATGACTTCCGACCTAAATTGAGTACCTTACTTGAACCACTGCACATGCTATTGATAAAAGGCAACAACTGGGTGTGGGGTGCATTGCAAGACAGCTTTCGAGAAAGCCACTAATCTGCTTTGCTCGAACAAGCTGCTGGTACATTATGACCCATGTAAACGTTTAGTTTTGGCCTGTGACACATCGTCATATGGAATTGGTTGTATGTTACAACAAGCCAATGATTTGGGGAAACTTCAACCTGTCGCGTATGCATCCAAAAGTTTGTCTAAAGCAGAAAGAGCCTACAGTATGGTATAAAAAGAAGCTTTAGTGTGTGTGTACGGTGTTAAAAAGATGCATCAATACCTGTTCGGTCTGAGGTTCGAATTAGAGACCGATCACAAGCCGTTCATTTTGTTGTTTTCCGAGAGCAAAGGTATCAATATCAACGCTTCATCTCGCATCCAAAGGTGGGTGCTGACATTATCTGCCTATGATTATCTCATTCGCCACAGACCTGGCACAGAGAATTGTGTCGATGCTTTGAGCCGGTTGCTGTTGCCCCCATCGGAGGTGGAAACGCCACAACCGGCAGATTTAATATTAATTATGGATGCTTTTGTGAGTGAAGGTACCCCTGTCACGGCTCAACAAGTTAAGACCTGGACCAGCCAGGACCCGATATTATCGTTGGTAAAGGGTTGCATCCTCAAAGGGGTTGGTCTGCCATACCCAAGCAAATGTGCGAGGAGGCCAACCATACATTCATCGCAAGGACGAACTGTCTATTCAAGCAGATTTTTTTTTTTTTTTTGGAAATTCGTAGCCAATCGTTCCAATTCTTTGTCAAATCACAAACGCCAGAGGTCACCTTGGGCCCATTCAAGGATCACTCTGCGCCAATGCTCTTAGCCAAAAGGCCTAGAGCCACTACACCGTTCCTGGAAGTACTGCAATACCAGGTTCGTGCCATGGAGGTGGATGGGTCAGGACCCCCACACACCTCCGTGGAGGTGGATGGGTCAAGCCACCCCACCCACCTCCTATTTCCAAAAAAGCAAGCATATACCTTCCTGATCCAGGGAGAACCACCTTGGGGTTATGGTGGTTACTCCCCTGTCAGGTCAGTTACGCATGATCTTAGCCAAAAGGCCGACGAACTGTCTATTCAAGCAGATTTTTTTTTTTTTTTTTTGGAAATTCGTAGCCAATCGTTCCAATTCTTTGTCAAATCACAAACGCCAGAGGTCACCTTGCACACGCCAAGGATCACTCTGCACCAATGCTCTTAGCCAAAAGGCCTAGAGCCACTGCACCGTTCCTGGAAGTACTGCAATACCAGGTTCGTGCCATGGAGGTGGATGGGTCAGGTCCCCCACACACCTCCGTGGAGGTGGATGGGTCAAGCCACCCCACCCACCTCCTGTTTCCAAAAAAGCAAGCATATACCTTCCTGATCCAGGGAGAACCACCCGGAGGTCATGGTGGCTACTCCCCTGTCAGGTCAGTTACGCATGATCTTAGCCAAAAGGCCGAGAAGCGATTCAAGCAGATTGCATATTGTGGGGCAATCGTGTTGAAATGCCTAAGAAACAGAGAGAGAAGCTTGTGCGTGAGTTACACAGCACACATCCTGGTATAGTGATGATGAAGGCCATCATCAGGTCCCATGTATGGTAGCCAGCAATTAATTCTGAGCTGGAAGTATGCGTGCATCAGTGCAACACCTGCATGCAGCTCAGCAAAGCACCAGCGGAATCGCCGCTGAGTCTGTGGTCATGGCCATCCAAATCTTGGGCCAGGATCCATGTAGATTTTGCAGCTCCCTTCCTGGGTAAGATGTTTTTAGTGGTGGGGGATGCTTATTCGAAGTGGATAGAATGCATAATCATGTCATCCAGTACGTCCACAGCAACCATAGAGAATCTCATTGTCATGTTCGCGACACATGGTCTGCCTGAGATAGTGGTGAACGACAATGGGTGCTACACCAGTCAAGAGTTTATAAAACTTAACGGCATAAAACATGTAAAGTCAGCACCATTCAAGCCTGCGTCCAACGGGCAAGCAGAACATGCAATTCAAATTATCAAGCAAAGCATGAGAAGAGTAACCCAAGGGTCACTGCAGACCCGCTTGTCCTGCATACTGCTGAGTTACAGGACAAGACCCCACACACTCACAGGGGTCTCACCTGCTGAACTCATAATGAAAACAGGTCTTAAGACCAAGTTATCTCTTGTACACCTGGATTTAAGTAATCATGTTGAATACAGAAGATAGAGTCAACAAGGGTACCACGATCGTGCAACTGTATCATGCGAGATTTCTGTTAATGATCCTGTATGTGTGTTGAATTATGGTCAGGGTCCCAAATGGATCGCTGGTACGGTTATGGCTCAAGAAAGGGAAAACTTGCAGGGAACATTTGGATCAAACAAAGCTGAGGCACACAGATGAGCCAGAGTAGTCGGACGAAGAAACCGTCGACGACCAACCAACCTACCTGCAGTCTTCAGTGGATTCAAGGGTCATCAGTGAACCCGGAATTTTCATCACGGACTTGTTCAATAAAAATGGACTTGCAATTCCTGACATGGCCACTGCCACCCCCAACAAGTCAGCCATCCAGCCACCAGCCACAACAGACTCCGCACATTCACCCAAGGCCGGAATCGAACTGAGACGGTCAACCCAGGAGCGTAAAGCACAGGACCATCTCAACCTGTGAAAGATTGTGATAAGATCTCAGAGGAGGATATTGTCATGTATGTACATGCTGTTTGTAGCCACCAGATGGTGTCATTGTTGGAGGCCACTGAGCAGCACGCACATGATGCTGCTCTGGAATAAAAGGCCAGCCATTTTGCGAGTCAGGCGCTTTGGGACTAAATAAAGCACAGCCAAGGTTGTACCTTGCTTAGTTAAACAGTACTCAGTTTGAACCTTTATTGCATACATAGAAACATAGAAACATAGAAAATAGGTGCAGGAGTAGGCCATTCGGCCCTTCGAGCCTGCACCGCCATTCAATAAGATTATGGCTGATCACCCACCCAGCACCTCCCCCCACGCCCCCTCCACACTCCCCGACCCCCCCCCCTCAGCTGCAAGGACCACATCCAACTCCCTCCTGAACACATCCAATGAACTGGCATCAACAACTCTCCACGGCAGGGAACCCCACAGGCCAACAACTCCCCGAGTGAAGAAGTCTCTCCCAATCACAGCCCCAAACAGCCAACCCCCCATCCCAAGAGCGTGCCCCCCCCCGGCTCCGGACCCACCCAACACCGGAAACACTCCCCCCGCACCCAACCCGCCCCGTTCCGTCAGAATCCTTCCCAAATGTCGAACACCCCCGGATGTCGAGCCCCCAGCCCCGGCCACCCCGGAGCCACGCCCCCGCGACGCCAACCACACCACGTCCACCAACCGCCATCTGCGCAGTCAACCCATCCACCCCACTCTGAACACTCACCGCACCGAGGCACAGAGCCCCCAGGCCCACCCCTCCAACACACTTCGCACCCCCAGACCTCCGCTGCAATGTGGCCCCTCCTGTCCCCCGCCCTGGGTTTCTCCGCCCCTCACCTCCACCACTCTCCCCTCCATCCTCCGCCCCCGTCTCCCCTCAACTTCCCTCTGCCTCCCCGCATAGGCTCCCATCTTGGGGGCGGTAACCTTAATATAACAGGGAGGGAGTTCCAGGATTTTGACACAGTGACAATGAAGAAACGATTATTTATTTCCAAGTCAGGATGATTCGTAACTTGGAGGAGAACTTGCAGGTGATGGTGTTCCCATGCGCTGTCCTTGTCATTCTAGGTGGTAGAGGTCGCGGGTTTGGAAGTGCTGTCAAAGAAGCCTTGGCGAGATTAGCTACCTCTACACATCCTGGGGGTTCAAACTAGCGTATATGGCACAGTGCTACAGATGGTGGTGCCTTTACTCACCAGCTCATCGAGGAAACTTGCTCCGAATCCTAACCAGCAGTTTTGTTAGCTCAGAAGTATAGGCAACTTACTGAATGGTATCAGTGATAGAATCTGCAGAATTGGATCATCTTGTTTGAATACCGAAAGGAAACAGTTGAAGAATTATAGGGAAGTATCAGATGGAAGCGGAAGTAATTGAATAGCTCTTACAAGGATCCGGCAGAGCCACGATAGGCCGAATGGCCTCTTTCTGTGCTGTAAGATCCGATGAATGTTGTAGAATTCAAAAACCTACTAAACTGAAGGGAATACAAGCCAAGTTTATTCAACCTGTCCTCATAACTTAAGCCCTGGAATCATTCTGGTGAATCTGGGCTGTACCACCTTCAAGATCCTTTATTAGGTGCAGTGTCAACAAATTGAACGCAGTTCTCCAGATGGAAGGTGACCAAGCTCTATACAGCTGAAGCATAATTTGCTCCGATTTGTATCCCAGCCAACTTCAGATAAAGGCCAAACTTTCATTAGTTTTTTTGATTATCTTTTTGTAACTTTGCACTAACTCTTAGTGATTTGTATGCCTGGACACCCTCCTCCACATTTCCTAGTCTCTCACCATTACAATTTGTCTGTCTTGGCTCCAACAAGGATGAGCCCACAATAAATCCATCTTCCACAAGTTTTGCTCACTCACTCAATCTGTCTATGACCCTTTGTACCTTCCCCCATCTGCACAACTTATTGTGCCTCCTAACTTAGTATCATCTGCAATCTTGGATATAGAACTCTCTCTTCCTTCATTCAAATCATTGATATATATGGCAGCAATCGGAGGCCCCCAGTAAAGATCCCTGGGGAACACCACAAGTGTCACATCCTGCCGATCAGTGTAGATTACCTTTATTCCTACTCTTTGTCTCCTACGTCCTGTAACATACTTTCTTCAAGGGTTATTTGCTTAAGAATTCATACCAACACATCCAAGAACTAGTTGGATAATTAGCTGAAGG
The DNA here is from genome assembly GCF_044704955.1 of Pristiophorus japonicus. Taxonomy (NCBI): domain Eukaryota; kingdom Metazoa; phylum Chordata; class Chondrichthyes; family Pristiophoridae; genus Pristiophorus; species Pristiophorus japonicus. The sequence continues at coordinate 18,850,263 of NC_091978.1, read as the reverse complement.
TTAAACATAGAAACATAGAAATTAGGTGCAGGAGCAAGCCATTCGGCCCTTCGAGCCTGCACCACCATTCAATAAGATCATGGCTGATCATTCAACCTCAGTACCCCTTTCCTGCTTTCTCTCCATACCCCTTGATCCCTTTGGCCGTAAGGGCCATATCTAACTCCCTTTTGAATATATCTAACTTTCACAGGTTAAAAACTCTCTGAGTGAAGAAGTTTCTCCTCATCTCGGTCCTAAATGGCTTACTCCTTATTCTTAGACTGTGACCCCCTGGTTCTGGAACTCCCCAGCAACGGGAACTGTTAAGTCCTGACTCTAATGTATTGACTTACACGAGACACATGCTGAAGTCAAGGTCACTCAGGACCTGCACCTTTAATTCCAGCTCTCCAGTGCTGCACTTGCCTGAGACCTCCCTTTATATACCTCAGTGGGACAGGTATGGAGTGTCTCCTGCAAGTGCACCCCTGGTGGTAAGGTATGCTTATTGTTACAAGTCATATCCAGTTACAGTCATGTAGAGCATGGTAAGATACAATTATATACAGTAATGTGAGATACATCACATCACCCTCCCCCAAGGTCTTATTGCCTTTATAGATTCAGTCTCTCAGGTGTTCTGCGCTCTCATGTGGAGCGTCTTAGTTGTGGTTCAGTTGTTTGCCTTGGTGCCTATGTTTCGTTCGGTGTGATTGCTGGTATCCCGCCTGGGCTGTCTGTTGAGACTGCCCTTTCCTCAGGTTGTTCCACCTGTCTGTCCACTAGGTGTGGTGTGAGTTCCACATTGTAGTCTGCCTCTGTTTCTTCAGTGTTATCAGTGAATCTACTTTTTACTTGGTCTACATGCCTCCGGCAGGTTTGGCCATTGTCCATTTGTACAACCAGTAGCCTGTTTCTCTCTTTGTCTGTTACTGTTCCTGCAAGCCATTTGGGATCCCGGCCATAGTTTAGCACAAACACTTTGTCCCCTATCTCATTCCACCTCCCCCACGAATTTCGGTCATGGTACTCAGTTAGCTTTTGACGCTTAGCCTTAACAATTTCATGCATGTCTGGGAGGATTAACGAGAGCCTGGTCTTTAAGGTTCGTTTCATCAATAGTTGCGTTGGGGGAACCCCAGTCAACGAATGCAGACGAGATCTGTATGCCAGCAGCAGTTGCGACAGGTGGCTCTGCAGCGTGGGACCTTGGATTCTGAGCATGCCTTGTTCATCCATTGGAGGCCGGCTTGAAAGATGCTGTTATACCGTGGTCAACTATAAAATCGTGAAATTCTGCGCTGGTGAAGCACGTACTATTATCACTGACCAATATGTCAGGAATGCCGTGCGTGCAAACATGGTTCTAAGGCTCTCCACAGTGGTGGAGGTGGTGCTCGAGTTTAAAATGGTGCACTCGATCCATTTTGAAAATGCATCAATGTTTACGAGAAACATTTTGCCCATGAATGGGCCCGCATAGTCTACATGCACCCGCGACCACGGTTTGGTGGGCCAAGGCCAGGGGTTTAGGAGGCCTCCCTGGGGGCATTACTGAGTTGGGCACAAATGGTGCACCGACGGACGCAGAGCTCCAAGTCCGCGTCAATGCCAGTCCACCAGACATGAGATCTGGCTATGGCCTTCATAAGGACAATCTCTGGGTGCTCGCGATGGAGCTCCCGGACAAAAGCCTCCCTGCCTCGAGGGCATAACTACTCGGCTGCCCCACATCAGGCAGTCTGCCTGTAGTGATAGTAAATGCATGCGCCTATGGAAGGATTTGACCTCCTCGGGGCAGGCATCGCGAGCCTCTGCCCAGTCACCGGTTAAAACGCATCTGTTAACTAGGGATAACGTGGGGTCGCTGGCGTCCAGGCTCTGATTTGGCGAGCCGTCATGGGCGAAACTGTGGATTCAAAGGCATCGATTGCCATAACCATCTCACAGTCCTGTGGTCGCCAGGGGTAGCCTGCTAAGCGCGTCAGCTCAGTTGGCTGTGCCTGGTCTGTGCCTTATCGTGTAGTCGTAAGCCGCCAGCATGAGTGCCCACTGCTGAATGCGCGCCAAGGCATTGGCATTGATTGCCTTGCACTCGGATAATAGGGACGTGAGGGGTTTGTGGTCGGTTTCTAACGCAAACTTGGCCCCGAAAAGGTATTGGTGCATCTTTTTGACACCGTACACGCACGCGAGCACCTCCTTCTCTACCATTCCGTACCCACGCTCCGCCCGCAAAAGTGACCTGGAGGCATAAGCAATGGGTTGCAATTTACCCGCATCATTGACGTGCTGTAAAACGCACCCGCCCACGTACGCTGACGCATCACACGTAAGGACTAATTTTTTACCTGGGTCAAAAAAGGCTAAAACATTCTTGGAACATAGAAGGTTGCGTGCCTTATTGAAGGCGCGTTCTTGGGCGTCTCCCCAAAACCAATCGCACCCCTTTCTGAGTAGCACGTGGAGAGGCTCCAGCAGTGTGCTCAAGTTCGGCATAAGGTTCCCAAAGTAATTGAGTAGCCCGGGAAAGACTCGCAGTTCCGAGACATTCCAGGGCCTGGGTGCCAGGCGAATCGCTTTGGTTTTGGATTCGGTTGGGTGGATTCCATCAGCGGCAATCCTTCTTACCAAAAATTCAACCTCAGGCACGAGAAACAGACACTTGGATTTCTTAACTCTTAGACCTACCCGATCCAATCGACTTAGTACTTCCTCAAGATTGCGGAGATGGGAGTCGGTGTCCCTGCCCGTGATAAGTATGTCATCTTGAAACACAACTGTCCCCGGGATGGACTTGAGCAGACTCTCCATGTTGTGCTGGAATATAGCAGCTGCCGATCTGATGCCGAATGGGCATCGATTGTACACAAAAAGGCCTCGATGTGTGTTGATGGTGATGAGTAGCTTAGACTCTTCGGTCAGTTCTTGCGTCATATACGCAGATGTGAGGTCAAGTTTCGAGAAAAGCTTTCCTCCAGCCAACGTGGCAAATAGGTCCTCCGCTCTGGGTATTGGTCCTGTAGGGAGACTCTGTTTATGGTGGACTTGTAATCTCCACAGATTCGCACGGATCCATCAGGCTTCATGATGGGGACGATGGAGCTTGCCCAGTCGCTGAATTCCACGGGAGAAATTATGCCTTCCCGCAGAAGCCGGTCCAGTTCGTTTTCAATCTTTTCCCTCATCACATAAGGCACAGCTCTAGCCTTGTGATGGGCCGGTCTGGCATTCTGTGTGATGTAGATTCTAACTTTAGCCCCTTTGAAGGTGCCCACACCTGGCTGAAAGAGATGTTCAAAACGGCTTAGAACTGTTGAGCAGGAGATCCGTTCCTCTGACGACATGGCGTGAACATCATCCCATTTCCAATTAAGTTCTGCTAGCCAGCTTCTCCCCAACAGGGCTGGGAGATCCCCGGGGACAATCCACAGGGAAAGTCGGTTCACCATCCCTTTGTGTGTGACTGAGAGCATGGCGCTGCCAAGGACTGGGACGATTTCTTTAGTATAGGTCCTTAGTTTGGTATCGATCTTTGCGAGTTTTAGTCTGTTGCTTTTGTGCGGCCACAGCTGTTCAAATTGTTGAACACTCATGAGGGATTGACTGGCCCCCGTGTCCAGTTCCATGTTGACGGGTATCCCATTGAGTAGAACCCTCATCATAATCGGAGGCGTCTTGGTGTAAGAACAGTGGACATTGATCATGTTAACCCGCTGTACCTCAGCGTCCCGTGCACTGTTCCAACCGTCTTCTGGTCCGCTTTCCGACCCTTCTGATTCGTATACCAGCCGAGCTGCTGTTTTTCTGCACATGAGAGCCAGATGCCCTGTGTAGTTGCAGTTTCTGCAAACGGCATGCTGAAATCGACACACCCTTGTTGAGTGCCTTCCCCCACATCTCCAACACAGACCGTTTCCATTGTTTCCGAAGGATGAGCTGCATCTGGCTGATCTCCCTTGAGCTTCTCTCAATCTGTTGTTGATTGCTCGCATTGTGGATTGATGAGGTGTGATCGGCCGTTCATGTGGCCCTTGATTTTGATGGTTTCTGGCGCCACTGTCTGCTGTTGAAGGCCTGCTCTCCTGCCTTTGTCTGTGTGTGGAGGTAGCGGTTTGTTTCACAATGTGAACCCCTTGATCCGATGCCTCTTTGGTTGTCGTACCCGAAGTATAGATCAGCCTCGTTTCTTCTTCGCCTGCCAAGAATATCTGTGCGACCAGTGCTGCTGCCTCTAGAGTCAAGTTCTTAGTCTCTATTAGCTTTCGGAATATGCCTGCATGGCCTATTCTTTCAATAAAAAAGTCTCTCAGTACTTCTCTCTTAGTTCATCGGGGAACTCACATGAACTAGCCAGCCTCCGAAGTTCCACCACGAAGTCGGGTATGCTTTGGCCCACACAGCGTCTGTAGTTGTAGAACCTGGGTCTGGCCATGTGGAGGCTGCTCGCTGGCTTCAGGTGGTCTCTCACCAGTGTGCTCAACTCCTCAAACGACTTGCTTTCTGGTTTCTTTCATTAAAGCGTATGTTTTCGAGCCACAGCTGGTCAAGAGATGGGCTCTTCTCTTGTCTGCCTTATCATGCCCAGCCAGTCTTTGGTCACAAAGCTTTGCTGGAGCCTTTCTATAAAGTCCTCCCAATTGTCTCCAGCATTGTATTTCTCATCTGAGCTGTTGGTAGCCATTCTGTGGATTCTGTGATCCCGTAACTCGTCGCCGCTGTTAAGTCCTGACTCTAATGTACTGACTTACACGAGACACATGCTGAAGTCAAGGTCACTCAGGACCTGCACCTTTAATTCACAGCTCTCCAGTGCTGCACTTGCCTGAGACCTCCCTTTATGTACCTCAGTGAGACAGGTATGGAGTGTCTCCTGCAAGTGCACCCCTGGTGGTAAGGTATGCTTATTGTTACAGCTCATATCCAGTTACAGTCATGTGTAGATACAGTAATTTGAGATACATGACAGGAACATTCTTCCTGCCTCTAGCCTATCCAATCCTGTCAGAATTTTATATGTTTCTATGAGATCACCTCTCATTCTTCTCAACTCTAGTGGATTCAAGCCCAGTTCATCCAGTCTCTCTTCATATGTCAGTCTCTCCTCATATTTCAGTCCTGCCATCCCGGGAATCAATCTGGTGAACCTTCGTTGTACTCCCTCAATAGCAAGAACGTCCTTCCTCAGATTAGGCGACCAAAACTGAACACAATATTCCAGGTATAGCCTCACCAAGACTCTGTACAATTGCAGTAAGACCTCCCTGCTCCCTCCTCAAATCCTCTAGCTATGAAGGCCAACATGCCATTTATCTTCTTCACTGCCTGCTGTACCTGCAAGCCAAACTTCAATGACTGATCTACCATGACACCCAGGTCTCGTTGCACCTCCCCCTTTTCCTAATCTGTCACCATTCAGATAATATTCTGTCTTCCTGTTTTTGCTACCAAAGTGGATAACCTCACATTTATCCACATTATACTGCATCTGCTATGCATTTGCCCATTCACCTCACCTGTCCAAGTCCCCCTACAACCTCTTAGCATCCTCCTCACAGCTCATACTGCCACCCAGCTTAGTGTCATCTGCAAACTTGGAGATATTATATTCAATTCCTTCATCCAAATCATTGATGTATATTGTAAATAGCTGGGGTCCCAGCACTGAACCATGCGGCACCCCACTGGTCACTGCCTGCCATTCTGAAAAGGACCTGTTAGTTCCGACTCTCTGCTTCCTGTCTGCCAACCAGTTCTCTACCCGGTCAATACATTACCCCAATACCATGTGCTTTAATTTTGCACACTAATCTCTTGTGTGGGATCTTGTCAAAAGCCTTTTGAAAGTTCAAATACACCACATCCACTGGTTCTCCCTTGTCCACTCTACTAGTTACATCCTCAAAAAAATTCTAGAAGATTTGTCTAGCATGATTTCCCTTTCATAAATCCATTGTGATTTGGACCAATCCTGTCACTGCTTTCCAAATGTGCTGCTATTTCATCTTTAATAATTGATTCCAACATTTTCCTCACCACCGATGTCAGGCTAACCGGGCTATAATTATCCGTTTTCTCTCTCCCTCCTTTTTAAAAAAGTGGTGTAACATTAGCTACCTTCCAGTCCATAGGACCTGATCCAGAGTCAATAGAATATTGGAAAATGATCACCAATGCATCCACTATTTCTCGGGCCACTTCCTTATGTACTCTGGGATGCAGCCTATCAGCCTTCAAATCCCATCAATTTCCCGCACACAATTTCCTGACTAATAAGGAATTCCTTCAGTTCCTCTTTTTCGCTACACCCTCGAACCCCTTATTTGTGTCTTCCTTAGTGAAGACAGATCCAAAATATTTGTTCAATTGGTCTGCCATTTCTTTTTCATCATTATAAATTCACTTGATTCTGTCTGCAAAGGACCTACGTTGGTCTTCGCTAATCTCCTTTTCTCTTCACATAGCTATAGAAGCTTTTGCAGTAAGTTTTTATGTTCCCTGCAAGCTTACTCTCATACTCTATTTTCCCCCTCCTAATTAAACCCTTTGTCCTCCTCTGCTGAATTCTAAATTTCTCCCAGTCCTCAGGTTTTGCTGCTTTTTCTGGCCAATTTATATGTCTCTTCCTTGGATTTAACACTATCCCTAATTTCCCTTGTTAGCCACTGTTGAGCTATCTTCCCCTTTTTATTTTTACTCCAGACAGGGATATACAATTGTTGAAGTTCATCCATGTAATCTACAAATGTCTTCCATTACCTAGCCACTGTCAACCCTTTAAGTATCATTTGCCAGTCTATGCTAGCCAATTCACGTCTCATACCATCAAAGTTACCTTTCCTTAAGTTCAGGACCCTAGTCTCTGAATTAACACTCACACTACACATTACCAGTTCATCCAACAGGCTCACAACCACCTGACACATCGTGGATTCCCCCGAACCCAACTGGCTGGGGTTTTATTGAGTTTTGTGAGCATCATGTGACTGGCTAAGCCACTCCCAACTCAACTGCTCTGCAAACCTGTGAGCATACTCATAGGTGCATACATTACACCTCCCAAATAATTAACTTTGTAATCCGCCCCTCCCTGATCTCTTCAAGGAAGAACGACATGTCAACTAATGGCTTGTAAGAAGGTGTAACCCCTGCTCTCATGGATAATGACCCTGCTAAGAGTGACCTAAGCAGCAGCAGAGGAATGCTACAATGAGATAGATACCTCTACCGGAGTGGTCATCAAAAAGGACTATCAGAGCACAACTGATTGCTGAAGCCTTCTCTTCTGTTTAACATAGTCTACCTTTGTCACCACTGTCGTACCTCCTGCTTCCTAACCATCAAGTAAAGGACTAATCCTTCAACCTCGTGTCCATCTTAGAAGTT